>NC_133063.1:64186013-64529346 GCF_048771995.1 Taeniopygia guttata | reverse complement strand
TTGTGAGTAGTTTTGGTGACCCATGAGAAAGGGGAGCAGTGGTGAGGCACTGTGGGAGGCAGGATATCCTCTGTGGTAGCAGCAACCTACTAGCTTAAACTCCATGAAACTACTGCCTCTGGATGAGGCTCCCCACATGGTCAGAGCCGATCTTAGCTAGTGACTCCTGTGGCCAGACCCTCCATCTGCTACCAACCACACACAGATCCTCTGCTCCCCATCACACAGCTACAGGGCAGGTTGGTTCAGCTCACTGATGTGGTAGAAACCTTTCCTCCTCTTTTGACTGGCTACCCAAAACAATCTGAAAGCTGATCTAGCAGAAAACTCATCTTGTTACCATGTGATTTCTACATCTAACACAAGTGAAGCAGGAAGGATAGAGGAAAGGGAGAAGACAGGCTGGCCAGCTAGGCAATAGCTCACCCCCAGACCAGCTTTGCAGCCCCCAAAGACCACAATGCACCCCTCTCCTCATCCTAGTTTTGGAGATCCCATTCTAGTTTTTCATTCCACTGTATGCTCTTACATAAGCACAATAGTTGCAGGTCTGCACCACAAACCAGACCAGTTTGTTCAGAAAAAGCTTGTTTTTAACCCCAAGCACTCCACTGGTCTGCCACAAGTCATTGGGAGGCTACAGATAAGGTCTGTGGCCAGGGAGAGGAAGCACTAACGCCTTTTTTAGCGCTAATGATTAAAAAAAAAAAAGAAGTTTAAAACACTGCCCATGTGCGTCAGACCACAGGAAAAGTTTATATTTGAATGAAGGAAGTCTGCCTTCTGAGAAAGATGATCTACTTGAAGGAGTCAGTGAAATAAGACCTGAGCATTTTTTTGTAAAATGGAACTGCAGGTAAACTATTTTACAGTGTTTTTCCTCTTGTGCTCTTTATTATTAACAATAGGAGAAGTGCAGTATTTGATACAAGACCACTGCAGGGTTACAGTGTTTGCCACAGGACATCGGGTCCTGAAAAAAGGTAAGCAGATGCTCATCAGCAGATTTATCAGATGTGCTGGAGTAATCCTGGCTGATGTTCAGAGATCAGAAACCAGTGCTGAGAAGCTGAAAAGTTATACACTGTTACCCCACAAATGGTAAATAAACACATAGCCCAAGGTCAGTTCTAACAGACCACAGCAGCAGAGATGTTGCTAGCTCTGTAATCAAGACACTATGTCTTATTACTTTTACTTAACATTCTGTTGAAGACTTGGCTGTAACAGTTGACTTGTCACTAAACTAATTAATGTCTTTTGCACAAATTCTTCCCTGAAGGAGTGCTTATTTTGGTGTAAAAAAGCTGAACAGAACAAAGCTCAGTTTTCCTATTTCAGTTAAAAAACCCTATTAATTACATAAGGCATACCACCATTCATGCTACCAAATATATATAGATATATAATCCGGTTTTTTCTGATAGAGATTAAGATAAATGCATCCATTAAATAAAAAGACATTATGGTGAAAGAATGTATACATTATAGACAAAACTATTCAGGAGTTCAGGAACACTGAACCTGCCCTGAGTCAGGTAAAATAGTAACTTAATGCTCTACATGTGCCCAACTACAACAGCTCCGTCTTCTCGCCTGATAAACCACAACAACCTGAAAAGTCTTTTTTTTTGTTAAATTTAATAGAATCTTGATAATTCATTGCCTATTTGCTGTTTTACAGTACTCTGCAAACCCAAAGATTTGGCTAATCTTATGTTACAGTTATTATTTCACTTTCTAAATCAAATTTCTATAAAAAACAAAGTATTAGTATAATAGGAATACTTCATCTGACATCAGATGATTTAGGTGATGTGATTTTTCAAAGCAGACTAGGACAAGAGCAAAATATGCAAGAAGAGGCTAAAAGGTTATGCAGGAGTTTAGAAAGAACACAGCAAAACATGCAAACATGTATTTTAGCAATATAGACAAAAGAGTAATCCAATGTCAAAACAGTTAGGACACGGAAACGATAAACAGTCAAGGAAAGAGCAAGACTCCAAGGTGACACAGTTAATCATCTCAGTGACAAGAAGAGTGCATGGACAGTTTAGGATACTTAAATTAAAAAAAAAAAAAAAAAAAAAAAAGGAAGCAACAAAACGTGAAGATAATCAGGATTGCTGAAAATCTGAAAGTGCTTGTACATTCCAAATTTTGTGTCTCACTAATCTATCCATAATAGAGACACTAGCATAATTTTTCTAGATATTAATTCTAAACTTATTATTCAGTTTCAAGAAATGAAAAACAGTAAGTAAAAATCAGCCGACTTACATACATATCCAATTACGCCTAATAACTCAGGCTGCTAAATAGATATTTTAATCCTTACATGACGAAGCATAATTTCACTAGGAGGCACAAAGTAATTTTCTGAAAGAATAGGCCTTTGCTGAGAAGAGACAGGGATACTCTATATGGTGCATAAGAATGTGCTGGCGAAGAGTTCAGTTTTTGTTTTTAATTACTGCAGTTTTGAAAGGCACATAAAAACATTGTAAATTTACAGGCATGCATAGAACTTCCTCTGTCCATGATTCTTAAAAACTGCATCTTATGCAGTATAAGAGTTGCACCTACCACAGCTTCTGTCCCCCAGCCCCACTTCTTGCTCACATTTCATGCAATGCACACAAGGAAGGACATGACACATGCAGCAAACAGTGAATGATCATCAGAGCATGGCATCATGGAAGCGGTTTGGGGCCACATTTGCTAAGAGCTCAGATTCCTGAAAACCTCCTTTGCTTGTCCCCCTTCTGCTTACTCCAGGAATTTGTCTATTCAAACAACTCAATCACCAGCCATTCCCACAAGGAAAAGATGGTCTCTGAAGTAGGCCTGAGAATACTTCACCCAGGAATAACATTGTACAGGAATCCTACGACTCACTAAGCATATTTTAAGGGAAATTGGAGTAGCTACACCTAAATTCAATCAGTATGTAGGAACTATCTGCAGGCAGTGCTGCTCAGTCAGCATTAGATAGGCACAATGTTGCTCCTTCTCCAAAAAGCATCGCAGAACCAGATGTGCATTGCAAAAGTCCACCTTACCCATTTCCATCCAGTTATTGCAGCACAATGTGTATTTGTCTTGCAGGCAACAGATCAGTGTCTCCATTGCACTACTTTTTCTCTGCCTGGATTTACGTCTTTATATAATGAAATACAGAAATGCTATAAAAACACTGGAAAGGACCTGTTCCAATGTTCTATATGAAAAAAATGTCTGCCTGAAAAGCTTGTAGTCCTTAGCAAACTAGTAATGTTGAATCATAAAACAGATGGTGCTTAAAAAGAGCTATAGAATTAGCAAAGTTCAGCTCCAATTCATGTGATTGTGGCATTAAGGATCCAACCCACATGATTAAGGAACAAAAGCAATCACGCAGCTTGGAACTTCTCAGCTCCAAACAAACTCAAGGTTTCCATTTGCAAGGTCATATTATACAGTTGTATCAAGATGTATTAGGGCGAGCAGTTCATTTGGAAGTCTGGAGAGAGGGTTTGGAAAGAGTTGTTGGCAGCGTGCCTCACTGTGCACCTCAGGCACACAGCTGCTCCTCAACATTTCCATGTCCCAAAGTACTTTATTCATTACTCAGCAGTGTTTCAGAGCTCTCTGAAATGGAAAGCCCATGCTGATCACATTTAAGAACTTACACCATCCAGGGGATGATGTTTCTGTATTTTAAAGCTATTTACTTAAAAGCAAAAGGCATTCTACTGTATTTTGTTTCACCTGGAAGAAAATACTTCACTTACAGAAGACAAGAAGTGTTCAGAAGGTAAACTGTACATTTAATAAATCTTGAGCATACTCACATGGGAAATCATCCACAAACATGGGGTCTATGTTATGCAGCAGTTCCACTCTGGGAGAAGGTCTTCCTTCACTAAGAGAGATTTCAAAAGAAAATATTAATTACCTCCTATAGCTCATTAGGATTCTGCATCCTTTATTTTAAGGCTTTTTGTCATCTTAATAGAGAGTGAGCTCATAACCTTAAATTGATTACTATCAACTTTAATCTGAATGCTCCTTTCCAACTGAGCAGTAACAACCTTTGCCTCTGCAAGTTTTCCCTAACTTCAGTGGTGTTTATTTAGATCATTCATAACAGAATTGGCCCTACATAAGCAGGGTTTTACAACAACCAGTTTTAAGAGTCAAATTTCACAGCACAAGATGGCATAGCACTTGTTATGCTCTCTGCTTACCTGAACAAGTGCTGGACACATTATGGCTGGGTGCCTCAAAAAACACCACAAGCATTGCTGTCCCACAAAAAAACTGCTTTTGATTTCTAATTGAGGCCACAAGGATTATTTAGATACTTAGGATCTTGTTGTGTTAAAAAAGAAAAGAATCCCTCTTTTTCTAGCCATTCAGTACATAGGGATGGTAGGGAATAAGCCTCTCAAGTTACCCATAAATTTTCTTAGCTAAGTAAATCCCAGACCTAAAAAACTGAGTACATTAAATTTACTCCTTATTAGAGGGCAAAATGAGTAAGAAGACATAATTAGAAAGAAATGTGTCTACACAAAGACACGACAATAATTTATATTTGACAGTGAACCTAAATACATACTTTCAGAAATTTCCAAATAATTTAAATTGTTTTGTCTTTCATTAAGGAGCTTAACTTAAGACACAAAAATTCAGCCAGGGCCCCTAAGCTTCTTGACATTAAGAATAAAAACTCAGGTAATATAAAACTCATTGGAGACATAAAAAAATACAGTTATTTAAATATATAGAATATACATTAAACAGTATTTATCTGTAATTTAAAATCTGCAGTAACAAACAAAATAATATTTTGTTGTTACATTTCTAAAAAGATTTCTGGATGATACATTTTGAGTGAGTACAGAACTATCAAGAAGAACTAAAAGATTAAATGTGTTCAGGTAATATAGTATTGTAATTAATACAGAGGAATTACATTAATTAAGCTACAGTGTTAGTAATTCAATATATAAAAACTGCCACAAAAATGTTTTCTCCAAAATGTGGGTGAAAGGTTAATTGTGCCTCCCCCCCACCCAGTGTATATAGTAGTCACACTCTTAATTTAAGAACGCCTGGCCTTATTTAAACGAATTTTATCTTAAACTTAATAAACTCTATGTGCTCCACTGACAGCTGTGTTCAAGAGTGCCTTTCACCATCTGTTCATAGGTAACAGTAACAAGAACCAGTTAGCAAAAGTTAAACTAGGTTTCAAATTTATAGCCTGTGATTGACTCTGCAGTAACTGCGAAAACTGGGAAGGTTTCCTTCCAAATTCTGAGTTGTATCTACATTTTCCAGAATATTTTAAAACAAAGAAAACACCACAGTTTGCTAAGTAATCCAGTATCTTCCACCAGAGTCAAATACAGCACAATTAAGTAACTTACTCCTATTTACTTCTCATCTTTATAGGGTCAATATTCATACAGTGCCACTCGGTATCCACACAGTGCTGAGTGACCAGCAGGGCCGGGGGGGGGATTCTGCCCCTCTGCTCTGCTGAGAGCCCACTGCAGTGCTGCATCAGCTCTGGGGTACCAGCACAGGAGGGACTTAGAGCAACCTGACATCTTCATCTAGTTGAAGATGTCTCTGTCTAAGGCATGAGAGCTGGCCTAGATGACCTTTAAAGGTCCCTTTCAACCAGCCTATTCTATGATTCCACGAGTCTATGATTATACCAAGCATATTCATAGTATTCAAGCAGACTGAAGGTAACTTCCTTTATAAATTCTAACATGGACAGTGGCTATTATATACTAAACATGGCTATTTACATTACAGCTGATAGAATACAAAAAATAAATATTATACTTGTTTTAATGTAAGTTTTTCATGCAGCAGTTGCCATTATTATTATTGAATCCATTTTTGTTCTGGGATAGAATACTGTTCACAGTACCTCAGATGTGATTTATATGTAATCATGAGATTTACTCCCTGAAGCTTATGACATCACTGCATTAAGCTCCGTGGAGCTATTACATAGTACAGTGCTGCTTTTAAGTTTGAGTATTACTCCAGTAATTCTTGTTGTACAGAGCATGGATATTCATAACCAGCATATATCACAAAACAATAGCTAAAGAATTTGGCATTGTATGTTGAAAAAACCACCTGCCTCACAGTAAAAAAATCAGGAAAACAGAAGCAACATTCTGGGGACAACAGATAGGAAATTTATGACTGTAACAGAGATCTGTTTCCCTGGAAGTGCCTTAACTCTGCTCTCATTTCCATTTACAAAACTCCACAGATACACAGATTCACCTTGGCAGATGTTCTGCAAGGGTATTTTTCATCAGGAAAATAGTCTAGCCACGAGAGCCACAATAACAAAGCAACAATATTCTCTAGGGAAACCTGCCTTTGTATTTTAACAGCCTGGGTAACCTTGTCTTACAATGCTCTAATTTTAGTATATTTATTTTTAGACTTCAATATCCTAATACGTCATCCCTCCCCAAAACATAAGGAACTTTTTATATTGTCTGGTTATTATTCTACCCTGTCAGATGGTAGAATAATTAAGATATGTTCTTATTATTTAATTAAGCAGTTAAAAGGTGCTGTTTTTCAAAACAATCCTCTATGTAAGAACAGCTTAATGGCAAAGCATGTGGCCTAACTTCAGTGCTGGTATGAGAATCAGTTAGCTCATTCTTCTGATTTGGAAAGTTCTTAAAACATACTGAAAGCCGTATTATTCCTTAGTGAGCACAAAGATCTACATGCAGTCTTTCACTTTTGTTGTTGGTAAACAGCCACAAGGTGTCCTTGGAAAGGAATCCAAGGTTTTTCAGGGTATGTTTGTCTTGCACAAAAACATTCTCAGTGTCACTAAGCAAAATCTGAGTCTTTATAATCTTGCCACATTTCCTTGGGTCTTATTTTTAATGTCTTCTTAAAATGATTATATTTCAGATATGCTAGAAATAAACATACTCTCAGCTTTAGACTGCTCTTCTTTCTACATTAATTTATATCGTAACAATGAATTTTTTTTAAATAGGTGCTTGATTCCTAAAACAAATGTACGTATTCAGTACAGAAGAATTCAAGCTTACTTCATTTACTACACCCAATCAGTTATGATATTTCAACATTATAAAAATATAAAAATTAAACTTGCCCTACAAAATATATAAGACTTTATACTCTCTGCTTAATAATAAGCTTTGACAAAATAATAGTTACTTGTACTGTATTTTATCCTGAATCTCTCAGCGCCTATCATATTGCTTCATGTGGTCTACCATTCCATTTTACTGTTAATGCAAAATAAAATACTTTCTCTGAGCATGGACACACTAGATATTCAGTGCTGAAAATCAAGATATATCAAAAAAAAAAATCAACCAATGAAAAACTACTTTGCCAAGTGTCTTTATTTCAATAGAGTAGTAAGCATCTGGAGAGCAGATGTTTCTTAAAAATGCAAATGCCTTTTGTTATACTTGCTTGGAAATATGCAGTACAATTTAGACTCCTTGACTGGTTGCATTTTAGTATCGCTCTTGGTATACTCAATTGCTATTTTTGTAAAATATATCAATGATATTATCACCGTATCCTCAGAAATGATTTGTAATACATACATGGTTTTGGACCTATATTGTAGTCTTACCTATGATAATCTAAGGCAAGAGAAAAGGGAAATCTACTATGATTTATTATTTATTTATGAACCTTTATAAAATGTAGATACCTGAGGCTGGAAAGACCTGATAGCTATCAAAAAATGGGTTTACACAATGATACTATGCTAAGTTATTTTCAAAAAGAAGAGAAAGACATCAAAGAGGAAGTTACATTTCATTTCAAAAGTACTTGAAGAAAAATAAAAATGACATAGTACTGGTTTAATTATATGCTGCAACAAAATTTTGCAGAGAAAAATAGTCCAATATAGGTACAGATGGAGAAAGATTGGTGAAACCTGCATGTGGAGACAACATCATGAACACAAGAGCAAGGAAAGGGCTCTTGTAACAACCCATGTTAATAAATCAGCAAAACCTCAGCACATCAAGGCCAGTTCCACTGGACAGGAACATCTGGAGGCAAAGCAGTGATAGCCCTCAGGGACTCACAGAGGTAGTGCAGGACACAGATGCAGCATCAAAAGCACACAAACAGGCGTAACTAGAACCTATGCACAGTTACAAACCAACAAAGAACACAGACAAAGCTTGGAGGACTTCACACCTGACATCCCTGGACCTTTGCACCACAGGAACAGATGCCAGGCCCATCATGTGTTCACAAACATCATGGTGTGGGGATGCCAGGCAGTTGGATTGAAATCCTTTGCCCCTGTGTCTGGCTGGGCAGACTTCCTAGAGCCACACATTTCTTGGTGAGTAAGACTGGCTGTGAGAGTGTGAGCAAAACCTGCCCTCTTTCAGTTTCTATTTCAAATAAAAACACATTCCTCTTTTATTAAGTCTTTCATTGATACAGTGCTGAAACAGTAAAGGGTCAGCAGATGGATTTGGAAAGAGTAGACAAGCTTTTGAGATAGAATCCCTGTCAAAGAGCTTTTAATTACCTTACAAATTTCTGCCTAAGAGTTCAAAGACTGAGAACCCAAACACTGTGTTTCCTCAGTTTCATGCACTGTATGACAGAAACTTAAGAGTATATGTAACCAAAAAGGATGCAAAAGAAGGTATTTTTGTCTACAAGATGTATGCTCTTGAACATCATCTTTTCCTGCTATTTCCTCCTAACTATTATTTCTCTTCAGGGGCCAGAATTAAGTAGACAAGGTAGGAAAGGAACGCTTGGCCCTTAAGTGACTCTCAGCACTACTTTGCACTACAAGTACTTAATATTAATTGGTGTCATGTTAATGTGATTCCTAATTTGGACTACCAGTCATTTAAAGTCATGATAGAAAGTTCATCTTGGTTTAGAATTTCAGAATTTATACTGAAATATAAAAAAAAAAAAGTTGAATTTAAAAATTTAAAAAATTATATTGAATTTCTGTTTATTGTACATATATTCCTATTTCTATAGTATATTGCATTTATATATAGTTATTTTCAGTAGTATAAGATTTATTCTAAATTATTGGATTATATTATTATATTTTAGTATTACATAAACATCATATTAAACATCATTTTTAAACATAATTGCATTTATATATAGTTATTTTCAGTAGTCTAAGATTTATTATAAATTATTGCATTATATTATTATGTTTTTAGTATTACATAAACATTATATTAAGAACCTATTTTTTAAATACTGAACATTAATAGATATCACTGAAATAGATTTAATATTTTTTGACTTCTGAGAATATCTGCACCATCCGATATATTCTTCTGAATATCTAAATCCAGGTTCCAAAGTTCCTATCTTTTTCCTTTTGATTACACACATATGAACCAGCAGGCTCAGGATTAAATTGTCCTCCCCTCCAAAAAAATCACAAGAAGCTTATGCATTTATTTATATTAGAATGTACTGAAAAAAAAAATAGATGCAACACAGTTATTAATTTTCCTTTTCCAAGTGAGTTAGAATCTTTGCAAGTTATAATTTCATTGACTATGAGCCATTTGGTCCCAGAAAAACTACATACTTGAACTTTTCGTCAGATATCACCAAAAGGGCACTGTGCCTTCATTGTTTGCTATCCAATATTTGTGACCTTTTGAATTATGGTCATGAAATTTAATACACTCATTTATCCTGATTACATGGAAAAATCATTTGAAATTTGACATTTTGGCTGCAAGGTCAACCAAGGAATAGCCTAACAGTTAGAAAACCTGACTAGTTATCTGTCCAGACAGAGGTCCTCTCTTTGACACACCCTAAAACACTGGTAGTCACCTGTTCCCTGGCAATGCCAGTAAAGATTGCATTATTCCCTTTACAAAGGGAGAAATGCAAATGTCAGCAGTGTGCTGGCACAGTTGTACCTATCCTTCTCAACAACTCTCCTGCTAAAGTAACCTGATCTGAGAAGATGAATCCATTGCAAGAATACATGGTTGAAACTGAACCCAAATTCTACTGAATGCAGGAATTCTAACGGTAACTGGAAGAAAAATCTATGGTTTAGGTGTACCCTGGACCTTGCTGATGCTAAGTTTCCTCACAGGAACACTGACAAGTAAAGCATTTTACTTTTTCTGGCTGGATGGGAGTCTCCATTCCTTCCTGGCAGTTAATGATCCTTGGCCTCAATTATACATATCTGTATCTTCCTCCACTTGGAAGAGAGTCATACAGTACACCTGGGCACAAGGCCATGAGCTTCCTGTAAACTCCAGCTACTGCAGAAAACCACCCCTTAGCTCTTCAGAAACACAGGCGACTGTAAGAAGGAAATCAAGCTTACCAGATTCAAACAGGTATGGACAGGTATGGACAAAACAATTCTGAACTCAAGATACAGGGTTTAGGTCTGGGGTGGTGTAGGGGGTTCAGTTTGGTTTTGTTTTTTTATTTTTCACTCCAAGATCCATATAGATGGATCCACGGACTGGTACACAGGTTCAAATCTGCCTATTCTAACTCTCAATTTCTCATCTCAGTCCCTAACCAAGACAGCACTCCTGCTCATGCTTGTTTAGGAATTGCCTTTAACTTGCAATTCACAGTTTAGGACACTAAGACACACAAAAAAAGAAGGCTACAAAAAGTGACGCATAATATGGTATACTCTACCTGCTATAAAAGCAGAACAAAGGCTACCAAAAGAAACAGAACACTAATCCTCCACTGAATAGCGTGTAGGATATAGAATTGTTAGTCTTTTTATTCTGCTTTAGCAGTATTGAACTTTCCATTTTAAATTATTCTTATGTGAATTAAAACTATTTTCAAAGACCTACTAAAATAAACATAACTTATATGAAGACAGACAACAGGATTTAGACCTATCAATGAATACATTACATGCAGCACAGAAAACAAAGAAACAAAGGAATTTAAACCAACACAATTTTTGCAGAACTAAAGGCTGGTCACAGAACTTTTAAAGAAACTTAGGCTTCAAGGACTTTGTAATCCTTTTTAGTGGAATAAAAGAACATTGAAATAACCCAGCTGGAGCTATGCTTCCTCTTTTTCCAGTGATCTAAGCATGTGGTCACTGTGCTTTTGAGTATTTCAGCTTGCTTGAATCAGTCACAACATCATGACCTTCAGGAACCAGGTCAGGTGTACTTTTGTACTTGCTCTCAAAGGCTTTTCGACACACTGGACAGCATGACAGGTCTGTGCAAATGGTTACACTGTGAGCCAGCCTGACAAGTCCTGTACTGAGCTAACAAACCATCAAAGTGGGATCCATGTTCAGTAAGTTTAATGTCTGCATGGATTTCCCATATGTCCAATTCCAGATGCATACTGCAGAGACACCTGACTGAGCTCTGTAGAGAGCAGGGTTTGGTCCATAAAATTTACTAATTTATACTCCATGCTGTGCAAAATCAGTTAACATACTCTGGGATCACAGAATGTTCTTGAAGACATGTACCATGCTTGTGAGCTGTTGTGTTCGTACTGAAAAATTCAAAATACCAAGTTAAAGCTGTATGAAGGCTTTGCATCTGCAACCAGGATTAATTTGCAACCTGGATAATTCTCTCATAGACAGCACCATTAACTGCATTTATACCCTCCCTTTTTTATGGGAAAGGAACAGGTAGTATTTCCCTCCCTATTCCAGTTCTGTTTCCTGGGCTGATTAAATTCTTCTCATACTAGAACGATGACTTGGTGATTTGACATGAAACTTACCTGATAGTGTTCCAAACATCAAAGCCATCCAAAGGCTTAGTGCCATTGGTATGTCCTCCAGCAAGGTGCACCAGCGTTGGCAGCCAGTCAGAGATATGGATGAGTTCATGACTTTCTACACCTTTTCGTTTCAGCAAAGGACTTGCAACAAAGCCTACACCTCTCACTCCTCCTTCCCAGAGGGTCCATTTTCTCCCTCTCAGTGGCCAGTTATTCCCCCCTGCTAAAGTTTGTCCTCCATTATCTGAAAAACAAATAAACAAAAAGAATTCTTGGTAAGAAAGAAACAGAAAAATCCTCCCCACAACACCTATTCACCCATTTGAAAAAGCATTTTCACAATACAGATGTGTCATGTGAGTATTTGCATACTGCTGTTAGGCGTCCATATAATGTCAAACATTCAGGGCCAAGTAACAAACATACATTACATTTTAACACTTAACAAATTACATCAATGAAAAGCTATCACTAGGCAGAAATTATCCTATACTAGAAGACAGTAATTTAGAAGGATTGTGTTAAGAATGACTTCTGACCATGATTCAAAACACCATTAGGCATCCAAAGCTTTCAGAACCAAAGACTTCAAAAATTTAGTTTCACAAGAAGAGCTGCTATCAATGCTATCATTAGTACTCAGGATACACTGGTTTCCAAAGCAGTATAATAGGCTTAAAATGGAAACTTGTTATTCCAGTCTCAGGACAATACTTGCATACCTAGTTTAAAAGCAGGGTTGTTTCCAGATTTTTAGGCAGCCACACTGATATATAAGGTTAGACAAACAGTGTTTCCTTCTCCTCAGGCAGAATGATAAAGCCTAATAAAATGCATTGAAACTAGTAAACATAACTGAAGTGATTCAGAAATTGAATTTATCGTTTGGTGAGAATAACATATGAGATGGTTACATAAAAAGCTGAATCACCACAACTACAGAAATATCTACATGAATTAGAGATGGCTCATGGTATACTTTTCTTTTTAACTCTCTCAGCAAGCTTCTACACTTAGGATAAAACCCAGATCCTTGAAGTTAACAGTAATGATTCTTTGAATTTACTTTCAGTACTGTTACACAGTTATTCTTGTTCAAACCTACTGTAATGTCCTCAGAAGAGTAATTGCTGGCAATTCTGTTAAGCATAACTTTCCTCTGTTTTAATGAGGTTAAAATTATTTCAAATAGTAATTGCTGAACTGACATTTAGTGTAATTTGACAGGTTTGTATTGTATTTTTTAATTAAAAAAACATGAATTTGAGGGAAGAAACAAGACATCCAACCCCTTATAGAAGAACTTCACTGTAACTAGAACAAAATTATCTTTCTGGTTGATAAGAGCTCAGGAAGCATTTGGACATAGTCTTGGGCACATGGTGTGATTCTGGGGGATGGTCCTGTGCAGGGCCAGGAGTTGGACTAAATGGTCCCTGTGGGTCCCTTCCAAGTCCCTTTCAAATCAGCTTATTCAGTGATTCTGTTTTTAATTAGGGATCTTTGTAAACCCCCACAGCTTTCTACTGCACACAGGAGACCACTTTTGTTCTACAAAGGAATAAACTGCAGATATCTGTGAAAACTTTGAAAGGCAGAAGCCTAATCTAAACTAAGTACTTGGCAAAAAAATAATTATCTGAAAAGAGTTAAACATCCTGTGGCCGAACTAGCTTCCAGGTGGGTTGTCCATGTTGCTGCAGTTTCGGATTAAAAAGAAATTAATGAAGAGTGCTACCATTATTTCTTGCACAACAATGTTGAGCTGTGAGATCTGAGAACTTAAAGCAATTGCTGGTTACAACAAAATAATGAAAAAAAAAAAAACAAAAAAAAAAAACTATGTCAAACTACGACAATCAGTTTCAACAATTTCTTCTTCTCATAATGTAAACAGGAATTCCTGTCAGAGATACTCATGGGATAGAGTTTTCAGTAGCTTTTAACCTTTGGTGGTCTTAGAATAAAGGCATCTTATCCACACTGTATTAGAGCATAGTTAGGACATACAGGGGAATAAGAACTTAAATATTTCACATACCTCCTTTGTATCACAGACTGTTCACTGTCTGTATCATAGCAGTACACGAGGGTTCTTCTAATTCCTGATTATCAGCAACAAAGTAGCAAGGAAATTATAGAAGTAGGTGGTATTTCTGAAGAGCAGTGAGAGAAGTTTGCACTTCTCAGGTTACAGTCAAATCTTTATGATACTTACATTTTCCTTACTTTCTGTAAAAACATTCACATTCTGCCAGTTTCTCTACACATTAATTTTCCTGATAAAAGGAGTCTATCTAACATATATACTGAGAAAACTTTTGTCTTGTATTCATAGTACATCAAGTTTAAAAGAAAGGGGGGGAAATTTGAGTTTTGATAGCTGACCTGATATGAAAATGAAAAAAAATCTGACATGCGACATATCATTCCCCTCATTTGACTTCTCATTCTCACATTGCTAGAACATTATTTTTTCCTTCCTCGGGAATGTATGTGCAAGTGGTCCTTCCTGCATAATTTTTTGACTGAATTATCATGAAAGTGTTGAAGGAGGGAAAAGGATAGTTTCTGTTTTGATTATTAAGGTCTCTTCCCTTTCTAGGTGGGCAGAACGTAAATGATGTGTCACTAGCAGCTTGCATGCAAGCAACACCTTCCACACAGTCTGAAATGTTATTGAGGACTTCAAATACCTACAATTCATTAAAGAGGAGTTCGTTACATAACAATGAAAGACCCTGATGGGATCTGTATCAATAAAATATTAAGCTAACTATTAAATAAAAAGGGAGAGGGAATAAACAAGAAGCCACTGATTGCATGGAGTACAGACCTGATAGAAAGTCCACTCAGGACTGTAACTCCTGTTCTGGTCCTGGTTTTACCTCCAGGAGTATATCTGGACAACAAAAGACAAAATGGGCACCAGTTCAGTGTGGGTGTGTGTTCAAATACATTTACTCTAAATCAAGAACTACAGATGTATATATTGATGCTAACTAAAAGCTTGCATGGGTTCAGAAAGCTAGTGAAGAAGTTAAAGTTGAAAAAATTATATAGTTCCTATATGAAAACCCATCAACTCAGTTGCAGGAGTTTCCTCAGCCACAAATGCTGAAGATTTGCAAGTTTTCACAAAAGTTTCCTAGACATGTGCCACAAAGAATTGCCATAGTGAGGGGATGCCTGGCTCGACAGATCCTTCATCTGTGGAAACACAACCACTCTCATTTTCTCCCAAAAAAGTTATTCCTTACTAACTCCTTATGCTATTTTACCCAAGTATCTCAAACATAGAACTAATTCCAAGTCCAAGTGGAAACTCGTATTAGTTTAAAACACACACTTAAAATGCACTTAGGTGTGAGACAAACGGAATCATTGTTCCTTCATGTTCTACACTGGCTTTATATCCAATTCTAAATCTATTTCAAAACAATATTTTCTGAACTATTTATAACACATTTTTCTAACATTTTTTGTTTCTCTCCATGACTTATCCTATCTTATGTCAGAAGACAGTCTCCAGAGCAAAGCTTTTGGAATCAAGCTACCTACACCTTGTGGACTCAATTTTTAAGATTGCTTTAAGTTTCAGCCTTGCTACTTCAGCTGAAAACACAAGCCTGCCCCAGGCTTAATACTTCATTATTTCTTTGCTGGAGACAAACATCAAATATGATTTTCATTTAAAATTTTGAAATAGTGTGGAAAATGTAGTGAGTGTATTTTTCTTATCTGTAAGAATCGTTTTTGCAATTACATCTACACAATTTAGACTACAGCAGCACCCACAACATACTGGGGTATTAAAAAACTGCAAAACTAACCAGCTCTTGTCCCTGAAGAAAGGATGAAAGGGGAGTGAATAAGGCTGTATCTAGAAATTAGGCCACTTGGCATAAGCATTATCTAGCCAATTCATGCAGCTTTGTTTTCTTTCTTTAACACAAGCATCACACTTTTTTTAAAGAGCTTTATTCCCAGCTTGGCTTGGATTGCTTTGAGAGATGTTTACCTACTGTTATTTCTCACAGCACTAATCACTCTCATTGTGTATTATTTTAATGAGGGGAGTAATTAGATGCTTTATTTCCATTCTCACAGAATTTTCTTCTACAAGGTGAAATTTGTGACAACAAATGAGAATATGGGGAAGAGCCAGTCTCACTAATACAAGAATGGGCTGAAAAAGAATTTGTATCCGGCACCACCACCACCAATGAAAAAATGCACAGCATGTATATGCTGAGTAAATGACTAAACAAGGGAATAAAGGAGAGCAATGGAAGCATGCTGGCTACTTTAAAAGGTAGTTTCAATCAAAGCTGAATCAACAGCAGCTTCGATGGAACAAGTAGAAACAACAAAAATATGTCACAAAGTACCTCCATCCCAGAACAAATTAGGTGAAAATAGGACATATTTTTGACACAGAAAAACAGAGACTATAACCTATTCTTAAAATGCAGGTGATTGCCTTTCGAACTACTGTGGTTCCCTTATTAAAAATAAAGAGGGGGAAGGGTTACTTTAAAAAATATACTTAATAAAAACTTTTCAACTTAAGAAAAACAGATACAAAGTACAGCTTGTAGTTTGTGTGTCTTGAATATACAATTTTAAAAATGAAGGCAAATATTCTTCTCACAAACATCTGCTTTTGTAATTAATATTCATTGTCATATACATGAGAAAGAGCTTAATTTGCTAAATCTGTAATTTCTAAACTGTAAGAGATGCTTTGAAGGAGTTATTAAAGGAATCAATAAACAAAACTATACACCAAGGGCCTCTGTTTCTCCTAAATACTTCTCTGAAGACTTGCCAGAACATTTTGACTAGCACAGTGTATATATACAGTGATGTGGGACGTGTGCAACTAGCAAACAGTTTAATGACTAAGATATCTTTAAAGAAGAGATGGACAACAAAAACATCAATAAACCAATTCTGAGAGCAATAATCAATGAAGCATGATTCAAGTCTTTGAATGGACTCACTTTCTTACAAAATTACCCTGGAACTGAAGCAACAGTCTGCTTTTCACGATGAAGATACCATTGGAAATAGATGCTCACAACTATGGGGAAAGCTTTATAAGGGATTTGTACCTCACTAGACAGTAGAAAATCAAAAAAAGGTAAGTGTTGATTTAAGAACAAACTCTGACAAATGTCTTTCCCAGGATCATAAACATCTCTTGCTTGCATGCATTCATTGCCAAGAAAAATTCACAGTAGTTACTGAATTCAGGGGCAATAATAATATCATTAATAGATTTGTTTAAGCACCAGAGATCACTTCTCTAAGAAATTCAGTTTAGACTGATCAATGAGCTTGAAAGTTATTTTTAGGAAAGAAATTAAATGGAAACAAGTACTGTAATATGGTGTAAGGCCAGCTCTCTAATAAAGCAAGCTTAATCTCCCCAAGTTGTTTGCATTATAAAAGATCCACTCTTGTCTACGCAGTGGAGTGAAAAACTTATTTTAAAAGCTATAAAAATACCTTTATGCTTTATTTTTTGGATAGTGGGCAAAACATTATAATTAGAGCTTCCAAAGACCACCTAAATACAGTATGGGCAACACCCTAGCTTCTCCACCATGTGGAAATGTGGACCAAGCAACTTTCTCCTGTGACTTCTATTACTGCACGTAATATCTTAGCAGCTTTTGATCACAATCCTGCCACACATTAATGGTTTAGAATAGAGGTACTATTTTCTCTGCAAATAGGCCAGAAATTAGTCTTTCATTTAAAGAAATTCCTTGCTGGTTGTTTTTGTCAAGCCTTAGATTGGGCTTAAGTGTAAATTGAAAATGATAAATAGCATATTAAACTTTTTGCCTTTTTTTTTTACCCAAAAGAAGCAATGTGTTTTCTTGTACAGCTACCTCTTTTGTTTGAACAGACCAGGCCTTGTTTCAATTACACTACAAAAAAATGAATTTTATTTTTCTTCCTAACAGAGCATATGTTTTTTGTCTCCCTTGTGACCACTCAGGTTGCTGCATTCTTTTTTCAACCACAACTGAGCTACACCCCACAGTCCCACTGACACGCCTGGCAAATTGTTCCAGACAAGCTCTTCCAAGAGGGCTTCCTGGAATTTCTCCAAAGATTCATCCAGGACTCTATTTGGTGCCATTATTAAGCAGTTTTTACTCCAGCACTTCTCTTCAGTTTTAATTTTCTTAGTTTAAATAATAAAGAGCTACCTATAAGTCTCCTTATGAGGGAAAAAAGATCACTCTTGCTGACTACTTGAGTCAGACAGTAGGAATACTTCACAAACATACTCATTATTTACTTAAACTGTCTTTAACTTCAATTTATTACGCACCTTCCATTCTGCTGAGATGGTATAAGTGTTTAAGTTTGTGATGTATATTATACAAGCTTGATTACAGCATCAGAAGTGTAATTTTAAGTATGCGTCCTAATAATCTTAATTCTCAAGGTAAGTTTAACAATGGTTTTTGGCATTTGTAGAACAAGAAGTAATATGGAAAATCTTTATGACAATAATTTTAGAAAATACAATAGAAATTAATTCGTTCCTACAAGAAAAATAACTATCTTAAGGAAAAAAAGTTCTCTTCCAGCACAACAATCCAATACAGCAAGTATTTCTGAACTGATTTCTCTGTATACCTCAGTGCATAACCAATTCTGCATAAATACATTTTAGCAGTAAGTTACAGAAGACCAGAAGTGCTTGATATCACACAGACACAAAATTAAACATGTTAAATGTTTTATGTTAATGAGGTTTACAAATTTAAATGCTTCTTGGATATCCATATTCATTTTTTTTAATAGCTATCCAAAAGTTTAATACATCTGTATGTATATAACTCATATACCTACAGAACAATAACCAAAATTTAAGATTTGACTGATAAGGAAACACTTAAAAAAAAAAAAAAAAAAAAGGGAGAGAAAATCAAGTGCAAAGAAGTGCTGTGTGACAAGAAACCTTTGACTATGAAAAGACTTCTCTATCCTATTCACTACACAGCTCAAATAAATAATATGAAATAATAAATCTGCAAGGGCAAAGAAATAAGAAAACTTTAGATATCTAGGATTATATAAATACAATTAAGTATCATGAATCAATTCAGTATTTGTTTATTATGTATTCATGATAACTTTAACCAACCATTAGAGACTTTAAAGATCTAGTATAACATTTCTGGCTCCTGGCTACCAACACCCAGGTCTCCTTCTTTTCTGAAAACAGCTACAAAACACTTGCCAAATAATCCTTATGTACCTACAGTAGTTTTCAAATCCAATATCGGCAGGCCCCAGCTTTTTTTTTTGTTTTCCACCTGTACTTTAGGTCCTAGTCTTTTTTTGAATTGATTAATTTCTCTAAAGCTGCAATAGAAAACTCCCATGCTCTTTGATTTCTCCTCAAGGGCCCCTGCAGTAAGCTAATCTAGCAAACATCTGTCTGATACATAAACCATGCCAAGATCTGTTTGAAAGCCTTGTCTAAAGACAGGCAATAATTTTGAAGTGAATACAGACCAGAAGAAAAAAACAACTACAATTTATTTTATAATGCAGGGTACTTCAATATGTTATCAAATTAAAGCATCTTCAAAATTAGGAGAAAAAACCTTTTAAGCTTCTGCTACTCCTGAAACTAAAGGCTGCTACCATCCTAAAGTCATCAACTGTATGTAACGTAACATGAAATATTTGCATCAAATGTTTGAAGGGGAAATGTGGTCAGTAATGACTCCTGTTCCAGTTTCTTGCTTCTGATTAATATATTAATGGTTTTGTGAAGATAAAGAGTGAAACTAAGGTGGTTTCTCTTTGCTAAATGGAACAGAATCTCTTATATGTTCCCTCATTGCATTTTAGAAAAATAAAATTTGTAACTCAGAAGTGCATCCCCCATCCCTCCCTACCAAACAGAAGAGATATGTCCATATGGTAAACAGACAATAAAAAGAGGAGGACAGGATAAGGCTGACATATGACCAAAAGTATGCCAGGAAGCACAGAACTGTACACATTAAATTTTCTAATTGCAGAGACTGTCCAACAGCTGGTAGCACCTAGGTGTTTTTATCCAGTAAAAGCATTCAGAAGTTTATTTTTCAAACATTTGGGTTTTTTCCTCTACTTCTGGAAGCAGCATGACTCTCTTAGAACAAGCCTAATGCTATTATCAAAATAATATTACGGATCTAATTAGGAGGCATATTTATAGCAGCATTTGGAAGAAAAAAAATTAGGAAGTAGAGCTGCTTTTACTGTGCTTACAAACACTTTTTATAAAAAGCAGCAACTAGCCAAAATCACACCTTCAGAGGTATGGAAAGATCTGACCTCAGATCTGCTACATTTGTACTTTAGGCTGCAAGTTGTTTGGTAAGAAAAGAGGATGCTATCCCAACTGTGAAGACAGGAGATGGTGGAAAACTAGTTTCACATTTATTGCTGATCAGAGCCATATACAAGAAAAGAGGTCACTGACTTCACTGAAGCAGAGGCATTGAGGTGCACATGGCCCATAGGGAGGCTGATAACCTTAGGGGAGCATTATTTCACTTTTCATTTGAGGGGGAGAGAAGAAATTACTACTTTGACCATACAACCTTTTTATTTTCTTTTAAAAAGAAAAAAGAAAAAGGAAAAACAACCCAAAAATCCACTTCCAGGGATACCAAGCTGCCAAAACTTAGAATTAAAATGCAAACAGCAGAGACCTAATCTAATATACAGGCATTAAAGCCCCAGGGTTCTTCCCAGAACCCATATTTTCCATCCTAATATCCTGTACCCCCTCTTTCTTGGAGTTTATTTGAGAGGAAGCTGCTCTGATTGCCTTCTGTCACTCCTCTGGCACACAATAAACAGAGCAATCTGGAGTTAATTTAAGCAGTTTAGCACATCAGGATACAGCTGGGAAAAGTTTTAGGAGAGAAAGGCTGGGGAGAAAGAACAGGGCTGCACAGAGTCCAACCCAGCCTGTACACAGGAAGGTGGTGCAGATGGGCACATTCCAACACCATTGCCTGCAGACAAGGAAAACTGCCCCTGATGGAACTCTCCAATCAGCTCAGGAACAGCAGAAACCTCGCTGCAAGGAATTTAGAAATCCATTCCTAAAAGCAAGAGTTGCAGGGCCACTCCTTCATGTAAGGACTATTACAGCTGATCCTTGGCCATCCAGTAGTAACTCAATCCCTCCACTTTAATATTTCACCCTCTATAAGCCAGATGTCTTTTTTTCTTCTTACGTTTGGACACATGCATTGGTTTTACACTGTGCAAAGGATGACTTGATTCCGGCCATTGGACAGATTTACATCTGTTTTTTGCATCACTTTTGTTTGAGTTTTTAATCTCTTGGGGCCCTAGTTATATCCAGAATATATTGACTGAGTTCATTACCAGAAAGAAACACATACCTGCTGGTAAAATAATACAAAAATGAAACAAAAGTCTTTAGCTATTACTTACCACAGGGGACATTTTTAAAAAGTGCAGCATGCACCTTAGGAAGAAGTATGTGTCCATACACTAATTCTCACACCAAGCACATAAACCACAAAAACTGAAACTCTTTACTCCAAAAAGTGAAGAAAATAATATTCTTTATAACACTAGTCTTACAGAGGGGATGATAAAGGCTAATTGTTCTGTGATCAGCTGTAACTGTTTTGCTTGCTGTAGGCCGTGTCATTCCCAGAGAGATTATGATGAAAAGAAACAGGCAAGTTTATTGAATAAAGTGGAAATGCAACAGCCTCGTATAGGCATGTCCAGCATCATCTAAATTCTCCCAACAGACACCCTAGCTTTTGCTAAATGCAACCAAAATTGCAGGGGAGGAAAGGGGTTATTTTATAAGTTAATTTGGTGATAGAGAAACACAAGTAATGGAGAGTAATGGGTGTTTACATAAATATTATCTGTTCCCTTTAATGACCAATGCAGGGTTTTTAACCACTTTCCATATAGTCGTTCTTCAGCAATTGGTTATGTTTTCCAGGCAGGGAAATGGGAAGCAACCTATTTGCTAAATGAGTGATTCCGAATACATTTTCCTTGTTGTTCCTTTCTTTAACATCTTTGCTTGGTTACAAGTAACAATGGCTGAATAATATACCGCTGAATCTAAAAAAAGGATGTTAAGCTGGACAAAACTGAACCTATGTTCTCCAAAAACCAGAAAAAACCTATCATTTACAGTTGTGCCTAATACTCTCCTCTCCTTCATTCTGTCACATTAATGCAAAATTCAAGTGAGTGACTAGAAGGAACACTTAAATTCAAATTTTTAACTTATTAATGACTATTTTATTCCAACTTTGTTATTTTTCCCCCAGCTACATGCCAAAACATGCCCTCTTTAATTACTCCCATGTTTGAATCTCTGCAATCTGCCTGCACCATGCTAGTTCAGTAAGGTCACCAGCAATTTCCTCTTGGCAAGATCCAACCTTTCTCCAATATCATCGTCCTTGAACTTTCTGCCACTTTAGATCATATTTCCTGAATCCTGAAGTTGTGAAATCTCTCCTCTTGGCAACATCTAGCTGTACAGACCACATTCAGTCCTCAAATATACACTATAACTCCCCGAGGTTTTTAAGGGGAGTTGTTCATATGCACAACAGAAATGGCTGTAGACTTCAACAGACTAGTGAAATTGCATATTTTGCTCTTTGTAGGCATTATAGTTTTAATGGTTTTGTGCCTAATGATCATTCCCTAGAACATTTACCCTGAAAACCTATCCTTTACACAGTATTTTTTTTCCTTTTCCATTCCCAAAAGTGGGAAAGAAGTGGAAAAATCCAAAATGCACTAACAGATTCCTCTGCTCAAAGACAATGTTTCATTATACACAGAGATTTAAGCCTGGATGGTCAATGATTCACAGTATGCCCATACTTCTGAAACAGGTGAATTCTATCATTTTCAGAAGATATCTTGCCTTCTTTGCAAATTTCTTATCTAATGCAGTGATATTAAGCCATAAAGCACATCTGCTTATTGATTCACCCTGTGTTTCCCAAATTAATTTCTCCACTATTGCTTGACATCCCTGATGCCAACAACAGACAGAATTTATCATCTCATTTATATCATTGATCAAACCACCCACATGATCCTTCCTCAGCCTGCTTAGTCCAACCCTGCATTAAGAAGTATTAAGTCATAGGGGTAGGTCACTGCAAACAAGAGGTGGCTAGAGGTGGTGCTGCCATCTCAAGTGGTGAGCTCCCCTAAACTCCACATTTACAGCTGAAGTTTTATCTTCCTCAAAAAGGACTTCTGCCCTCATGAGTAACCACTACCTGACTCACATATTAGCGAGTCCAGAAGTCACATATTCCCTCTACTCCCACTTTAGCAGGGGAGTTTTACTAAATCCTACTTCAGATTTCTCTTGGGATTATGGAATAAATGACCCATTAAATTAGGTGAGGTCTTGAGGTCCATATTTTCCCAAAGCCTATCTCTTCGTTTGCCTTAGGCTGCAGGAAGGCTCTGACTGAACTAATTTATAGAATAGAGGTAATTAAAATCTCTCAGATCACACAAGAGGTAAACAATCCCTAAAAAAGGCTGATATGATTGTAAGCATGCTTACTCTTCAAAAGGTTATATCAAAATTATCTAGATTAATAAACTGAAACCACTGTAGCTATTTAAAATGTTCAAGCTACCTAAGGTTACTTGGAGAGAATCACAGGAAGCCACATGCAGGCTCTGAGCAGCTGAGAGACCTCAGAGGCAATTGTCTGTGAAAGGGGGCATCTGTGGGCAGAAAAAAGCCCTTAACCTTAGCCCCATAAGTCAGCATCGCTGTCTACACAGCTATTCTTCCACCTGAGGCATGCATTTTTTCCTTTTAGGTTTTTTGGGGGGGGGGTTTTGTTGTTGTTGTTGCTGTTGTTCTTGTTCTCATTGGGGGTTTTTTTTGTCATTGTATTCTTTCTGGTACTTTTGACTTTCTAACAAACTATAATGGATGGTCAGCAACAGTTTCTCTCTGCTAGTCATTGCAAATCATTTGTGGCCAGTAAAATCTAACTATTAGATTGTTTTAAACAAAGGCTTTGCTTTTTCAATCCTGTGAAATCACTGGAACACAGCTTGATGGCAGCAAAATGTATGATACATTCAAGTAGGCAGATATCAATTAATATCCTCTGCAGTCAGAAGTGTAATTATGTACAATGTTACAGAGAACAGGAATGGAATGCACCTTCTGTTTTTTTAATCCCTATCAGTAACAGAAGAATAGTGTTGAAACAATTTGGATTTAACAAAAAAAACATGCAGAGATTTTTCTTTATATCCACTTGTTACAAATACTTATTTGATTGTAAAATATGTTACAATGCTTCAGTGCAAATTGAAAGTAGACTTAGAGCAGACCTAAAGAGGATACAAGTATTAAAAGTCTCATTAAGTTCTGCATACCAGATGTCAGCAAATGCTATCTCGTGGATTTGATAGACTCTTGCAAGCCATCAGAAGCAGTACATTGCTCCAATACATCCAGTTCTCTGCAGCGATCAGTAACAACCTTTTGCATAGCCTAAATATGGAGATCATCTACAACACAAGAAGTCCGTAATGAAAAACCTGCACTACATTTGCTGCATTATTTGTTTTTATGTATTGTAGGTTAAAGCCATTTACTCTAAAATATAAGTGAAATTACTGCTGCAGACTTCTGATTCTTCTCAACCAGTTCAAGCTACTCTGGAATCTTAATACAGAATTCAGGGTCAGCTCACTTCAATGTACACAAAGCTCTGGCTGTATTTTAACTTAAGAAAACACAATTGGAGGTCAAATGTAAGAGCAAGCACAGGCAGCATTCCACACGGCAGCAGTGCTCAAAGTGCAGATAAAAGAGTGGGTGTTTCTTCCTGCTTAAAGAGAAATGTAAAGATAGATGCTGCATTGTAAGAGACAGATACTCCAGTCATAGGCGGCATGTGAAGGTGTCTAGAGACAGAGATTTCAAAAGGGCATAAAAAAGTTTAGAGAAAGCAGAGGAATGATTAAGACCAAGCTGTAAGGAATTTAAAAAAACAAATAAGGAACCTTCCAAAAGGAGAGGAAATCAGCTTATTAGTTTCAGTGTTAGGATGAAAACAGGAAAAAAAAACGCAGTGAACACTGCAGTAAGAGCTCTCCAAGCCCTTTTCACATCAGACATTTACATAATCCAATACACCTACCTGTGGCCAAATCTTAGCATCCACTGCCTAATAACTAACATGCTCATGGATTTCAGTGTTTCTTCTGGTATTTTTAACTCAACGATCTGTAAAACATATGGCTTCCTTTGCATTCAGCATGTCTATATACTGACCATATAAATAAATTTTGCTGGTTTTACTCTTCCATTAATTAAGGCAGAGAGTAAAAATCTTACTCTTTTAATGGACACAAAACTAATATTGCCCACCAATACTGATCCATTATATTCTATGTATAAATATGAAATATAAACATATAAATATAAGTATAAACATGAAATAATTATATATATATATAAACATGAAATAATATAACATGAAATAATGAAATAATGGAAAGTGAAAGAAAGAACAGTTGTGCAGAGCTTTTATTTGGAAGTTCTTAAATTCTTCCATAGAGTTTAGCCTAGCAGCATACTTTTGCTCTGGAATATTCATAAATATATGAAACAGATGTACTAACCAACCCATAGTTTATAAGGACATATATGAAAAAAAATAGAAAAAAGCAGGGAAGGAAAACAGATCCAAAACATCTCAGTAGGGATTCAAGTAACCTTTTTCAGATACTACTCATTTGACTAAGGTCATCTTACAACACCTGCAACTTTTTCCAAATTCTTAACCCAGACCAGACAACATTGCACGCTTCTTTCCCAAGTGAATCAATGATGGATTTTCCCTGTGTTTCTATAGGGCTGTCACTGATTGACAAACTTAAGTCCCTTAGAGAGGCAATATTGCTAAATAAATACTAAAGCTTTGTGTCAGATGGTTCTGGGTTGTTTCAAACAATATTTATCAGTTAAATAGGAAACCTAACAAGGTATGTATATAAATTATCAAACTTTGCTTTAGTTCTATTAAGCAATTATTGAAAGAATACTGAAATAAAAAGTGTAAAAAACTAACAAATTACACTTTGATAATTTTGAATGGCTTTATATAATATAATGTACTGGTAGAGTTCTCAGTCCTGAGAGATATGGGCTAAGTAAAGTGTGAAGATAGGATCCTTAATTTTAGGGAAGGAAACTTCCAGCTCTTCAAGAAGCTGGTCAATAGGACCCCTCTTGAGAAAATGCCCTTGAGGACAAGGGAGCAGAATAGAGCTGACAGATCTTTAAGGACATAGATGGCAAAAGCTCCTGGAACCCAGGCATAAGAAATCAGTGAAGGCAATGGCAGAATCAACCTACTGGTAAAACTAAGGGGCAAGAAAAAAAAAAAATAGAGGCAGTGCATTTCACAATGTGGAAGTGCAAACAGGTATTCTGGGAATAGTATAGGGATGCAGTCCAAGGCATATATCAAGGTATGGCTGGAGCTGTGCATCCCTTGGTAAGGGATGCAAAGAGTAATAAGGGCTTTACAGCCAGGATAGCAAGGTCAGGGGAACAGTGTTTTCCCACAACAGAGGTGACTGACAAACTGGTAAGAAAGAATGAAGAATGGGCTGAGGTATTCAACAACTTTGCCTCAGTCTTCTTCTGACAGTCTCTTTTCTCACACCTCTTGAGTGGAGAAAGGGAGCAACTGTAAGGGAAGATCAGGTTCATGACCACCTGAGGAATTGATATAAATCTGCAGGACTTGACATGCATCCCAGAGTCCTGAAACTGATAGTGTTGCCAAACTGCTCTCCATTATACTTAAAAAGTCATGACAGTCACGGCAAGTCCCAGGTGACTGGAAAAGAGAAACCTGGTAACCATCTTTAAGAAGGGTGCAGAGAATGACCCTGGGAACTACTGACCTGTCAGCCTCATCTCTGTGCTGGGGAAGACGATGGAACAGATCCTCCTAGAGGCTGTGCTAAGGCACACGGAGGACAGGCAGGTGATTAGGGCAAGGCTGCAAGGGCAAGTCCTGTCTGATCAGCCAATGGCCTTCTAAAACAAAGTGACTGCATCAGTGGACAAGAGAAAGTCCGCGGATATTCTTTATCTGGACTTCTGTAATGCCTTTGACACAGTCCCCCAAAACATCCTTCTCTCCAAATTGGAGGGATGGATTTCATATGTGGGCAGATCACAGCATAATGAATTTGTTGTATGGTCACATTTAGAGAACCAGTCAATCCCTCAATGTCTGGACATAGTTCAGTATGAGTGGTGTCCCCCGGGATCCCTGTGGGGACCAGCATTGATGAATATCTTCACCAACGACACAGACAGTGGGACCAAGTGCACCCTTGGCAAATTTGCAGACAACACCCAGCTGAGTGGTGCAGCTGACATGCCTGAGGGACAAGATCTCTTCCAGAAGGACCTGGACAAGCTCTGGGAGAGAGCCCACAGGAATTTTACAAGGTTCAACAAGACGAAGTGCAAGGTGCTGCACTTGGGTCAGAGCAACCCTGGCACCAGCACAGGCTGGGGATGGGCAGATCACGGCAGCCCTGCCCAGAAGGACTTGGGAGTGCTGGGGATGAGAGGCTGGACATGACCCAGCCATGGGCACTCCCAGCCCAGAGAGCCACACGTGTCCTGGGCTGCATCCAGAGCAGTGATCATTTCCTACATTTCATGTATCTCATGCTCCTTTGAAGGGCTGGGGCTTTAGGAGCAATTATGTTCTTAAACTTAATCAGAACCACGTGGAGGTCAGTGTGACAGCCCATCCAACTGAAGCAGAAAGTGTATTAAAAGTTAACTATGAATTATTTCATATGTAATCTGCAGAGTTTAAAAAACCATTTTAACAATGTAGTGTCTTGGTGTTGTTGAAAACAGAGCATGTCAATGAAACAACTCGTGCTACCTTCAATATTTCCAAAAATCAGATTTCTGAAGTTTGTAACTAAAAAGAAACAAAAGGTGTAACATGCAAACATCCTCAGACAAGTGAAAAAGATAGAAAGTAGGACAAACCCCCTACTTCTACACCTTTCCTCCTGTTGCCTATTTCTGATAGGGAGACTACAGAAGAGCCAAACCCCCACAGTTTGGTTTACATTAAGTGTTGACATCTCTATTCCATAATGTAAATCTGGACTTTGTACAATTTTTTTTTTTATGCAGTTTTAAACACTACTGAAATTACAGAGGCGGTAATAGCTCACATTAGTAAAGAGCAAAGAATGGGAACTACAAGCAAGAGTGATTCAATAATCTAAACCCTCACAGGGATTTAGCAGACATGATACCGCCACATATCCTTTAATGTGTATTATATTATTTTAAAATGTAATACACATTAAATTTATATTATTAAATTTAATTTATTAAAAAAATATAATATACATTAAATAAGCAGGAGACAAGTCTACTTCTCTGCTAATAGGTAACGCTTAATAGTCGTACACAATTTTGAATGAAAACCACAATCAATTGCCAGTATCAACAAAACAAGCAGGCAGCTAGTGCTTGGTTTGGTCGAGTGTTGTTTTAGCTTTTTGTGTGCATTTTACACACGTGAAAGGGAATTAAATTACACTTACTAGTGCCAGACACAGTATGAGCAAACATTAGACAGCATCATTGTACAGCTCTGTATATGCATCTCACTTTTGACCTCAAACATTCTTGCTGAAAGTCTAGGTCACAGAACAGGACTTCAGAGCCCTTTGTCAGTGTGATTTAAGCTCATGGTTGTGAGTCACAGTTAAACAGAGAGCCCTGTCAATAATACTGGTAAAGGATCACATTTGGGGAAAATTTCTCCCCTCTGATCTTCACAGCATAAATAATGCTTACTCTGTACAAGTTCCAAGCACAGAACTTCCATTGAGGTTTGATTAAAAAAAAAAAAAAAAGAGTACAGAATACACAACAGAGATCTACACTGTGGATAGGAGACTCGCAGCATGAATTGGAAAATAACTTTGCCCTTAATTTGAACTCATGTTCTTCTCTGCTTCCCCACATTGCATCTGCAAGATCCATGTGTAGCTGTGTTTTCCAGTCATGGTGCAAATAAGAGTGATGAACAATCACACTCCCTCTGATGACTTATATGAAAGACTTACTTCCAACAAAATGAACCAAAACCATTTGGTAAGACCAGCTGATGAAGAAACATCTGCTGTGTACTTCCATCTGATATTGTTTACTCACAGTGGTAAGAATAACCTTGAATGTTAAATTTTCAATTGCAGAAATGCCACTTTTTCTTCAGAGTGCTGCAACATTATTGTATTTCCAGTGCTTGATACAGATTTATTTGTGTATGTGTGATGGAAGCACTATTGAAAGCTGTTCAATTAGAGGAATTAAAAAACAACACCTTCTAATATAAAAGTCTGTTAATGTAATTCTTATTGTACTTTAAATACAACCACAGGGGTTTTATTTTCCATCAATGGAATATAATACCTTGCCTGCATCAGAGCACCATTTACTGAACAACTTTACTGAGAATTTACAGTGTAACTTTTATCTAGCTGTGCTCATATAAATCAACCTCTATGTTTTTTTGCAACTCACCAAAACTCTCTCTTTATTCTCCTTAGTTTTCCAAAACTGGGGAAAAAAAAATTGCTCTCATGGGAAAGACAATAGATGTACATAGGCTTCCACTAGTTACAGGTTAGTTACTAGTTACAGGCTTAGCCCTACAAAAGACAAAAGGACAATGCCCATTTCCATCCCATTGGATTTTTTTTCTTTTTTTTTTTTTTTCTCCTTAGTACAGTTTCCATGATAGCAGCAATCCTAGCACAGACAGTTTCAGTCGAGTGCTTTCATTGTAAGCAGTCTCAGTAATTAAACAGGTCTCAGTAGTTACAGACCCTGCTGTGTCAAGGTCTACACCAGCATTCACCATCACTAAACACGACAGAAACACGGAAGGGAATTTTAACCCAAAATCAACAGGAATAACCTGACAAACTGCTCATATGTCTGCAATGAGCAAGTCAGACAAGACAAGGTTAGAAAACTGTGAATTTGTCCCACTGACAGGAGAAGTGAACTTAACCACTTTTTGGATGCAGAAAATTATGACACAAAGAATAAAGGCTTCTCAATCACTATTATGGAGAACAAAACTAGTATAGTTTAGTAGAAAGCACAGTTTAAGGCAACCTTCTGGGTACTGTGGAAAATTATTAAACATTATTGTTAATACACAAAATGAGCTGTTTTCAGCATTCATCTCACTCTGAGGAAAAAATTACTAGCATAGCTAGTAATGCTTAAGTAAAAGCTTTACACAAAACTGGCCCATTTGCAAAATTCTGGGCAAAATTAATTTCCAAGTGTCATTTACAAATTAAATTCACTTCAAGCACTGGCATCCACTAAAAACAGGAAGAAAAATTTAAGATTCAACTTTTGATGGAGTTTTTAACCATGAAGACAAAAAAGAAGCCAGTATCTCTGGCATGAGGTTACTCCCTGCTCAGGAACTTGGCTTTGGAGTGTTAAGTTTTGCATGGAAAAAGCTGGGTGGGTGGGGAGGGATTCATACTAGATGGAACAGAAGATAAACAAACATTTCCTACAAAACATGCAGAGTTTTCACAGGATTTTACAAGGGGAGGAGAGGACGGAGTCAATATATGGTCTATCAATACCTTTCAGTATTGATTTTAAATCCATTCCCACCATAATGTAGTCTCATTATTATTATCTGCATCATATGACAGAGAATGTGTTTTTAATTTCTAAACTATCACTCATACTTTAACATGGAAAAAGCCTGAAAACAAAAACAGAAGCCAGCATTGGAGTACAAAACACCAACCACATGTACCTTTCATTGTCACTGACATGTAACAATTCTAACTGACACTAGTACAGTGATCTGTCAGAATCTTTGCCTGTATAAAAATAAGACTATTACAATAAGCAAGAAACAAAAAATAATATTTGGGAATAGATTAACTCAACTAATGTGATTGAAGGTGCTTGCAGCTAAGGCATCTACGCTTATTTCCACTTAGGAAGCAGCAGATGCCCAGGCATCTTCCTCACTGAAAACACACCAAACCTCTCAGAAACCTCTGAAAGACCAGTTAAAACAAATCCTCAGGTCTGCAATAAGAAAATCGGGGAGCATAACCTTAACAATTAGCACCTCAGACGTCACAGACTGAGAATAACTGCTCTAGTCTGTTGGCTTGGCAAATCTGCAATTAGAAGGCTCTCTGCAGCCCCTTATAAGCAAAAGTGAAGGAGCAGGAGGTCATTTTTGAACAAAGATCTCAAGAAGATTAAAGAATTCCCTTAAGGAATCAGTGAAAGTCAGATTCATAGACTCAAAGAAGGCACTGAAAATAGGAAAAAGAAAATCCCAGTATTTAATTAGCTGAAAGCCACAATATGTGGGCTGGAATAAAAGGAAAAAAAGAAAGAAAGAAAGAAAGAAAGAAAGAAAAAAAAAGTAATATGAAATTTTGTGGGGTAAAAAAACCCTGGGGGTATGAGAGAGACTGTATAAACATCAGTAAGTATGTCCAAAACAATCTGTGCTCTTATTAATCATAATTCTACAATGATAAAAAGACCGTCTTTTGGAGTAAAAACAGTCATCACTGTCACATGCTCCATTATGGAAAGGATTTATGTGGTTTCCTCTCAGCAATGTAAACCAAGGCTTGAAAAGTTCCACGTGTTTTCCTTTTCAAAGCCCTCTTATGGCAACTACTGGCCATTACAGTGCTAATCTACATTTTAAAATGGCAAGACATACTGGAAGAAAGGAGTGCTGCTCCACAGTGTTTCAGTACAACAAAGAGCTGAAAGTTAAATAAAGCAAATGATAGTAGCTTTAATACAGAATTGAAATAATGGGTCACGTTCCTTTGCTTTAATGTTGGCAAGCTCATACCAACATTTCTTGTAATACCTTGCAGAAACTATAACCACATCATATTCACAGCAAATCCCCACTTCTTACCTCAAATCACTGTTCTGTATTTGAACCAAAATTTGGAATCAAAGCCCACGTTAATAGTTCTGAGCTGAATTTGTACCATTTTAATGCATTTTATGACTTTTATTTTAAATCAAGGCTCTCTTCAGGGACATTGGTACATTACAGTCTCCTATGATTGCTAAAAGGAAAAATATGCCCTATCTCTCATCCTCTTTGATTTTAAGTGAACAAAAGGCGATGGGTACCCACCACTGCTGCATTTATTTTCATATGTTTTGCTTAAACAAGTAATTGTTTTATTTTCATCAGTGATCTCATTAGCACAGACCTACTTATATCTGCAGTGTAATAAATGCTCCATAAAAGCAAATTCTACTTCATATCAAACTAGTCAAGTCTTTTCAAGCTACTACTTGATACACAAATATAACACCACATACCATTGAACCTGCTCACCTTTTTCGTTTTTACTTGTAGAAATAGCCTGTCTATCTGCTCAAAAAGACACCTCAAAAAGAGGGTTGATTTACAGGACATATTGATAGAGTCACACTTTGCTAATGACCAAACATAATGAAGTTACATTTTTATCCTGGTAGCTCCATTAGGCCACATTAAAGAGGAACTGAATTTATTTTACACATTTCACAAGACTCTTTCAAAATGTGCAGTATTTCCATTTGTCAAATGGCAAGTTTTCAAGGCAACCCCTCTTGAGCCACAACAAATAGGAAGAAACATGAAAGACTATAATAATAAAATACCCACCTACCAAAAGATCAAAGATTCCATCATATTTTTAAATATTTACATCATATGTTTAAATATGTATCCACTAAAAAGAGATCTACAGGTTGAGCTCAACACTTCACAGAGAAGCCGTCAGAAGACAATATTTGTTGCAATGCTACTTGCTATAATACAAAATACGAAATAACCACCTGTAAATTATTCTTTGGGCGGGACTTTTTAACAAACATGGAAGTGTGAATGTTGGCCTCAACTAAAAAGGAAATAGTAATGAATCTAGTAAAAGGTACCATAAAAGTAGAGCCTCCTTTTTCTTTTACAGACTTTCAACAACACTTTTATCAAACCACACAGCTAACAAAACAGAGAGTGCTTTCCTCATAGAATAGTTTGGGTTTGAAAGGATCTTTAAAAATCATCTAGTCCAATCCCCCCACAATGACCAGACTTCTTCAACTAGATCAGCTTATTTAGTGCCCCATCAACCTGACCTTGAATGTTTCCAGGGCTGGGACATCCATCACCTCTCTGTGCAACCTGCTCCAGTGTTTCACCCACCTCATTATGAAAAATGTCTTCCTTATATCTAGCACGAATCTGTTCTACTTCAGTTTAAAACCATCACAACAGGTCCTGTTAAAAACTCTGTCCTCATATTTTTTATAAGCTTTCTTTAAGTACTGAAAGGCTGCAGTAAGGTGTCTTCAGAGCCTTCTCTTCTCCTGGCTGAACAACCCCAACTCTCTGTACTAACAGTGAAGGTGCTCCAGCTCTCTGATAATTTCTGCGGCCCTTCCCTGGACTCCCTCCAGCAGTTCCATGTCCTTCCCATGCTGGGACCCCAGAGCTGATGCAGCACTGCAGTGGGCTCTCAGCAGAGCAGAGGGGCAGAATCCCCTCCCTGGCCCTGCTGCCCACCCTGCTCTGGATGCAGCCCAGGACACGTGTGGCTCTCTGGGCTGGGAGTGCCCATGGCTGGGTCATGTCCAGCCTCTCATCCCCCAGCACCCTGAAATTCCTCTGAGCAAGTATGATAATTGTGAATGCGATAAAGAATATGTCTTTAACATTGCTCATTAAACTTATAGATAAACTTATCATTTCCTAGATTCTCCCTGGCAGTCTTCATTGAAATCCTTAAATTGATTCTTAATCCCACAGAATGTGAAGAACTTTCTAACTTTCTTGGAGAGAGTTCTTGATCATAAAGTGTGTGTCCCCATCTCTGTCCCACCAAGCTAAAAAAGGGTCTCCCAATGCCAGAACAGCACTTGGGACAGGGAGAGGCACTTCTCCAAGCAGACATGTCCTCAAGAGCTGAAAGTAAATCACATTATAATCATACTTTCATATTATAGCTACCAGTGCACAGCAGGACTCCCAGTTCCAAAGGATTTGGAATCTGTGCAGGAAGATCTGACACAGCACAGCTCTCTGCAAGATGTGCTCAACTGCAAACCCTCACATGTTTCTTTTCAACAATTCTTTTCTAATGTCTGTTCTGAAATACACCACCTGCAAAAGCACTAAACAAAATATAGAAAAACCAAATAATTTGACATGTTTTTTCCCTTTTCTTGTCTTTTAAAAATATTTTATGGTTATAACACTTAGTTTTCGAAACTGGGTCCTTATTGCATGCAATGTTTTATGCCCGTAAAGAATAACTGTGTGAAGTAAAGAGAGAAAACTGAAAAGACCCAAATCACTGGCCCCTGTCCTGCCTGATTTAAGTCAAATTTCCATGCATTTTGATCATATTAAATTTAACTCCTGGAAGTTTAAAATGTCAATTAACTCAAAATAAGTCCCATTAGATAGGGTAGGCACTTGATTCTCCTGATTGTTTGACTCTTGTTGAAATATACCTGCAACTGATTGCAAAATAATCACTGTTAAAAAACAGGTACACTGTCACTGTTCAGAAAAATAAATGCTTCATAAACAAAAAAAAAAACCCAAGAAGTCTTTTTAGTTCACTCATACCTTGTAACTCTAGCTCAGATGTATTTCGTTTTATTCCACAATGTACTGAATAAACATTACTGAAATAACTCTACCAAACCCCAGCCTCAGCAAAGACTGGATTTTTTCCATACGGAATAAAAACTCTGGTATAGTTATCCATATGCCTTTGCTTACTTTCAGTTCTAAATATAAAAACATGGCAAACAAAAATAGGCATATTACACTAGTTATCAAATCCTGCTAGAGCCAAAACCTGGACTGAAATGCAACATCATACGGCAAACAGGCCTGGACTCAAAATTAAATGTCAAGATTCTGAGTGCTATAGGAAGCAGCTGCTAAACTCAAAACACCTAAGTGCATTTTCATCAAACTTCGATTAGTTCTTTTTTTGTTTTGCTTGTCTGTTTGTTTTAGTTGCTTTTGTTGTATTTGAAGTGTTCACAGAAAATTAATTGCCATTTTGACAGCCCTTATATATAAAGTGTGGACAAAAGAACAACCATTGAAAGGCTACTTCCCACTTCCAAGCAAGCAAGTGTAAATATGTTTCTGAAACCCAGCCAACCAGCTGTATTTCAAAAAGGTTGTTTCATTCTTAATTTGGAAACAAAGGAGACTGCTTTGCAATGTATTATTTACATTACTTTATTAATAATCTAGAAACTGGATCATATGCCTGTACATACAAAAACTTAAGACTGTAATTTGGTTGACTTGACTGCTCATCAAATTTTCAGCTGTTTTATTAACAGACCTTTGTTTCATGGGACTAAGATGTCAATGAAATACTTCAAGAATGATAAAAACTACAGGACACCTTAAAATGAGGGAGAGAAACAGTTTCGGCTTCAAATTGCTTGCTGTCTGGCTGTTTGTGCTTCATGCAGCACATGGCAATTCACAGACAGGAGAGACTGCTTCAGAAGAAATAAATTTGTAGACAGTTCTCACTAAGGATTCAATTCTGACAGATCCTCAGAAACTGAAGTGTCAAGTAGGATGCTTCTAACTCTACTGCACTTCCCAGATTTTACAAAGGTATTTTTACACCACCAGGAGCATCCTCCATGTGCACAGACACTACTTTAGAGTTTGTTTTGTCAAGCTTGAGAAAGTCCTAAGAGAAGGGAGAGAAACCGTTGTTCCACTTAAACTCCCGCTCAACTTTCATCATTCTTACGTCATTAGAAAATACCCAGAAAAAAGAATGAGGGGCCAGATGTCTCTGTAGTCAGCTTGTTAGACACGGTAGCAAAGTTATTACTGAAAGAATAGTTGAAGGAACTTACCAGTAGAGAAAACAAAAACGGTGTTGTCCCAAAGACCATATGTTTTCAGAGCATCAGTAAGATTTCCTACTGCTTCATCCATAAGAGTCACCATTCCTGCGTAATGGCGCCTCTTTACATCTTTTATGGAAGAATATGGTTTCACATATTTTTCAGGGACCTCGAGAGGTTCATGCACAGACTGAAAGGCAAGATAGAGAAAGAGGGGCTGGGGTGGAAAGGACAGAACAGAAATTAGTTGAACATAAAGCACTACTTGCAAAAGTTACTGCTGCAAAAGCAGACCTCTTTTATTAACAGTGCAGATTGTGCCTTTTGATTTCTTCTACAGCTTCTGTATCTTCTAATCCCTACACATAAACTAAGAAAGATTTGAAAAACTCCTTTTGAAAAGGTGTGGAAAAACATCAGGTGTATCTTTGCTTTATAACATAATGGTTAACCATTTCTTTCTGTTAAATTTCTCACCTTAAGCTTCCCTTCTCTGTTTAGAAGTGCAAACTACTTGCTAAACTTTGCTAAACCATTTCTAAAAATGTATTAATTGTATTATAATAGAAGAAAAGGAAAAGGGTCAGGACCATGCAGACAAAGCCGATTTTGGCAGCAAATGAGTTTTGCCAGTGCTACTTCTCACATTTAATTCTATGCACCTATTGAATAGCCCTGAATTACAGCTCAAACACAGCTCTCTCTATTAATACTACATTTCAGCTTTTTTAAAAACATTCTTTAATGCTGTTATCAGAATTATCAGAGTAGCAGCTGTTGCCTGTACCTTCTCAGTTTTGTGATTGGCTATAACATCTATAGCTCTTTCTGTGAATAAATTTGTGGAGTACACATTTTTAAACCCAGTTGCAACTTCTTCTCCATCTCGGAAGTCCAGAGCACAGCGTGTCACATTCTTTGCTTTGATGAGGACACAGCGGTCATGAGTATAATAATCCTCACTGCCCAGGAGATAGCCTACAACAGGAAAATATGTCAAATGAGCAAGCCAACATCATGTCACATAAATACATACATCAGGAGGAGAAAAAAAGTCAAACACAAATGTCAAAACATTAGTGGTTTTGAGCCAAAACACTAATTCAACCCTGGACCACCTACTGTGAGACCCCTGACATGTCTAAGTAGCTCCACATTTAATACCTCATAGGCTTTTCATTGCTAATGCCAGCATTAATTTCAAAAGAAGTTAAACATTTTGAAAGCAGTTTAATGACTTTTTATTTGTACTTTGATGTCTATGAGGACTAAACTACTACACTGAGAGCCAGGGCAGTGCTCTAGCCATGAACTAGTCTGATTCTTGGTGGTATGATTTCTATGTTTGTATTTTGAAGTAGGGCTTCATCTCTATTAGAAAGTTTGGAATTTTTAAATTTATTTATTCAAAAACATCCAAGTATGGATCATCTTTTGTCTGCTGTAATGTAATTTCTGATCCACTGCTGACACCAGCTGGTGAAGAAAAGACACTATAATTTAGAGATATCCAAAAGAAATTAAGTAAAAATCCTGCATGTATATAGATTTGCTCCTACCTAGGCTCCTGTTAGGCATGGAGAGCCCTTGTGTTTTAGCAGGCACAAATAAAACTTTTCAAAGTAATTTGAACCTCAAAAATTGTATTTGAATTTAGATTTTAAATTTCTCCCCCAATATCCTGAAAAAGGGGATGAATCTGAAAAAAAAAATACAGTCTTACATTCTGCAAAAAAAAAAGAACAACTTGGGACAAAAATCTAAGACAGAAGAAATTTACTTGAACTTTTTGTTTAGCAGCTGCAGCTAGTAATTTCTGCAAAAAGAAATGTACAGAAAAAATAAAGTTATCCTAAATAAAATACAAATGTCTACTATATTTTTAGGAGAATAAAATGGGTAATTTTTCAGAAGTGATTTTATAGGCAGATTGCTTACATCAATGTACTCAGAGGCACATGTTGCATTTTTTCCACTTTGCCCAGAGGGCGAGAGTGCATCAAGTGTGCCACAAAATCAAACACCCCTAAGCATAATGGATGCCTACTGGAATCACATGAACATTGCAGGATATTAAACCACTATATCCTCTGAAAAATAATGTCACATTGGGCACCCAAAAACCATATCCAGAGCCAGCCTGTCCTCAGGCTCCTGCATTAAAAGCCTGCTCAGTCCCAGGGTGAGATTTCACAAGGAACAGCAGCTTATCACACCCATGCCATCAAAGACATCCCAAACTCCTGTGAAGGGATGGGAGAAAGCACAAATGCTTAAGCAATGAGCCATTATATTCCAATCCACATATATTAGCTTAATTCAGTTGTGAAACCATGGCCCTGTAAACTATCTAAGGGAACAGTTTTTCCCATCTCATGTTTGGACATAGTTTATAAAAGGCACACACATAGCACAGTCAGGCTCTTCACTTAAGCCTCAAGTTAGACAAAGGCAACACAGGCTTCTGCATTAAAATGAACTATTTTGAAATTCATCACTGAAGAAAAGCATCTTAAAAACAGCCAAGAGGAGATGGACCTCTTTGAGCTCAGTCCTGTGCAGAATGAGATGTACATCAGACAGCATAAGTCACATAACATGCATGACACTTGTGCAAAACTAATAAATGTGGAATTGATACTGGGATAGCAGCATAAACCACACTTGGAACAATAAACAATGGGTAGCTACAAGTTGCTCTGCAAGTAACACACTCACACTTGGACAATCTACTGTTCAGTCTGAGAGCTTCACTTCCTAATTTGTGAGTTTGTGGATACTACTTTATAGAAGCTTTCACACCATCTCACTCCCAGCTCTGGAAAACCAAAGCTACACAAAATGGCTGTAACCCCCTTCCCTATTCCCCTATGCTGCTGTAGGTAGGAGACAGAGAATTCAGAGTAAAAACTTAACTCTGGGAAGGGGCGGGGGGGTGATATAAAATGGTAAGAGAGAAATACCTTACTTGGAGCCACACAGTAATTCTGATACTTTCTTTAGAAGCTGTAAAGCTTGATCATGCATTTAAGGCATTATCATTTTTTAAGCAGTGATACTTTGGAAATGTGCATACCCAGGCATGGCTTTACTTATAAATCACAGTAAATCTGCTGCTGTTATAAGAAGGAGGCAGTTTCTCATCCTTTTCAACACTTCAGTTATTGCAGTTTGACATTAAATCAAACCATTACCAAAGTAAGTGTCAAATCCTCTGTGGGTTGGAAGGCATTCTTTTCTGTACATCCCCAAATGCCACTTCCCCACCATGTGAGTAACATATCCCGCCTCTTGAAGTAGCTCCGGGAGGAGTTTCTCATCCAGTGGAAGACAGCTGGGCTGGCATGGCCAAATTATCTGGTGTTGTAAACCTGTATGGATCTAGGAGAGAAAAGAGGCATGAGAGATCACTTAAAATGCAGCCCACAGGTTAATTTATAAGCACGCCAAAAAAGAAGCACAGCTGCATTCGAGATTAGCATTATTTTTAGGGGCTCTTCATTCTACCAATGCAGCACTGAAGATGATGAGGAAGCTGCAGGTGGAGGGCAGAGGTTGCATGGAGGAAAGCATGAAAATAGCACTGCAAGAGTTAACATCTTCCCAGGTGTAAATCAAGCACAATTAAAAAGCCCCAAAACAAACAAACAAACACAAAGCCTTTTATGTTTTTTGCTAGAAATCTAATGGATAGGAATTACCATTATGGTCTGTTTGAGGGCTAGGGACATCTCAAGATGGAGTGAGAGATTTTAAATGGGATTGAAATGGGCAAAAGTGTACATGGCAGGTGAAGCTATCAAGTTGTTGCCTGTATCAGAGAAGAGTCACTAGAGGAGAGGTCAATAAAAGAAAAGTATTTTGATATTACTTTTCTAAATGGACATTATATATACATTAAATGAATACAAGCACTAGAAAGCATCTGGATATGGGGATGACACAAGCTTCACACTACTAGATCTGATATTTAATAGTTCTACTAAAGCTTCCAATCTTATTAAGCGGTGAATTTTGTATTTCTTTACAAAATCATCACTGATAACAATACTTTGAGTAGTATATCATGCTTGATATAAGGAACCTCCTCAGTTACTGATACTAAAGGCTGACTTTCGTCAGCTTCTCTGTCTTCTCCACTATCAAAAAGGCACTTTCCTAAACCTAGGCCCACAAACATACGTATACAAGTATATATATCTTGTTTATATATTAAACATTTCTAGCAATCTGTGTGTGTCAAAACACAAAGCCTCCAAGATCTTCTGGAGCAGAGGACACCAGATTTTATGACTCCACTAAGCACACCAGTGTAGCACTGCATGACTAACTTTCAAAGCATTGCTTTGAAATGTAGCAACTCTCTGAACTGACTTTTAAAACAAATAACCCATGATCTTAGGCAAGTGGGTAAGGCCCTTTTCTAAAGGGCCTACTACTTCCTCATTTTCTTTGAACAGAAGGTTCCAAAAATTAAATTATAGTCGGTAGATTTTCTATTATATATAAAAATATTTAAAATATTTTAAAATACTTTATTACAGACCAAATGCACAAACTAGCAGAGCATTTTAATTTCTTGCACTGTATCTGGAAAATAAGAAAAAGGAGAAGGAGGCAATAATAATAAAAAAAAAATCTATAGCTAGCTCAGACCAATATCATTGCTTTTCCTCCAGATAGATTGCAAGTCCAGATTTAGGTTACTTTCTCAAGTTTCTAATCAACTGTTAATCATATCCATGGGTAAAACAATTTTAGAAAAGATCTCACATATTTGCTGCATAATATAATTATTGCTGCATAATTACTGCTGCACAGAATGACTCTCCTATAGAAAAAAAAATTACTTCGATTTTCTAATATTATTTTACTCAGTTGCAATATGATCAACACAAAGATTATTAAATTATCAAGCCAGATGTATGGGATGAATGTAAATCCAGACTGAACTATAGGTATTTTCAATGTCCACTTTTATGATGTGATGCAGCAGTGTTTTCTTTCCTAGAAAGCACATTCAGATTATGAACTGAATTTTTAAAATATTCGCGCTGAAGAAATATTTTATGTTATTTAACAGAACAACTTCAAGGGTTGGTAAAGATAATATAAATTGCTTTTTCCTATTCATCATTATTCATTCTTGGAGTTTACAGGAACAGGACAAATGCTGCTTGGAAAGAGTGTCACCTAGAACAACCTTCCTGCAAGAAGAGACAGCATCCATTAATACAGGATGAAATTTATTTCCTTTCACTCAGCAGTTTACTTGGCAATCACTATGGTTAACATGGATGTGCAGGACTTCTTGAGACAGAGGGGAAGTTTCTGAAACACACTTAACCCTTTGAGAGTTTCTTCCTTCTGTCTATGCTGTGTGTCCATACTTTATTTCCCACCTCCCACTCCCCATGTTTTTGCCAAAACTGCAAAAAGGATGGGAAAGAGTAGAATGATATACCAGTATTATAAAGCCCAAATCTTACACCTGTACAACTGGAGGGAAAAAAAAAAGTGGGAAAATCGGGATAATCACTATGAACTATTTAGGCACCCAGACTAATGTCCACTCTGTGTGCACTCCATCGAGGAGCGCAGAACATCTTCACCTCCTATACCAGGTGGAGGTGAGCGTAGAGCTTGTGACACATTCCGGCGCTGCACTGGAAAACATGAAGCAAAAACTGAACAAGCAGTATTCATCTGGTCTGTCTGCGTCTCGACTGGGTGTCCAGTGGAAAAATATCCAAGAGTCAGGCGACTAGGGCAAGGATATTTTCCACGACAGGCTGCCGTATCTGTTAATCTAACCTAAGCAAGAGCACCTCGGCTTTTCTGGAACAGAACAATTTGCACTGAATCCATGTGTACTTTACTCCCGAGCTCGCAAGGCGAAGTTTGCAGCTTCAGAGCAGCTGCTTTCCGCAGCGCAGCGGCAGAGACCCAGCGAGCCCCAGCGGCTCGGGGGCTGCCAGGAGCGAGCGGGGAGCACCCGCAGCATCCCCCGGGCAGCGCGGCAGGGGAGGGAGCGCACGCCCTACCTGGTAGCGGCCCGAGAGGAGCTGGCTGCGGGACGGCGTGCACAGCGGCTGGGTGTAGTAGCGCTCCAGCCGCACGCCGCCGGCGCCCAGCGCGTCCAGCCGCGGCGTGCGGATGGCAGAGCCGTGCCAGCCCACGTCGCCCCAGCCCAGGTCGTCGGCCAGCACCAGCACGAGGTGCGGGGCGGGCGGGCGCGCCGCCGCCGGCCGCGGCAAGCACAGGGGCAGGCACAGACACAGCCACAGCAGCCGGCTGGAGCACAGGAACAGCGCGCCCGCCCGCCGCGCCATCCCCGCCACACGGAACTGGGCCGCGGGCACCGCCCCGAGCCGCGGGCCCGCCCGCCAGGCGAGGGGCGGGGCCGGGAGAGCGGGGCCGGGAGGGCCGGGCCGCGCTCGGGCACCGCTGAGGCCCGGCGGGGCTGGTGGGCGGAGGGTGGGAGCGGTGCAGCTTTACGCCGGCGGGTTTTGGTATTGGCTTAAAAAAGAAATTGTAAAGCTATTGCCGGTGTTTGGAAGGTATGCAGCCCCCTGATGCTGGCGGTCTCTTCTAATTTTGTTTTGCTTCCACTCCTACATTAAACACTCGGTTCAAACCTCAGAGTCTTTTCCAGGGGAACCGGGAGCAGGCTTGTGTCTCAAGCCATCTGTGGTTTTAGGTAAGTCAGTACAACATTATGAACACAGGATCGAGTGCAATCTCGTAAAATTATCTGGACTGTTAGTTCTGCCTTCATAGCAGTTCATCCGTCTTTTGTGCTGCCCGCAGAGCTTACTATGTAACAGTAAGGCAGCTGCAGCACACACACGGCCTTGCTGCGGTCAATGTGCAGGACGGAAAAACAAGTTGGAACCATCACTGAAGATGCAGCTGAGCTGAGCGAGGCAGCGATTATTCATTCCTGTTGGAGAAAATCTGTCAGCATCAGCTGCTAGTGAACACACACACCCCCATACACACATGCATAAGAGAAACACCCAAATGTCTTCCCTCCCCCCTTTAGCCCCCAACCCCCTGCAAAATCATAAGCATCCCGGTGCTTTTTTCTCTCTCCATTTCGACCATTCAGATGAGAATCCTAGATCGAGGTCTGGCTGTAAGATGATGCTTGTGACTGTTAAAGTGTAGGAAGGAAGTGAAGTAACACAGAAGCAGTAATAGCAGCAATGTCAACAGGATTGTTTCTTCAAACCATGTGATTGTCTAAAGCAATATTGCAATCTACTTAGTTATAATCTTGATGTAAAATCTAAGAGAGTGAAATGGCATATATAGCTGTCAACTCTGGTCAATTTTGTTCATCCATGGAATACATATGAATTTCAGTGTGCAATGGAAGATCAGCCATATATTTCCCATTTAGCTGGAATGGTTAATATGTGTATTCCCAAGTTTATATAGCCATTTGGTAACAGGCAAAAGAACAGTCCACATTAAAATTTGTTTTTCATGGTTAGAAAGCCAAATATTGAGTATACTGGACTCCTGACTATTTTCTGACAAGTCTCTGTAGGAAGAAAGTTTCTGCTTGTTTTAATGAAGTCTAGTGGATAAGCCTATGAAGCTACCAGGCTGGGTTTTTTAAAATTCCACACGTTTCCCTGCTGGTTTGAAAACATCTGTGATGAGTGATGTCAGCTTTTTTCCTGCAATGAGAATGTACTACAATCTCCAGTCAGTACTGGAACACGAAGCAACAGTACTGTCCTAAAGTCAGTTTCCTCCAAAGTAAATTCCAGGATCACTGACGAACTGGTGTGTGAATATGAATAGTATTTTCTTTCAAGAAATGTGATTCATACTGTTTAAAAGCTGCAAGGTTCTGTTTTCTCTTGTTTCTAGTTCAGATCCCATGATCAGTCTCAAATGTCTCACTGAACTGTTTCTTCCTAACTTCTTCCATGTCCTTATTACAGTTTAAGTTTCATCCAAATGGTAGCACATTCCCACAGAAACCGTTTTCTTCTCTCAGACTAAGTACTTTGAAAATCTGCACAGTGCTGGTGAAACCAGAAATTTTGATACAAAATTCGTACTGTCTATTTACCTTTCATGTTTTCAAAGTTATCATGGTGACCAAATGTAGCTGAATTCATATTTTCTTGTACAGAAGCATCAAGAGTTATATATACTGGTTATCCTATTTCACTAGAACTGGATAACCTTGTTGCCTGACCATAGTTAAAACATTACATTGAACTGTCTTAAATATATACTGCAGATACTGCACAGTCAAAGTCTAGATGTTGCTGCCTGTCATATTTTCTAGTATTTTCAGTTTTTTATTTATTTTATTATTAGTTGAGGGAATTGGAACCTCAATCAGAAAAAACTATTTCTCTCAGACAGTATTTTCTTATATCGAAAGAATAAATCCAGGAAATGGTCTATGTTTAGTCTCTTACATTTCCGTTTGTCTTTTCTAGTTTGGGGTTGAATAATTTGGATGTTGCTTTGGGATCAGTGATTAAAGAAGTCATTAATGTGACACAAGGTTACAGTATCAGTGTGGATTTATTATGCCATAAAAAGCATGAACTGGACTTTTTGCCATAGTACATGGAAACTTGGAACAAAACTTCAAATGGTAATAGTGATATCTACTCTGGTGTGCAAAAACTGTGGAGATGGAAAAATATAGGAAATATGAGAAATCTGCTATTTACATATCCTGATTTGAGTATTTCAGAAAATTTCTTAAATTACTGTCATTTTTTTCACCTCATTGCAGATATGTCTCCTCTGTTAGGTGATGAGGTTGAGAAAGACTCTAAAGAAGTCTCTACCAATCTTTCTACACTGGTACTTCTGTTTGATTGGTTAGAAGCCCTCTTAAAACTCAATACTTAAACATTCTTGCCCTTATTCACTTCCTCTTGTTTTGTCTTGGTACAAGTTTAGGCAACACCATATCTCAGTCTGTAACGAAAAGAAGTGGCGGGGAACTACAATAGCTGCTGAACACTTTCCCCACCTCATTTCTTCAGGTTTATGTACATTTTTTTGTTTGTTTTTTTAATAACTTTAAAGGATTGGCATATATGTGAACCTGTATGTCGGCATCATTTGTAAAGCTTTGTCTTGATACTGTTTCATTTATCCATGCTGTGCTGAATGCAACGTTGAGCTTTCTGATGAATATTCAGGCAGCTGACTTGGGTATCAGAGCAGTAAAAAGAGGACAGGTCAACTAGGAAGCACTTTCAAACATTGCTATCACAGCTACAGCACCTCTAATTCTCAGCAATCCTTGCTTAAAACTATTTCTAATGTCTCTGTTCCTGAATTCACTGTTAAAGTGAAAGCACAGGCCTTCTTAAGAAGTAACAGAGAGCAACAAGATTTTTAATTTGCCTTACATGTGGTCAGCGATAAATTGGAAGTTGTTTTAGTCTTGTAAGTTGACTTCAAGAAACTATATTGCCTTGACCCAGAAACATTGTTAGCTTATCTAAATCTTGAAGGTAAATGAAACTTGGAACCATGGAACATGCTGAATTGGAAAGGACCCACAGGGCTCATTGAGTCCAGCTCCTGGCCTTGCACAACCCCAAGAATCACACTCTGTGCCTGAAAGCACTGTCCAAACACTTCTCAAATTCTGACAAATTTAGTGCCATGACCATTTCCCTGCAGTAGATGCTCCAGTGCCTAAAATCCCTATTGTTGAAGAGCCTTTTCATAAAATCTAACCCAAACCTTCCTTTAACTAGGCTTCATGCCATTCTCTCAGGCCAGGATTTGTCACTGGTCAACACAGAGAGGAGTCCCTTATGATGAAGTTGTGACCTTAGCCACTCCTCACATAGCTTCTACTAACTGGCCAAGGCTTGAGCTTGGTGTGACTTGGGTCACAAGAGCTGTCCATGAGAAACCCCCAAAGAAATCAGTGTCTGGGTTTGTATAATACTACAGTGTAAAATGAGAGAAGTCTGTGTCAGCTACACATAGAAATTAGGGGTTGGGAGGCTTCAGCTGGAAATGCAGTACAAGCTACTGAAGGGTACAAGTTCTGAGTTCACTGTGGGAATTATGTCTGCTATTCATTACTCTTTGCTCAGGCTGCAGAAAGCCAATCCCTTCTGCAGTCAGATTGATCCAGCTGACGTATTAATTTTTCTTCTGAGTCAGAAAAGGAGTTGCAAACCTGATTCTAACTGTCAGGCATTGTTGGCACGCTTTTGGCATAGCAAATCTAATTAGGAAAGTATAGATTAATCTGTCTTGGAGTAAATGTTACACTACACTCCAGGATGTGGTGTCTAGTGAATTTGCATAATCTTGGGAAATACTGAAATTTAAAACTATGTTTCTAAGCATTGTTCTTTTTCTCCATAGTCTAAATAAAACCATATAGTATTGTATTGTACTTCAGATTTCTTAAATGCTCACAGAGTCATAGTGGTTAATTTCCTCATTACAAATAATGTTATCTTTAGAAAAAAATAACATTTTGATGGTTTAGCAAAATAGAACTGAATCACTTATAAAGGTATAGCAGAGAATAATTTCTGAATGGATTTTTTCATTCAAGATAGTATGACATGTAACCTGACAGAGCTCGTATATTTAATTTTGATCTGCTTTGTAAAAGATATTGAAAACAGCACAATGTAATGTCAGCTTACTTTATCAAGAGTGAGTGTTCAGTACTCAAATTGTGTTTCTTCTTGTATATACTATTTATACATTTGCTTCTTTGCTGAAGATTTGGAGGCATCAACTCCCTTGAAGAAAGTGCATTTTGGACATGATTCACACATACTTTGAAAACTTTTATCTATAGCTGAAAGGACATAGTTGGAATTAAGTTTCATTACTAAGTTGGAAATTTTAACATTGTTATTCAAAAGAATTGTTGAGAATATTATTGAATTCCAAATGAGTGTTTTAGTAATTTAGTGTGTTCCCATCATACACATTATTCCAATGCTGCTTACTTGGGTTATTGAATATTTAACACTCAATAAATCTCATTTGCTGTGAATTTAATTATATTTTTTCACTGCTAATATTTCTATGTAATAATATATGGCTCGTACTGTTGCTTTAATCTATAATTAACAGTAAGAAAAACTGACCATCTTTGGTGCCTCTCTAGTGGTTCAGATTTAGTACAGTAAATCTGTAATTTAAGCTTTTTTCAGAAATTGAACAATAATATACTGCTTGTTGTAGATTATTACGTGTAATATGCTGGATGATTTATGTAAAATAGTGAAGAATGGGCTTCCTATAATTGTTTCATTGAGAAAAGCTAGATTTTGGTCTTTAATGAGAATTTCTGCCAGGCTGACACACAGAGAAAAAATGCCCAGAGTCCAGTTTACCTTTAGTAATGCCTTTATTATTTTAATGGCTAATGGGATGTTCTTCAATTCCTTATGAAGCATTCTGTGTAGAACTAGTGACATGATTTTATCGTAAGCTTGCTATTGATGTGTAAAGAAGACAGCATAAGCTACTTTACCTCAGGGCTAGGCAAAGGAGGAACTGTGAGTGTGAGGGAGGAATTTGCTATTGGACAGAATCAAGAGCACATTTCTCATATGGATTAACACAGATCTGCCAGCCAATGTGGGAGCAAGCTGAATCAATGATGTACTCAATCCCTTTCACTTTCTGCTCTTGAGTGCTCCTGGGAAGCAGAACACACGGCAGCTTATCAACTCTGCTCAGTTCTCTAATGTGAACAGTGCATACAGGAAATTAGGAAGTAATGCCATTGAATTTCTCAATCGTGTATGGCAATGAAGATCTTGAGTTTAGTAATTAGAAAATGTGAGTAGTTTAATTTTCTTAATTTTATGCATATTAATGGCACAATTTCCTACTGCATGACTTACTGTATCCTTGTCTGTGTTTATATTTTGGGACTTTCACCCTTTTTCTGAAGGCGCATTCTTGTTGGTTCAGTCAGCACCAGTGGCTCCTGTATAATGGTTGCTGGATAATTTTTACCTAAAAGTTCAACTTCCAATTTCTGTCCAACTTTGCTGAGTTCCATGGGAACATATGCGAAAGCTAGACTCTTCTGAGCTCCATAGCTAAAACATCCAGATGTGGTATTGCCAATAACCTGAAAAAAAACCAAACCATTTGTATTTATTTTCAAGATGCAGTGGATTTTCTGAAAGTAAAAAAGACAAAACCAAAATCAAACAACAACAACAACAAACCCACATCAAACCCCAGCCAACCACCCAAACAACTAGACATTTCACATTTTGGTTTATACACGTCAGACATCAAGCAAGTTTCAGGTGTGTCATGCAGTTCATAATGTTCTCAACAGAGTGCAACACTACCTGAAACTGGGAAGTTTTTGCTTTTTAAAAAATAGTCTGTTCTTATTATGTTCAATTAAGTTTTCACTGGAACATATACAATACATATGCATATGCTTATTATCTATAACAATTAGACTGCTAGTGAGTATTTCAACCCATAATCTATGTTGAAGTGTGCAGCCCCAAACTTTGCTGTTGTTTAATTTCTTTTGAGTAGCAAAAGTGTTTTCTTAGAAGAGCAGTGAACTTGCAGAAGAAGAAGTCCTAGTTTCAGTGACTTGACAGTATTTCACATCTTCTCTGTAGGTATTTAGTTAGTTTTGCTTGAAGATTAGTGTGCTTATCACAGCTTCAAATTGTTCTGGGCCAGTAAAATAGAAATAATACATTCACACTTGAAACACAAAGATTCTGTTCAGGGAGAATTAAAACTGATTTTTTGCAACATGAACTACAGTCCTTGCCTTGCCATTGTGCCACACACTTTCATTTCCCTCTGGATCAACATTATCTGTTTCCAGGGTGAGATATACCAGTCGTCGTTTGATCCCCTTTTCTTTAATCTGCTTCAGTGCTTGTTTTCCTGTGAAGTCTGCTGCCTGTAAAAATACAATATAATGATGATATATGTTTATTTATGTTCTCCAAAATAGAGATATAAATATTTAGATGTATAGAGATGTATGTTTAGAGATATAAATATTTAAATGTATCTTAATGTATTTGCCCATCATGTATTTTGTATGGTAGTAGATATTGTATCTTGGTATTTTTATACTGGTACATTATATCTTGGTAACTTTATTCTGTATATTTATCTTCCGAGATCTCAGCCTTTAATATCTATAATTCCAATGTAGTGGAAACATATATATATATATATATATATATATATATATATATAGTGATCTGTGTTAAAGACTATCTGCCCAGTTAAGGTTGTAAGCCAGAAGATTGTACATCATTTCAGTGTTTATGAGAAGAAGTGAATTCCAATGCCCAGATCCTAAAGTCTGGGCCTTGCTCTGTGAATACGCTTCCTTTTGCAGCCATCATCAATTTATGACAGTAGCCTGTCAGAATTCTACTTTGAAGTCTCTGCCAGGCTCTGCACAGCTGGCAGTCTACCCCATAATCTTGTTTTAACGTAGGTACATCTTTTCCCCATATCTACCATTTTATGGGATAATGCAGCATGTTTTGTAAAGAATACTGCTATTGGCTGGAGTTCCCATTTTCAGCCTGCTTAGAAAGGTACAAGCAGATTCTCATATTTCCAGAAGACTGCACAAATGTGTGACTAGTATGACTAGTGGTAGTCATTGGCAAGTTTCAGAACCCTCAAGGGTATATAGGACAGTATTTACTATATCTGATCACATTGAGATGATTCTATCACAGAAACATTTAGGTAGGAAGTGTCTTCTAAGCTCAATCTCAATTGAGCGCAATCTTTCACCAATCACTGCCTTATTAACTACAGCATTGCATGAAGTGTCATATCCAGTTGTTTCTTGAACATTTCCAGGGATGGTGAGTCTACCACCTCTCTGGACAGTCCTTTCCAATGCTTAACAATCCATTCCATGAAGAAATTCTTCATGATGTCCATTTTTTTTCCTATGGCATAGATCAGATAGAAAAAAAGAATTGTATCCAAACTAAATTGCCAAATACACACAAGCCTCCCCATGAGCAGAAATATAATAGCAGTTACAAAGTCCTTTAGCTTTTGAGCCTTTGCTTCACTAGCAGTGAAAGCCATTTTAAGGCAGTTGACCTTAGGTCTGAAGAAGGAATTATATTAATTTAATAAGGGTTTAAGGGAAAAGAAACAAAATACCGTTAAGTCTTCAAAAATACTATTTCTTGTAATGTTCTTTCATTTCAGCAGAGAATTATTGCACTGTCAGAACTGCAAGCAACATGTACATTAAATAGATATCACACAGTTAGTTCATCTGTTCTTGTATTTCTTGAGGTCCACATAAATCCATGTGTAGGTTTAGAAGAAATTATTTAAGTGATGAAGAGTTTTTGCACCATGAAAGTCTAGGATCTGTAAGCAGTTGTGAAAAATAGCTTATGAACCAGTTAAGGAGCAGCTAGACTGAAAATCAAGGTGATTCAACTGGGGATAAAGCAGATACTGCACATAAAGGATCTAACATTACAGAATAACCAGTTATTGGTAGTTCCCTCTCACTTTTCTGCTACATGGTACATGCAACTGTAAGAAATATCTACAACTAGAAATGCAAATAAGACTGTGTACCATAGCATGGCTCATAGCCTAAAATGCTTTGCATAACAAAGAGAAATACCAAGAAGTAAACATTCTACAGGGATACTTAGCACTGAATCCATTCCTTCCTCTTCATGCTAATGTAATGTCAGGTATTTAGTCACTTAGAATGTAACTGTGGAACTAAATGCCAGTATTCAAATGCAATGTTATATGCCCTAGGTATGGACACCACGAGAACAAGCAGCTAGCAGGCTTTAGAAACTACCTAAGCATGGATCTTTTTTTTGCCTGTTGCTTGCAGATACAAAATTAAATCCTTTCCCAATTCATTTTAACTGGACCAAGCTTTTGGCCACCTGGAATAAACTACTACATGGCTATTATGCTAACTGAAGATGCATGTGGGGAATTTAAGGTAAAGGGCTTGTTCTTTGCTATTTTCTGTTCATTAAAGATTAAGAATATTTCTGTCTTTTTAGAATGGTAACTTGGAAAAATAACCTGGATGTAACCTAGAATTCAAACTCTACAAAATACTTGCCTCTCACATATATATATACACACACACTGCAGAAATGTGTGTATCTACATGTATAAATACATAAAAGATGCATATACACATACATACTTAAAGACTACATGAACATGCATAAAACTGTATGTGTGAAAATACATGTGTATATATAATGCACAACAGCCAAAGTTTATATACACTTTTAAATATTTAAAGCACCTTCTTGAATTCCAACTATAGGAATTCAAACTAGTTTAGTTTACTTCTTTTACAGTTCTTGGCTATCCATGTCAATTTAACGCTAATGTATTCCCACCATTACTAATTTTTGCTTTTTAAGTGTATATACATGGGATTGTTTGTTCCAATCAAAACAGAATTTGTAAGCTGATGCATTCAACCTCAATCTGGTTATTTTTGGTAAAAAATGCTTCCTCTTTCTAGGAGAAAAACAGTCAGGTTGCATACTGCTTCTATTTGCTTTATCTTGTCATACAAAATACAATGCAAAAAAAAAAAAAAATCCTATTTAAACCAGTATAATCCAATAAATTAACATAAGAAACCCCCAAAACCAACAAAGCAAAAGAAAAAGAACATAAACACATGCAAGCCCTAAACAATTCCAGCCTTGAACAAATATCAAATTTAAAGCTGCTCTTCACTGTCAGAGTTTTAAAAAAAATTACTTGACATGTAGGAACAATGTAAAATGTTTGTACTAGTTGAAGGAAAGACAGTTCTAAAAAGCTAAGCTTAAAATAAAGAACTTTGGCTCGAATTCCCAAAGCATTAAGCTTTGGCAGATGTAATGATATTAACATAAAATAAAAACACTCCTTAGATACTAAAGATAAAGACAATATCTGCTGTTTAGCTTCATTTAATTTGAATGCAGTTCACCAGATAAAAAGATGGGCTGTTCCTTTTTACTTGTGTGTTAGATAAGTTTAGATAAAATTAAAATGAAAAATCTTATCACAAAGACAAATCAGCCAAATTTTTAAAAACAGCACATAGCTAAAGTTAATCAGTTAATCTGTTATCATACTGTATATATGTATTTGCCATATGCTTCTTATCAGGCTTTTACTTTGTGTTAGTTGCCATGTGTTTGATAGCACAAGAGAAAGAGTTTGTCTTTTAGAAAGAGTTTACAAGACAATAACCAAGGTGGTTTTTTTATGCACAGTGAGATGCCTTGAGGAGTTTAACTTCCTGTATTTTAAATGTACCTGGCTTTCAATGGTACCCCAATCCTAATTCTAATCCTCTGTAAAAACCTCTTATAGTTCAAGGGAAGCAAAGGAATAGAAATATTATCTTAGCCTTACAAAAACCTTTTATTTCATATTTCTCAGACTGTGCAGTTTATCAGAATTCAGTTGAAGTGTCTAAAAAGAAATATGTCATATCTATTCAACAGTTACTTGCAGCAAAGATGTACAACTCTCTCAACGAGGAACTGCTGTAATTTATTCAGAATACCGTTTAGGACTGTGGGCATAGAGCCAAATTATGAACACAAAGTGACCCAACAGAGTAAGGCAGCACAAACAGCTGCTGTCATTTATTACAACCATAATGTTACAACACTCTGGAGGCAGCCTCTATACAGTATTTTGGAATTTTTTGTAGCTAGATGCTCTTTAATTATTTCAGGGTTACTCTCCAAATGATACCTGCCTCACCAGCCTAATAAATGAAGATAATTTTTCTTCTCAGAGAGCAAATATTTAACAAGTTTCTTTTTCTGTAGAAAATCAAAGCTACAACTTACACCACACAAAAATTTCTAAGGCAGGTGGCCAGTCTGAATGTATGGCACCTGCACCAGCATCTTTCATTCAACCCACATAAGCTCTTCTTGTATGCAGTCAGCCCTAGGAAGTTGATATGTTAGAAACAACTGATTAATTACTGAATTATTTTTGGTTAAAAATCCCTATCTAAGTGGGATATTCCTTTACATGCTTATTCCTCTACATGGCCAAACAAACACAGAGGGAGTCACCTAGATGTGCATTTTATATAGATAACAAATTCTTTGCAAGTTCTTTCTAACATGTTTCCTAACCTGTATAAATTTATGGAAGAAGTCCTCTCTTTTCTGACCCTCTGGACACCAAATGATAGAATACAGTTCCACTCACTCCTGAACTTCTATTTGAATTGGAGGAAATTTACAGGACTTAGGTGGAAAAGTACACTCAATAGGTTATAGGCATAATAAATGGGAATTGAAAGGAGGGGGCAGAGGAAGAAGTACCACGCCTCATCTCAAAGTTCCTATCCATCACTCCATCATTTTTCCTGTCCCCAGGCTCCTTAGCCCTTCTTCAGTAAAGCCTCTGCTCTTTCTTCTTCCTCCTCTTCCCTTTCTTGTATGGAGTAATATTGGCATGGAACACAATCTTATTCCAGGTTACGGCATGAAGTCAGTGACCACTGTTGTAGTCATTCCTCTCAGAACAAAAGACATGCAAGCTGGAGAAGTGAAGCAAGGGCAGGCAATGGCAGTCAGGAGGAGCGGCAGGAATACTTGAAGCTCAGGCTGTTCCACACGAAAGCCATGGGAACACAAGCTGGACTGAAACAACTGAGGGGCAGTTTTGGTAAGTGGCCAGGGCAGAAACAAATTACTAGAAAGAGGACGGAATAAAACTGTAAATCTAAGCCTGCTATCAAAGGAATAAAAGGGTGGAGGCACATCCTTAGAACAGCTCATCCTTGTTTCCTGAGAGATAACATCTTACATATTGTTATGTTGGAGGATAGGTCAATACTCAAAGACTGGATCTTGTCATTAACTTACCTATTTGAAGCTGAAGGGTGTGACAAAACTTCTATTAATAATGCATACCAAAGCAATTAAATACTCATGTGTCTAACAGGTATAATAGTAAAAACCACCAAATGTCGAAGTGAGAAAAAGAGGCAGCACTTGTTGTCTGAGAGATGTGCTTTGACAATGGCAGTCACTGAGGAGGGATGGAGGACATGGAGTGCAATTAGTAATAAGCAGACAAAAAAAAAGCAAGAATCAAAGGAGAAGGTTTCAAGTTGGTAGTACAAAGGAAAAACAAAAAAAAGGGCAAAAAAAAGGGAGAAAAAAACTTCCTGGTAGAATAGACCTAAGAAAAAATACAAGATTCTGGAAATAGAAAAATCTGGAAAGAAGTTTGAAATTAAGAACAAAAAACCTGGCCCAGTAAATAAGGAGGGCTGAGGCAAAGAAACCCTGCCTCTGAAAACAGTAGTTTCTCCTAGTGGAAACAGACAAAATATGAGTTAAGCATTTGGATCCTGTCCTATCAGAGCACACTAGAGCAGAGTTCCAAAGGGTTTCCTTCGTCTACTGTACTCCCTTAGCAAGGCTCCGTGCTGTTCCCAAGTCTCTGTTTCTACAGTATGCGCAACCAGGAGATGGCAGTCTCGGATGCAGCAACACAAGCACAAACTCACCAACAGCCAAGTGCAGACTTTGAGCTCAGAAAAATCCTTCTGAAAGAATTAATTTCCGTGAGCTGGTATGAAGGTTTTCACTCTAACATCAAGTTTCATAGAGATTTCTGGTCCATTACAGTCAGGAGAAAAATAGGGCTATTTTAAGCATTCAGAGGTGATATACTATGTCTTTAAGTACTCAAAAATCTGAGCAAGTGCACATGTACGGAACAGTATTCTTGGATGTGGACCAAAAACAATTGCAAATTTTCTTCCTTAAAGATATTCTGTGTATTTCCTGACACAGTGACTAACATTAGGACACTACTGAATATTTTGTAGCAGAGAGTTTAATTAATGAGATGAGGCTATCCAACAACTATCTAACTAACTTACTAAATGTAATTGAACAGCCAAAAGAAAGACAACGGGCATTTAAAAAACCCCAAACCATTCCTAACCTGGACAGAATTTTGTTGCAAAGATGTGAAAGCATTTTATACTCTAAATTATAAATTGATCCTGTTAGTGACCCTCCACTTTAGTTAAATTGCAGCCTATCATGCTCATCTATGCAAGGATGCAACTAACACTAACATTAGTGAAATAAGGATTATCAAGCAGACTCTGGAGAAAACCACCTAGAACAGAGCCTTGGACTTACTGACAAAATGAAAGTTGCCACAGAAACCCTATGGAAATGGGTTTACTTATTGCCATGTTATAATTTAATACCCTGTGAGGTATTAAAGAAAGTCAGCTTCAGCTTTGAAGAGTTTTTCCTATTATTCATGACAAAAAAATTACTAGTTTGTACATGAAGATGGTGTATACACTAAACTTTCTAAACACAGAGACCATCAGGATTTTATGAGGACTCTACATCTCTTCATATATATTCTCCAGATATATGAATGTCCATTTGTAGAAATTAAAAATATTTTTGATTGTCTTACCTTTGCTGGCATCTGTCTCATCATTCATTTTAATCTGTTTATAAACTGTTTTAATTTTCCATGACATACCACTCAAGATTCGCTTATGCTGAAGTCTTTTCACAACAGGTTTGTGAGTATTTCTGCTGCTTGTTGAACAGTAAGAAGCACTCTAGTAATTAACTGAACAGTGCCTGTTGGTTCTAATTTACACAGCATTTCCCCCAGCTGGGGGCGCATGCCTAAAGGAATAATCTTTGTCAGGAGCTGAACAGACCAGAATGTCAAAAAGAAGTATTTAAGTATCTGTTGATTGTAATTTTTATCTCATTTACCCTTTTTTGTGAAGAATGTTTCCATAACAATAGAAACAGGTAACAAAATAGTGTTTGGCTTATGTTGACTCACAGCAGCCTGTGAGGTCTGTGCTATGCCAAATGTGCAACAAACCAGAGGCATGGAACTGGGACCCAAACTGTCAAGAAGCAGAGTAAATAATCTCACACTGCATTTCGTGCTACAGTGCTTCCAATAGCTGAATTAGCTCAGGTACCTCTGAAGTGTCAACATATAGTCAGAACTGCCCTCAATTAAGTCAATAAAAAAACATTGATTATTTCCTTTTTCCCATTAATTCAGCAAAACTGGCAGATTTCAGGCTGACATGCTGCATTTCTGTGGGACATTCATTCATGCCCATTTGTCTACTATGTGAGTACCTGCTCTGGAGAACTGGTCCAACCCTGCGTTTCAACCATGCAGATGTGCAGAGCAACTAAAGAATCAAGTGCTTCTTGCACTTCAATGTTTTCCTGTTATCTGCATGGGTATCTTGGCAAGCAACAGCTTTCCAGCAGCTTTTCCTGCTTATGGCTGCTTTCCTACTTATACTAAAGGAAGGAGGGGGGGGTGGGGGGGGGAGGGGGGAAGAAAACAAACAGATGTATCAAAACGAAGTGGAAAGAAAAACAAGTAATAGTAACATGTTTTTACTGCCTTCCCTGCAATTCTACTAATCTCTCCTCAAGATGGAAACGCTTTGATTTGTAAATGCAACTTAATCCTAAACTATACAATTCCATGTTTCCCTTGCATGTGACACTTCCTCGTATTAAGGCAAAATTATACTACCCAATGGAGAGAGCTGTAATTCCACTACATATAGGAACTCCCATTTACATCCTTGGGAGCAGTCTGCTGCAGTCATGCATAGGTTGAAGAACTTTACCTTCTATAGATAGGTTCAACAGTGAAAGGATTAACACCTTCCAGGGCTTGTTCTGTTATGTTCAGTGAAATTGTCTCATAAGTATAAAAGCATCCTTTTAGTCTTAACATGCTTCAATTACTCTTTCCTATCCAAAGCTGAAGATTTGTTATTCATTTAGAGCTGTAACTTAAAGTTTGGGATTCTTCTTATTAGTTCTACAGTGCCTCCATATAGCAGGGCAAAAATATCAAGGACCATTTATTATCTATTTATTACCATTTCAGGTATAAAGAGAGCATAAATAATAACAGCTTGTTGCTATAACACATTGTGTCATTGTTAAGATTAAATGTTTTGCAAATATTTTTTCTTCTTTAAAGAAGAAAAAAATATTTATCTTATATAATAGACTATTTATATTTATATACTGTAAATTTATATACTTTAATTTACAAACTACTAATTGAAGCAAAAGATTAAGTCAGAAATTGCCCATCATTTAAGACACCCCACTTCCAATCTCTAGAACTGGATTTTTCCTGTTAGAAACTTCAGATCCATTGTGCAGGCAACTACTGTTTGAGTTGATGGAGTTACTGGTAGCAACAGATGACTTTAGATCTGCACAGGACATTATTTCACCAGATTTCCTGGAAAGGTCCTCTATTTGACAGAGTTTAGACATTTGGTTTGTGATTCATTTAGACCAGGAAAGAGAATTACAAGCAATTTTTTGCATCTATAGACTAAAACAGAATTTGATTTGCTAAAATATTAACACAAAAAAAGTGAGGTTGCTAATTAGAGGAGATTGAACAACATATTGAACTATATATTTTCTTTTTTACTGCACAGTTAAATTAAACTAGCTCCAATCTCTAACCTTCAAATCAGGTGAAAACAAGTTATGAGCAGAGAAGTTCTTCAGAAATTCCATGAGTAACTAACTATTCTTTTAACTAATGTACTAATTTAAGTTATATTTAATTTATTGTTGTCAGTTGTCCCTAGCAGTTCTAAAAAATATACTTTTTTTCAGTAATAGTTGTAGCAGAGTGGTAGCCAGTGGAAAAAAATCCAGAGATACCTGCTTCAACAAGAATGAATAGGTAGAATATTATTGCAATATGAACGGGTTTGTTCAACGTGCATGTGTGTGTGTGTATATATATATATACTATATGGTTACAAAAGTATATGACTAAACTTAGTTATTTGTCACATAGACAACATTTAGCATTTGGAAATTCCTCATCTAATGTATAATTTTGATAGCAAAGAATTTGGGGAATATTTTTTTAAATAAATTGCTACTTATAAAGTAATTATAATTATAGTTGTATCGTTGATTTACTATATCTATTTTATTTTTCAGCCAATGGAATTTTTCGTGTTCAAACAATTAAGGAATGATCTTAATAGAACATTCTGAAAATAGTAAGACATACCTTGTTTAGCTTTACAAAATACTCCAGTCCAGCTTCCAAGGGATTAGTGTCACAGTTCATCTGTTAAAAGATATAAATTCACCATCCTTACATTACGGACATCATATTGCATTAGGCATTATTCATTCTATACACCTTTCCATTTATTCCTGTGCCAAAGTCTTCCACACTGTGCATGCACAGCTTCCGTCTGAATACACTGCCAGCTTCCAACATGGGATTCAGAAAAGGTTCCACACCTGATAGGACATACAGATGTGTAAACCAGGCATCTAAGTTTCCATATGCAAAGTAAACACTTTGCAAAGTAAGAAATAGGATTTTTCATCAAAGCAGAATGGAACTTCAGAAAACTGAGTAACTGAGGTATGCACACCATTTGCAACACAGCAGAGTGGCTTAGCCAGAGAGGGAACTAAAACTCAAACCCAATTTCATTCACCACCTTCCCATTAGGTGTAGGGAGAATAATTTCTTAGGCAGCACTTGAAGAAAGAATGAAAATAACTAGCACAGGGCAAACCAAAAGGACCCCTAAATTCCCATAGTTTAAACCTCTTGAGTTCTTTCATTTCCAAAGGAAAAATGCAAGGTAAAATGAAATGACACTGATTTCCTCCAAATTCTTTAGGCTCTTTGAGTAGGTCTTTATTATGAGTGAGCAAATTCTGCGGGAACAGAATGGAGCAAAAAAGTTCCAAATACATAATGTAGCAAAAAAATTGCCTCTCATGACATAGTTGTTAGAGAAATAAAGCATTTTGAGTACCTGTCACACAAACCTTTGATTTTAAAACACTAGAGCTAAGCAAAACCCTCATAATTTTGTTATACACAAGAGGAAAACCATCCGTAAATCAAAATAAGTGTTTCTTTGCCAGCAGTGCAATGGAGTATACCAATTGTTTTTAAAAAATCACCAGTGAGAAAGTAGCTTTTCCTGCTTGAGGAAAATTTTCTTTTCACGCTAAACGGAGAAAATGATACAAATAACAGCTGTGCTAACTATGACTAAAAACTGCATAGTCATAACTAAATTTAAAAATAAAATAAAAAAGGCCCACCAATACAACACCTCTCACCCCCCCGAAAAAAACCCCACCAAACAAAAACAAACAAACAAAACCAAACAAACAAAAATAACAAAGACATTTTATTTCCTGACCTCTGCTCCCCAGGCTCGGAAACCCTTTTCCAGCCTCAAAGCATTTAGAGCATATGTTCCAAAGTCGTCAATTCCCTCTTTTTGGCCAGCTTCCATGATTGCACTGTAAAGAGGTACAGAATCTTCTTTTCTATGGTAGAGTTCCCAGCCCAATTCACCTGTTACACAAGAAAGAATAATGTTTTAATCAGCTCAGTTAAATGATCCTAATAAATATATTCCTGTCCTTGGTCAAAAGTAAAGAACAATCCAGTAAATGTTAATTCATACTCTGGGGTCAGTTCTATCATATAGAAGTCTGATTCCCAGCAAGAACTACCAGAGGATTTGTGCCCTACATCTTAAGCAGTGGTACTATTATTCAAATTTGAACTGTTAACTGAAAAGAGTGGGTAAAAAAAACTATCAAAATAACTGATAAGGAAAGGTCATGTAACAAAGTCAAAAGGATAAATTAAGGACATTATAAACATGATGACTTGGCAAGTGAACAGCAAATGTAACTGAGTGTAAATAAGAATGAGTGTATTTAGCATATTTAGGACAACAGAAAGAGAATATGATTTGCAAGGACTCCAGCTGCTTCAGAAAGCTCTCAATTCAATCTGTTACACTCAAAATTGATGTAAAAAGGGGAAAAAAAAGTAACTGGGAAAGCCAAATACTAAGCACTACAGCATTACATTTTCGAGACACATTACAAACGCTAATATACGGTAATCCAAAAACAATTCTTGACGTTGGTTTTGCAGCAAATACCAAAGAGGTTATCAGAACTGGCCTTTTGTTCTGCAAAATAAACATTTACACTATAGGGTATTTCTAGAGAAAATGGTTTTGGAAAACTCAGCACAGACTCTGACCATATCACATTTGAAATTCATCGTACCGTGATGCCTCCCACACTTACATGTAAGATGCAGCAAACCTAGTTCTCATGAATACATGATGAGATTTAGTTTTCAACATAATTTGAGTGACATTTATTATTTTATTCATTGTCTCTTTCCTTAAGTTTATGGTTTTTCCATCGCTTACCTGTGTAAGATATCCTAATGGCAGTAACAGCAATATTGGAAAGTTTCAGATGTCTACACTGGAGAAACTTAAATGAAGCATTACTTAGGTCTTCATTTGTCAACTTTTGTAGGACCTGTCGTGCATATGGACCTGCTACACTAAGTACTCCCATCTCATCGGTCATGTTTTCTATTTCAACCTTGTATCCACCTCTTCTTATTTCCTCTTCTATCCATCTGCATATAAAACATAACAGTGATGTTACAATTCCTATGAAAAAAACCTGAATTTTGTAAGATTTTACTAGGCGTTATTTTTTGTTAGCATTCATTTCTCCAGCAGTTCCCTGCCCTCTGCTCTCAAAACCAACAAAACTATGGGCTACATTAGACAGACAAATCCACTGTTGACGTTAAACAGAGTTTTCTGCTGAGACACTGATATAGAATCACAGGCATCTGAGGTATAGCCAGGAAAGAACAGCATTTAAATGGGTAGAACTTTATTTTTAAGATACGAGAAAGAGGTGACCTCCTACAATGACAACAGATTTGGGCTTGGATCCAAAATGTGTTAATAAAATGTTAACATACAGGAAAAGTAAGAAATAAATGCTATGAACATAAGAAATCTCTAAATAAACTTCTGTGACAACAGAAACATACAAGCAGGTTTGTTTCTTCCTGAATAGAGCATTCAAAGTATTGGCAGGAAAGCCAGTTAGGATTTAATCAAAAACAACAGCTGCAAATTATCTTTCAGGAAGCTCAAATAATAAATAAAATTTTTATATTTAAAAATCTTATGGAATTTTTAAGCAGTATTGTAAGATCTCAGGCCTAGGCAAGTACCAAACAAGACTGCAGAAAATCTGTAGAATTAAATACATTAGATCTGGCTCTGCTGTTTGGTTTCGGAATGTGCCAATGCTCCTACCAATTCCTGTGGGGTTGTTATGAATCAGTACATCATTCTTTGCCTGTTAGGATAGTGAATTTCAATCTTTAATGTGTTGGTTCATTTTGATTAACTGACTTGCAAGCAACCTGCAGTAAGAAGAGCCCTAGAAGTGTCAATTCCAATGCTAATCTATGAGAATTTAGTGAAGTCATCCTGCTCCTCTCCTCTCCTCTCCTCTCCTCTCCTCTCCTCTCCTCTCCTCTCCTCTCCTCTCCTCTCCTCTCCTCTCCTCTCCTCTCCTCTCCTCTCCTCTCCTCTCCTCTCCTCTCCTCTCCTCTCCTCTCCTCTCCTCTCCTCTCCTCTCCTCTCCTCTCCTCTCCTCTCCTCTCCTCTCCTCTCCTCTCCTCTCCTCTCCTCTCCTCTCCTCTCCTCTCCTCTCCTCTCCTCTCCTCTCCTCTCCTCTCCTCTCCTCTCCTCTCCTCTCCTCTCCTCTCCTCTCCTCTCCTCTCCTCTCCTCTCCTCTCCTCTCCTCTCCTCTCCTCTCCTCTCCTCTCCTCTCCTCTCCTCTCCTCTCCTCTCCTCTCCTCTCCTCTCCTCTCCTCTCCTCTTATCTTCCCAAAAAAAGCCCAAAGCAGAAGACACTACTGCAGCATCAAGAAAACTGCACTGCCTATCTGTTTGGGCCAGGTCAGTGCCTCTGGGGTCATCCCTGTCAAGAGCCAATTTTCTTTTTTTGCGTAAGAGAACACACTAGAAAGGAACAGCCATGCTGTGTTACATCATGCAATACCAAAGACAAATGGGTTCAACAACAAAACAAGAACCTCCAATAAAGTCTATTACATAACTGTTAGCAAGTTCCCCGTGTTTTTACATCAGCAATAATCCAATATCCAACTGCTTATACTTAAAAATTCAAGTCAATTAAGTTTCTAAGAAACTAAAATCAATAAATAAGTAGAATTCTTGTGAACTTAGTGAAAAATGTGTTGAGTAATAATTGAGAATTTGGCACTTTGTAAAATGTACTGTACTAATGTACTGTACTAATGTGACTGTATAGCACTATATACTTACGCATTAAAAAATACACTAACCTCAGATCATGGAGTTCTGACCCTGACCCAGTTACAAGCATGAATTCTCCAGGAAACAGTTGAGAGACAGTTAGCTCAGCATAAACTTTTCCTCTTGGTGTTAACATATGGCTTATATTTGTGGAACCCACCTATAGAGTAAAATATGTGATTATTAAGAAGGTGAAATAAAACCTTTGAATCCTTAAACATCGTTAAATATATGGTTATTTGTCTTCATTTGAAAAACAATTTTTTAATGTTTACTCTGCTATGCCATAATAGGAGTGGAGAGATACACAGCGGGCCAATCTCAAGCTTTAGAGTAGAAATGTCACTTTTTCCTTTGTAGAAAAAATGGAAATTTTAAAAATAAGATAAATCAAGACCTTTATAAATATTTCCTAATTATGGCATTCTTAAACTACATTTGTTTTCATCTAAATAAAAAATTATCCATGTAATTGACATGAATATTCTTTTTCAATCCTGTGAACAAAGTTTTAGGTCCCAAGAGAATAACATATGTTTTCCCCTTACTATAAAGAGAGAAATACTGAGCTGGCTTATGCTTTTGTGGCCCTGATTTATGAATGCTTTTCTATTTTTTGTAGTTGCTGACTATGAATCTATATCTCTGCACATTTGAATCAGATTCTGTATAGAAACTCAACCTCTAGAGACAAAATTTCAAGTAACAGTTACTTAGCAGTGACCATAAAACACATACAAGTTCATACATATATCATCCATAGAAACAGAAATATGAATGTGCCATAGCGGTTGTGCTGGCTTGGTTCCAGAGGCAGAATTTAATCTCTCTGCTTTAATAATTCAGCTGTCACTGAAACTCGTCAATAACCCAGTCAGCAGCCAGATTCCATACAATGAACCAAGCAAGGAAAAAACATTTCAGATATTAAGATAATTTTGCAGGTCTCATTACATCAATTTATTCTGCCACAATTATTGGCATATTACAGGCATACAGTTGAATTTTCAGGATCTGATGCTGGTCACTCTCAATCCAATTGCAATACAAATATCACTGGTAACTCCATGGATTATTTTATGATGGAGACAAGCATGAATGGTGCTAAAAATCAAGCAGCTTAAATAACAACAGCTGTGAATGCTAGATTTTGAAGTGGACTCATAAACTTCTGCTTTGCCACCTAACTTTCCCTTAGCATCACTGATTAAACTCTGTAGAAAGCACTTGGTTTGTTCTCATCATTTCCTGTTTAATCTTGACTTCCTTGTACCACATATTCACATATGCAGCAAGTATTATCCATGCCCACTGATGGCAGTTACTGTCCTCTACCCCAAGCTAGACAGAAGACAAACTTTCAATTCAAATTGTTACCACAAAGTCAATACAGTAAAAAATATGACTAGATGGAAATTCAAGTTCTTTTTTCTCCTAGGATATCAGTCTTGTGTCTTCCCACTGAGTTGACTTTAACCTTTTAGAAGAGCTTATCTGTCCTCAAAACTATAGTCTCAGCATACTTGCTGTTTCCCTATGTTTTCTCCCTTTGGTGTCTGAAGCAACGAAAACTGACACCTACTGCAAATAAGGTGAAGTGGAATCTCCTGAGTATTTGCAATCCTGCCCACACCAGCCAGCCAGAGGTGACGCAGAGTCAGTATACTGAGTCGAAGAAAACAGTGGGCTTCATTTGAATAAAAAGACAAAGTTTCTCTCTTGGAAACTCATTCAACTGGCAAGAGCCCCTTCCACTGTTCTGCCCTGCTGCTCAAGATACCACCATAAAGCACAATTTCAGGCAGGTAGCTGCCAAGCTATTCCATTGTAAAAAAATTCCAGGTAGGATTCACTTGCGTTTTTTAGAAAAAGATTTGAAACACAGGAGACTGTCTGAGGACATAAGGAAACATTTTTTTACTATAAAGTGGCTAAGCATAGGAGCCAGTTGCCCAGTTAACTCAGAAGCCATCTGAACATACTTCTAGGCAACGAGCTCCAGGCAACGCTTGTCCAAAACGGGGCTGGACAAGATGATATCCAGATGTCCCTTCCAACCTCATCCATTCTGATTAAATGATCCCTGCTGACAGGTACTTCTGCCCGGGGCTAGTCTAATATAAACTCCATTTGTGTGCTTTTAACTGAAAGCAATACATCTGACACAGAAACTTCTCCAAAGGATCTGTGTATTTGGTATCCAAGGAATATTACTATAATATTATGGTTCATTTTCCATATCTGAAACAGAGCTTGTCTAAATTGTACATTACAACAGTTACCATTGTCTCATTTACCTTTGGAACAACATTTGCAAATAGATGATCAAGCAGTTTAACAGAATCTGTGCCTTTTACTTTAAACTTGCCAAATGGTGACAGGTCAATCACACCAACTTTTTCCATAACTTGTTTGTACTCCCGACCCACAGGCTCAAACCAATTTGTGCGCCAAAAACTGGGTCTGAAACAGAGCATTTAGATACATAAAATAAAATTTAGAAATTTTGTTCTCTTTGCAGCAAAACGTAGTCTTCAGTTTTGTCAGTTTAATAATCATCCAAAAAGTATAGACTCTCCTAAGTAGGTACCTTACCCAATATTTTCCTTAGTCTAACACAGCTTAATAATTAAAATCCTTTAACAACACAGAAAGATATGGGTTTATACTCTATCAACCACTTCGTATAATAAACTGTGAACTGTTCAAATGTTAGAATAAGTAGTGGTCTGTCATGAGTAAATTTTCAGCATACTTTGTTGATGAATCGTTTAAGTTTGAGGTGTCAAAAACATTATTTCTGAACAGCAAAGTGTGTCTCTTTATTCCTTCATGAGCCTCATTTAGATTAGACTCCAATATCCCCACAGAAAATATTTATTTGCTGGAAACCTTCTGATGCAGGCAGGTAACTAGCCAAGCAGGCACAGAGAAAGGGGGAAAAAAGCAAAGAAGATTGTGCTTCTCCTCTCCAGACACTTACACAGAGAGGAACAAGATTTTTCATGAAAATATTATACTGTCATGTTGATCAAATACTGAGAGATGGAGAAAACCACAGATTTATAATGAACAAATTGTCTTTCTTAAGCTAGGTTGCTTTCTGGTATCTTAAACCTAGAACAGATACAAGATACCTTGATAAATGTTTTGAAATATCTGCATTATCTGAATAAAATGTATTCTAAACTATGGAAAGAGCAGGAATGGAAGATCAATCTAATATATACCTGTTGTTGAAATGAATGATAAATGCAGTGACTGGCTCTTGCTATCATGACAATTTTTTAGAGAATAAAAAAAATTAATATTTCATTTACCTGTATCCAATCTCATCTCCAGGTTTATAGAACCAATGGGGTTGCTCCCATCCTGCATGGAATCCCATTGAACACTTCGACTTTAGCAAATCATACAGCCCACTGGTTCTCTCTGTTGGTCTCCCTGCAAATCTTTCTTCTTTAGGGTAACCAACTAGAGGAAGGGAAAAAAACCCAAAACCAAAAATCACCAAAAACTATGGCATGCTAAGATCATGATCCAAGATAAAAAACACATCTATAAGCAGAGAAATCTAGACACAGGCTTTGCAGGAATCCATCTTCAGAACATAAATGCATTTAAAAAAATATCTTACCAATGTTATTAAAGCCATAAGATTCTCTTGCTTTGGCTGCTGTGTATTCTGTAGTGGTCCACTTTCCATAGCGGTTTGGATCGACTTCTATCAGGTCAAATGGAGGTTCCCCTTCAAGGATCCAGTCACTGAGGTACTTTCCCATGCCACCAGCATGTATAATGCCATACCTGAAAAACAGGAAAAAAAGTCCTGCAGTACCAAGTATTTTATCTTTTGCTTTTTAAAATCAGTACTAGCATATACTATTAACACAATCCCTAAAGTATTTTGAATTTTTTCCTCTTTTTAAAAAATTTTGTACTGTTCTCTTTTCAGAAATTAAATTCAATATTAATGGGTATTTGTACAGCTGCACTGTCAGCAGCAGAATGTCATTGGTAATGTACAGCAGTTGCAGTTTAATGACAAATAATCATTAGCACCAAATGATTTAAAATTTTTAATACCTTTCAATACCACCATGTCTTAAAAAAAATTGCCAAAATATCCTTCCATCTAGAATATGTAAAAAATTAGTTGTTTATGAAATGTTCCTATGAGCACAACAGAAAATTATATTTATCTAAATAAAATAAAAACATCAAAAAACTGAGTACATTAAATAATTCTGTCAACTACTGTCAGTACACTGCAGTTCAGCACAAATCTTCAGACTCAGCACAAAATTCTATCACTGCAGAGGATGCAGGAAGGATGAGTGCTTGTAAAATGCCACTACAGAAGAGTTAGCTGTTGCTGGTGCTAATTCAATTTAGCAACTCTTAGTTATTAATGGATACCAGCTTTGGTACCATAAAAGCTTATGATGCCTTCAAGTACAGCTTCAGATGAAATCTTAGGCAGTTTAAGTCTGCCTCTGCAGCCAAAAGCAAAGGAGAGCAGCAAAGAGATTGTGAGTGGTGACAGACCACACACAATGAAGACTTTTAGCTTCAGCTGAAGACTGCTGAGCTGATGGCAGGGTAAGCCCAGGAGAAAGACAGTGCAGAAGAGGCTCCCCTGTGACTAGAGGTACAGCCTGAGATTTTATATTACATAGGGCGCCCAAATCCCTCCTTAACTAAGACAAGAGGGATTGTGTAGATACAACCACTGCAATTCTACTGCACAAGAATCAAATATGCATCTCAGGGATAGGATATTACAAGTTGCTATGAAGCGTGGTACAGTGTAGGAATCTCAGCCTTCTTATGATTTAGACAAAACTTCCTTAATGAGCATGAACTGTTATTCTTCTCTCCTTCCAGTCCCTGGCAGATTAACTCTCCGTGCCTGTCACATTCTTGTCTCTTACTTATGAGTTGCTGCATCTTTTCCACTTTAAAGAAATTCCATGCCTGTTCCTAGGAAATCTGAATCTCTGCACACTGTGGTACCTTTTCTAGTGTCTTTGTCCCAGGTTATGGAATGGTTTCACTGCTTTGAATTAAACTTTTATGAATAAAATCCTGAACTACTCTTGTTAATATTTTCAAAACTTAAAGTAACTAAAAATGGGAAGCATTGAGCAACCTTAATAATAAATAGTGCTACAAGCTCTGCTAACTATACTTAACTTCTTTGCATGTTAAAATGCCTAGCAAGCTACTAATTTTAGATAATAAAAATCCTCTAATCTAAAAGCACTAAGTCCTCTGTCACAATGTCCCTGCTAGTTGACTGCAAGATAAGGATTTGCTAATGCACACAAAAAATTACAACACTGCTAGAACCACTGCAGTGACCCAGAAGCATAGAACGGAGAGTCAAAAGTCCCTGAAAAGCAGACAAAGTAATCCAGTGGCAACCACATAATTGCAACCTGTGTCTAAACACTTTGAGATTAATCAAACTCCTGAAATAAATTGTTTCAAGAAAATTAGACATGCAACACTAGTCTTCAATTTTTTACAATTTTTTAATTTGATTCTGCTCCCCTTGACACCAAGAAAGAAAAACATGCTCCAAAGTCTGGCCACAGAGTAATGAACTTAAACAGTTGTTTTAGTGAACAAGGTCTAGGCAAACTGCTTTTGTAACTATAAGTTCTGCAAATGTTACTGAAAGATAACATTATTTTTTTTAAAAATCCAAGCAGCAAAGGTGAATACCTTTCACAATGAATCATTGCAAAATTACCAAGCTCTTTTATTTTGAGGGCCTCAGAAAGCATGTTAGTGATACTGCCTTATCTTACGATCGGAGGGTTGTTTGGTTTGGAATGAAAGAAAACTGCAAAAAGCTGAGCTGGATTTTGAACAGCAAATTAGGCAATTGGAAAGACAATGTAAATAGAATTAGTTCAATAACATCTACTTGGAATTGTATTTGGTTCATTCTATCCATCTAGAATCAATGGTCAAACTAAGACAATTAAAGAGATGTTGGTGTTATAACACTGGCTCCATAGAGACATAATAAATAAGATGATAATCACATTCAAGAAAAGCACCATAACAAGTGGGAGAATGACACTAGTAAACCATATATTTCTATTGTTGGGCTGCCATCTTTATTTGATTTCCTCCAATGCTCAGCAATGTAAATTTTCAGCTCCACTTTCAACAGTCAGGAACACTGGATTTGTATCCCTGCAGTGAGTTACACACAATACTGGAATGCCTTCTATTTAATATGTCTTCACTTCTTCACATGGAACTGCATACTGCACATTCATTTTTGTCCATCTTCAGTGAAACCAGTTTTACATACAACAGACAATTGTAAAATACAGTGTAATTCAAAGCAATAAATAAAATTAACTGGAAAGTATACTTTTAAACCCAGTACTTTTGTAACTTCAAATTGCCCCACAGACAGCACGAAGTACTACAATTTCTTGTTGCCTCATAAAGTGTCACAGGTATTGGCCTCCAAATTAAATAGAGGAAGCAAAAAATTACTTGTAATTTTTAAGAGTAATGAAATAAGTGAGGAGGATGATCTTACATTATACAGTTTGTACTTATTAAGATTTTTATAATTACATTTAACACAAACTATGTGCAAGACAATTCCCAAGCCCATTAAAACGCACAAAGCTTGAGCTGAACTAGCATTTTAACAATAGGACAGGCAAAAATTGTCACAAAGAATTTACTCACCCAAAGCCAATAGCTACCCAGTAATTTATGACACCTTGATGTGGTCCCACCATAGGAAGAATGTCTGGAGAATAGGTGATAGGACCTGAAATTGTGTTTATGATGTCTGCTTTTCTCAAAACAGGGACCATTTCCATGGCAGCTTCAATATGCTCCATTATTCTGTCTAAATCAGACTCAAAAAGTTCTTTTCCAAATCCTGCACAAGTAATTGACTCTTATTATATATACTTATTTACACAGAGAATGCATATTTTCAATACAGCTATGGTATCAATATATAAATACAGCTATCTATACAATAGAGTTATCTATATCAATGTAGCTGTCTATCTATATATAAAAGTTTTATGGGAATAATCAGTACATATGTTCAAGGCTTTGCCATCCTACATAGGAAAAATGGCATACATAAAAACCTAGTTACCTGCAGGACCAAGTTTATTTGTCACTGCAATTATACTATCCTTTATACATATTTGTTTAACCCTAAGGTCATGCAAATTCAACAATGAAGTAGAAAGGAAGAGAAGACACACAAAAACTTTCTTCTACATTAATAAGACCCACTTATTTTTCTCAATATGCCAATAATTTGAGGAGGGGAAAAAAGATGCTTCCTGTATCTGCTTATGATTTCCATGAAATCATATGAATTTCTGGGTATATTTCACCGCTCAGTTTGGACTCCAAGAATGGCTGAACATCATTATGTAGAGGCACTTGATACTACTGGAGACAGTAATTTCAGGAAGCTGCAACAGTGCTATCCAAAATTGAATTGTGTTAACTGCCCTTCTATAGGAAATACTGTGTTTTTTAAAACAGCAGTTCTAATTACTTGTATAACTTTCTGTCTGGAAATGAATGGAAAGCTGGAGCCTGGATATAACACAATGATTTATAATGGTTTTTAGTAAGCAGCTGTATGACATAGGATATTTTTGTATTATATACATTTCTACAGCTCTCTTGAACTTATATCCAAGAACAGCATTTTGTCTAAGACGTCGCTTTGCTGTTCCTATTTGATGATCACAATATCTCTGGGGTATCAATAAATATCCAGGGCCCCTGTCAGCATGCTGGAGAGAATTGTAACTTAGAAAAAATTCTACTCAGGCAAAAAGGACTATATAGTGCAGATTTTGTGCCTGCCTCTAATTTAAACACACAAGCACGGCTTCAGGAAGTAGGGTAAGACTACATTGTAGTAGGCTTTTCTTACATTACATTTGTATTTCTGTTATCTTTTATTGTTAGAGTCACAACTATTATTTGAAAAAAGTTTTTGCATTACAATCATTCATTGCAAATATTTAGTATTTTCTGTCACAAAAGGCAGCATGACAGCCTGGGATTTATGAATATTAAACTGTGTGCTAGTGCTTATTATGTTTAAAGATTTAATGTTCTTAATCACCTGGTGGAACTCCATTTGTTACCCATGACTCTTGCAGCTTCATTTTCTCCTCCCTTTCATATGGACCGAATAAAAGACCATCCCTTTCTTGCCTTAGATAATATGATCCTTCTAAGTCACGAATCACAGGCAATTCTTTTTTTAGGGCTTTCACTTCAGGGACAGTTGATGTTACAACATACTGATGATGAACAGGTATTAGTGGGTGCTGCAGGCCAATCATCTTGCCTATGTCACGGGCCCAGAAGCCTAAAGAAAAAGAAAACAAAACCAAAATAGAAATATTCAAACACTCATTTAAGTGAATGAAAAATGACAGTAAAATATTTGCAGTACACACTGTGCTTTTATGTTTGTGCCACAGATTTTTTTCCCCATACTCCTATTTTTCACTTTATTTTTAATATTATCTAGCATATTTTTCCCTCTATATTCCATGTCCTTTTTTCTTAATTATACTACTATATATTATTATAGTATGCATATATTAAAATATAACTAGTAAATTATAAATTAGACTTCTAAAAGTTCAGAAGATAATTTAATTAACAGTTCCAGAAACCTCATGGCTTATTTCAGTAAAGTAGTCCTGCAATGTACTCCTAGCAAAGTTAGAGACACATAAAATCAGAAGTGTCAACCAAGCCCCTTACTATCAACCAAATGAGTTAGGATGCTTTACCAAGACACAGGTCAAGTCCTAACATCCCAACAGACTAAGGCAGTACTTTTCAGGCAACTGGCCTCAGGAATTGGAGTTTCTCTCATCTTCCACGTGCATCATGTGACTCACATTAATTATGTTTTTCACACAGCCATCAATTCATAATGATGCTTGTGTTGGTGAACAGTCAAGTGTGCTCTTCCACAGCTGTCAAACTAGAAGTTCTGATACAGACTCTGACCAGAAAATGCAAGCAACCATTTCCCTGCCTCTGAAGCTGGCTCAAGATCCTTCATGCATACTGTGAGAGAGAAGTTAGAGAAGACTTAATTCTCCTGATTTAAGTTGGTAAGGCATGCTCACTTAGTGAGGTACCTGTGTCAAAATGAAGGAGTGGAAACCACTTAACTGCAAAACATTAGTTTGGGCTCTGCATCATGGCTCACATCTTGTGTGAGGCTGGAACGAAGCAGACTTGGGAATCAGACAGGTACAACTGACTGGAACAGTAGCTGCTCTAAGATGCTTTGAATATACCTCAGCCCCACTCTCTTAACTTTTTTATCAAGGAGTAGAGGTCTCAAGAGTGGGAATGAAAGGGGAAAATACAATGAAATAAGAGTTTCAGAGGAGTTTGGGATTGAGGGTTGGAGGAAGACAAATGAAGAGGTAGCAGGGCCTTCCAAATAAAAGGCCATATGGCACCAAGTAAAAGAAGGCAAGTCAGCCTGGTTCCTGTGTAACCAGATGACTCTAAAGTGCTTAAGACAAAATATCTCCAGCAAAATTTTCTACCTAACACAGCTGTCCCTTCTCCTGGGACATACATTTCATGCTGCCCAGCTTAATGTGCAACTTTTCTTCCTTTTTGCTGTTTACTTGTCTTAACCAAATTCTCCTACCTCTCTCTTCAATTCTGTACTCTCCAAGACCTGGTCAAAATTCCTCAGTGCCCCAAGGATACCAAAAGGCATAAATGAACTTGAATAGCTTCACCTGGGATGTCCACCCATACCCATGGGCACAGGAGTCTCATTCCAGGTCAGTTCAGGTCCTTTAGAACCTGTCTGAGCTGGTTAGATTGTGTGCCTGTTTACAGCTCTGTCACAACCATGCCTGTGCCTGGCCATGGAACACATTGATCCAGACCCTGATCCGTGGATTTACTTCTCAGCTTGACCTCAGCTCAGTCTCAAATCTACAGTCCTGCTTATTGATTGGTGGGCATCATTTGACCTCTGTTACTGTCACCAGACTCGTTCCTGACCTGTGGTAACATTCCTGGCTTGGCTTCATCACTATGGATCTGAATGTGCCTCATCTCCACGAGTCCATCTGGACCATGGGCTGACCCCAGCTGGAGCTCTTGGGCCTCCCCTGTTCTGTCCCCTGCGCCCTGCCGGACAGAACCTTGCTGGCTCGGCCAGCCTGGTTACCCTGCTTGGCTCCCTGTCCCGTGGGGAGCAGCTGGCCCATGCGACTTGCTGACATTAACGGGAATGCATCCTCTCACCTCCGGCATGGCTTAAAGCCAGGACAATTAGGAAAGTTGAACTGGGCTGTGCTGGCCTTGTGCCATTCCCCCATGCCAGGATGGCTGTCAGCCTCTTATTTAATATTACGAATCAGCCACAGGGCCTAATACCCACAGTTTAAAAAAAAAATGAAGTTTCCAAGGAAAACCTTTTCTGAGGTGGTTCACTTAAAAATTACTGACAGCCAGCTAAGACAAAGCAGCAGAGGAAATTCCATATCACCTTCAAGAGATCTGTTCAGCTAAAGGCCCTGCCCAGTAAATGCTAGAAACTAGCACCTGTTGCAGTTGTCATACGTAAGGCTTTTTCTTCTAAATGGCATCTCAGCATTTGGAGGAGTCGCATTGCCAGAACACTTGTTGTGTCACATAAATTGGTTGAGAGATGATTGTGCCATAATCATACAGAGTGATCCAAAACATTCTTTAAGGCTAATGAAACATGACTTATGTTCTCCTCTACAGAAGACAATGAAAAAAATAGAATAAATCTGCATTTCTAGCACATATGCAAGGGTTTCCTTCATTACACAGGACACACACAAATGTGGATTTAAGTGGCAGCTAACAATCTTTAGGCAACTTCTTTTGATTTGGGCATTTTCATGTCACCTACAAATAAAACTATTTTAAGGTAAGGTGAGCCAATGATCCACAGAGAACAGAAAAATTAAAGCAGCAGGAAAATAGGTCTTTGAAACAGCTTTGCTTCTTTCTTAATAAGAAATTTCTTAGCAATTAGATTTTGAGAATAACATTACACACACAACTAATTTTAAAGTGTTTTTAAGTAAGAGACAAATACCTTAAGTTTGTTTAAAATAAAATTTACAGTAATGTACTTCTAAAAAAGTCACATTTATGATAAGTACTTTTAAAATGGCTTAAAATAACAAAAGGTGACATTTACTAAACAAAAAATACTATTGTTTCTTTGTTTAAGGTTTTTGAACAAAACCAAAAATGGCTAAAAGAAGAATATATTCTCTGAAACAAAATTCTTATTGGAAGCAGATGTCAAGTCATATCACACATACTAGAGATAAATGAAGGCATACATTATATCTCTGGGACATTTGTGAAGATTAAATTCTAGACACTGCAAACATCTGATGCTGAAATATTTAGTGGTAGTATTACTTAACATATCTGCTGAAGTATGTCATCTGACCATTTCTTGGTTTTGAAAAAGCCAATCTTCTACTGCTATATATAAATGCTTGCATATATAGTGCATACATGTCTGAAAATGCATGCTGATATACACACCCCCACACTGTATATACAGAAAAATTCACTATTTTTGGAAATTTTAATCAAACTTTCCATTATAAATAGGCTGCAAATAACTTCAGCAGGCTCAGTATAGTTGCTTCATGTCAGGGGTTATTTATTAGGCATCTGCTTTCCTCTAAAATTGAAATCTCACATAAGGAACAGCTAAAGATTGGTTGAAACTACTTTGTTCCAGTTCTGCAGCAGATGTCAGTTGCGGGGTGAGGTGGGGAGGGGGAGAGGGAATGTAAAGAGCCTTCTAATGTATTTTTCTCTGCAACATGAGCCTAAAATTATACAAGTCATGATCTGTAGTGGAATGAGGCAAGGCTGAGAAAAAGAATGAATGTTATCTGAGAAAGCATTTATAAGAGATATGTGTTATACAGTATTGATTTTACATCATTAGCCAGAATGTTAAGCAATATGTGGTTCAAATATTCATTTTGGCTGAACAGTTAACTACACAGGAGAATTATGTAAATATGTTGTTGATTTTAAAACTTATTAAATAATTATAAAGACTTATGAAAAACTCACAAGAGTGAATTCTAATGTTTGCAAATAAGCTTTGAAAAACATTCACCAGAGAACCCTGCCTAATCTTGACATATTAGCCAAAGAAAGATAACTATACCACAAAAATGTAAGAAAATTACTACATCTGTGACACTTCATCCACACATCGCAGAGCGAATAAGTGGGAATAATGAGTGGCTAGAAGTTTGGTGTTTAAATAAGTCTGATTGCCAAGAGAGCTGCCTTTCCCTTTCATAATCTTAGATCTCTTCCAGACTAATCTTAGATCTCTTCCAGACTGTGTAACAAATGACATAAGGATCCTATTTGTAAGAGAGCTTATGATTTTTTAACTGAATGCTGTTCTATAGTTCATGCCTGAAAGATATGAACTGTCAGTCCAAAGGCAACCTAATATTGACACCTCTCATTTTCCAAGTGCTTGACTTTGTGATTTACATAAGCATTTTAATTTGGTTTCCCTGGTTGTGTGGTTGATTGCCTTCTATAAAGCATACTAAACTCTTATAGTCCTCTTTCTCTCTAAAATTCATTATATGGCACTCATGAGTAAGCTTAGAGCCTCAGAGTTTTGTTATTTTAGCGAGGCATATAGCAATAGCAGGTGATCACCTATGTATGGAAGGCATATATAAGAAAGTGCACTTTTCAATGGGTTTTCCAGTAGGTCTTTACCAAAAGCCTGGAATGATTTAACACAAGGCAGGATTGTCTATATCCCAGACTCTGGAAGAAAGACCTCTAAAGCACATTCCGTGAGAGTCCAGCTGTTTGATCCCATTCTCTCTAAATTTCTCTCTCTTTTTTTTTTTTTCCTGCTTTTTCAAATTCTAGTTTTACTCCAGTCCTTACATCCTTCTTCAGCTATTTTGTCACCATGTGCTAGTCAATCTCCCTCATTGTCAAGTTCTGTCCCAGCAGCCTTCTCTTCCTTCCAATCCACTCCCATCTACCCTTCCCTTTCTATTACATATTACACCAGTCTTTCATGCTTAAACAGGTCTGTTTTCCACTCAGTTTCACATACAACTATTCCTCAAGTATCCTTGCTAATCATTTCATCTGAAAAGCTCCTAGCTTCAGTTTCCTTAATGAAACAAATCAGATACCATCCCACTATCTCTGGTGGCATCCCTACTGCTGTCATCCCCTCCCAGTTTGAGCTTCCTTATTCAGTAAGTCCTGCATCATGTAACTGTTCTACTTGCTGCTAGTGCTTCTAAACACTTCCAGAAAACTTTCCAAGGCATTTTGTTCTCCCAACCTATTCCCCTTCCAGTCCAATTCCTTCATAATTCCAATTGTGACCTATGGTATTTTACACACCAACAAGAAGAGTCCCTGTCTCATTTAACATCTTAATTTTATCTGCCTTGCACTAGAAACAGGTGCTTTTATTTTTTTTTTTCTGTTCCTCTGCAAATATACAGAAAGGAATTATAAAGGTGTATTCTTGCTCTCAGTTCACTTGTCCCATCTGAGTAAAAGTATGGTATATCACAGCCTCTGACTGAAGCCTGATGATTCACTGCAATGGGAGGTATGCAGGACCAATGCCCTAAAAATGCAGATATGATCCAGTTTGAGGCAGAGTGAGCAAAACTTTAATCTATATGGTAAATATTCAACATGTTTTGAAACAATTGAAAACAGGAAATCTTCTACTAGGAAGCAGAAAGCATGCTTCACATAAGACCTTTCACCAATATAGCCAATAATATATTTTTCTACACTTGTATAAAGCAGCGTAATAAAAAGTGAACAAATTTAGATTGAATACAGGTTTTTAGACTTATTAACTTGCTTAGGAAAATAAACACAAATCCAAAGGACACTTGCCCAAAGTTCTTTGAAGCAGAAACATCAGTTTGGCCTCTTTAACACAATGAAGAATAACATTAGTTTATGTAAATACAAGCTCTCTTGAGTTAGGCAATTTTTATGACATACAAAAAATGCACTGTTAAGCCAAGCACGTGTTTAAAATGTGACTCAAAGGACAACAAAAAAATCTTCAGTTGCAAGGATATGTGGATAGAGTTAAGTCTTGGAGACAGATAATGGTGAAACAGGCAAGCTCAAATTCTCAGTCTCTTCGAAGAAACAGCGAAGATATTTCTATTTCATATGCACATTCCATCTGCCTTCCTAGGTATGTTTTGTCAGGTTTTAGAGACATGGACAATTCACCTATTGGGCACTGGAACAGGCTCCCCAGGGAAGTTGTCACAGCATCAGCCTGTCACAGTTAAAGAAGTGTTTGAACAATGCTCTCAGGAACGTGGTGTGACTCGTAGGGATGTTGCTCTGCAGGGCCAGGAGCTGGACTCCATGATCCTTGTGGATCTTTTCCAACTCAGAGTATTTTATGATTCTGTGACTCTAGACCTCAACTCTCTCCTACACAACTTATTGTAGACCAGTAAAGGTCTCTTTTGCTACTAAATCTAACTGGGCAATCTGATTACTAACTGCTGGAGACAAATCAGGGCAAATATTTTTAATGCCTATTCAAGGACAATTAATATAAGAGCTAAATTTTCACCATACTATGAAGAAATATGTGCAAACCACAAACCAAATTAATGTTCAAAAACATATATATACCTTATACATGTAACCCACATAAGTTAGTAAAGGTACTTTGTGTTAGCTACACATAAATGCTTACATTAAATCCTACCTGCAGCATTCACAATTCTCTTTGCTTGGATTATTCCAAGTGGAGTTTCAACTTCCCACATCCCATCTGATCTGACGTTCAGATTAGTTACTTGCACAGGATAATTTAATTGAGCACCATATTTTCTGGCTCCTGCAGCCAAGGCCATAGTTAGAGAATAAGGATCAATATGACCATCTCCAGGGTTATACAGGCCAGCTAAAACCTAAACAGAGGTAAAATCCCCCAAATGAAAGTAAGTACAATTTATCAAAATTAGATAGTTTTTTTTTTAAAAAACTACTTTCTTACTTGAATATAGTAAACTTTAAGTCAAAACAAATTTTCAAAATATATAATAATTTAATCCAACCTAACAAAGGCTTATGACAGTCAAATTCCTCAGATCTCCTATGCAATCAAAGGTTGCAATACTTTAATATTACAATATTATAGACACAGTAATTAATAGTATGTACTCTAAAAACATGAATAAAATTCACAAATTCTTATTTTAGGCTATGATACATCATTTTCCATGGAAAAACAAGAATCTGTTGCACACTTTGTATAAAGAAAGGAGACTGTACATGTATATTTCTGATAGACCAATATTTAATTGCAATGGAAGCTATATTTCATAAAACTGACTTCTTTACCTTATCCATGTTCAATAAGGGAAATAGCTCTTGCACTTTCTCAGGCGTGATTAAATATTGTTCTGTTGGGTGCCAACCAGAACGAGTCATTTGGTATTTGAATTCATCCACCCTAGTAGGAGTTGAAGCAATTCTGATACTGCCAGGCTGATGAAACCCCACAGCCTAAATCAAAGAGAAACAGCAAATTACTGAAGGAACCTTTACTGATTGCCATATATGTATTTTTCTATGCTAAGGGGAGTCTACAGGAATTTTTTCACTAAGATCATTAAGAAAAATGCAAGTAAGCTATGGGTCCTTGAAGGAAGAGGCCTTGAATATAAACACCTAAAAAAATAATTTTTCAATAAGTTATCAAATTAACTTCCTAAGTTAATGCATACTATCTTCAAAACAGTTGGAAGAAGTGTTTATTGAATGCCATGATACATTCATTTTTACTAACAACTAGATACTTAATATATGCACTCACACTTTCAAAAATAGAACCAGATACATCTCAAAAATAAGTATATATTATATACTTTGTTTTAAAAGCTGTCATCTGCATGATTTCCTATTGAATGTATTTAACTAAGCACCTTTATAAACACAATGAAAAAACACTTGCTGGTTTTGTCTTTTTAATAAATTAAAAGTCCTTACAGAGCTGGACCCTTAATGTTTACTTTTCTTCATCTTGTCTATGTTATCTCACAAGACAATGATGAGGCTGAATAAGTCTGGAACTCACAATGATAATCTGATGTGGCAGCTTATCTAGTTGTGTAGCAGAAAGAAGAAAAAAGCATTTTATGACAAATATGAAAAATATCTGTCATATATATGACAAATATTAAAAATATATTAAATTTGTAAACTAATAAAGTGAGGTTCATTCAATTCTGCTCCTGTCCAAAACAAGCACAAGTTTAGTAAATGAAATCTATAAGGCTGAGAGATGCCAAATGAAAAAGATGACTCCTGTGTTTTCCACATATGCATTCCTTAAGTCACTAAATAAAATCACGGAAAGGGATACAAAGAATTGCAGCAATCTTCTCAAGTACAGACAGCATCATATCATATGAATTTTTAAGCAGACATATTTAAGGCAGGAATGTATCATAATCAATCTGTTCATTCCAGATTCCTTATACTATTTTAGCTCCTTTATCAAGTTAAAAATTGCAGACCCTCTGCTGTGTCTTGAGATGTTTTATGAGCACCATTTTCCTCAGCTGTAGAGGGATCTGGGAAACCACCTGCAAAACGTAGTGACTTGGCATGAAGAAGAATGTATTTTAATAAAAAGATATATACTCCTACTTCACACCACTATCAACTACATTTTTTATAGGGCTATTGCTACAATTGGTATTTATTTGAATTAACACTTCAAAGGTTAAGGGGGTTACCTGTCCGGTCTCTTCTTCCAGCTTTTCATAGAGTTTGATGCTGTAGGCATGGATTTTCTTCAGGTTTATTCCAGGATGAAAATAAGTAGTTAGGCCAGCCTCAGATAAGAAATAGAAATAACATAGATTAGAAATTCAGTGGTTTTGCCTTCCTTTCAACTGTCATTTAAAAAGGAACTGCCAAGATACTGTAAAGAAAAATAACACATGGATACAGCCAACTGCTACAAAAATAAAACTAGAGTTCTTTCTGTACTTAAGCCATTTCTGTTTTCTGCACAGGTGTTTTCCCATCTGTTTTTTCTCATCAAGTCTGCCAAGCCATGATACTGTTGCAGTTGTTCTCTCCTTTCTGATATCTCAGTTTATATACAATATCATAGTGCACCAGATTACTGAAATGCCCAGATAATCCAGTGGAAAAGAGTGTGAAATTAATCATTTGTCAGTATAATGTTTTTTGGTTCTATGTATATTCTATTCATAAATTTGACTCTAAGTTTTTTTGGCAATGTTCATTACCGTAACAATCTGAATTTAAGAAGAGATCACAGAAACCTGACGGAGGGAGATTCATCTAGTAAGGGCCCCATCAAGCACAAAGCAGATATGTTGACTTCAGAAGTCCCTGGGCTAAATTAATACTCTGGAAAAAATATTCCTTGTTCATTTCTTATTATCATATTGAACCATTAGCATCACACAGGACACAGCTGAAGATTAGATATTTGACTAAATGTGATTTGTATCTCATTTGATACATGTGCATTCATGTTGTGAACTCATTATTTTAATTAACTTAGACTAAACCCCAGGGCTGTTTCACTGCAGAGTTTTTAGCTGAAACTTGCTTGTTTCTCAAAAAATATATTCTAAGGGCCTTTTTTCAGTGTGCACAGAAAGAAGAAATCAAATAGGCATTGAAATATTTAAATTTCCTTAGCCTTGTACAATGCCTATGAGTAATTAATTTACTTCTACTAGCAAATTTTTTTTTTTTTGCATTTTGTTTTTACTGTATTCTTTTATTTATGTAAGCATTTTCTGGCCTTCTGTTATTCTTCCAAATGTAGTAATGAATCTTCCAGATGTAAGGAAATTCCATTTTAGTGGTCACTATTAATGTAGTCATTTTGAACTAAATGGGTCTCAAATCACTTGCAAGTTAGATACAAACCCATATATATTCAAGAGCATTTAATTGCCGGGATTAAATAAATACTTCAATCTCTTACACTTTCAAGTGAAGAAGTTTAAATGCACTGGGTACTTTTTGGATTGAGAAAATAAATGTTTCTGATTTCAAGAGTGCAGCTGGCAGACAACTATAACCCAATTTCACTTTATAAAAATTAAGATAAAATCATAAAATACTTTTAATGAAACAAAAAGATTGAATGGGTCCTTAGGAGATTTCTCTTAGATTTCATATTCAAAGCAAGATACAAGATCAGACCACATTTATCAAGATTTTTTCCAGATTCTTTGAGAATTTTCAAAGACAGAAGCTGTCTGCTTTCCTAGCTACATATGAAACTTTGCATTTGGCCTTGTTAAATTCCATAAAACTGTCCTTTCATCCTTGCAACCTGCCTAGGTCCCTCAGCATGGTTACCCTGCCCTTGAGTGCACTATTTCTCACAGTTTGGTGTAAACTTCAAAAGTGGATGAGCATGTACTTCGTCCCCTACTCCAAATTACTGATAAAGATATTAAACAGGATGGGTCCCAGGACAGATTCCTGTGGCATTCCACTTATTTCCAGTGTTTGGGTAGAATATGACCCATTCACTCTCTAAGCCCAGCCATCCAAAGAGTCTTTTAACTTTCTAGTTGTCCAGCCATACAGACCATATCATCTTCTAAAGCTGAATACATGAAGAGTCTCGGACAGAGTGTCTAAAATCTTGCTAAAATCTAGGTAAGTGATATTCACTGATCTCCCTATGTCTAAGAATTCATAGTATTCCATAATAGACAGCAATTAGATTTGATCTGACAAGATTTATTTTTTGCAAATTTATTTTGATTGTTATTGTTATTTGCAACATTATTTTAAATGTTGAAAATCACTTTTTTTTTTTCCTTTATGGACCTGGAACTCACTTGATGTTTTCTGAAGAACTGAACTAGGGCTAACTGATCTTTAGCTCCTCTGCTCAGCCCTTTAGCTTTTTAGAAAATATACATATGCCCTTTGCCAAATCTCTGGCACCTCTACCAATTTCAATACTACTTCAAAGGTTACACATCTGTGGCCTTGTGGTGAATCAGCAGCATTATTTAATGCAGCCTGTCTAGTCCAACATATGAGCATGTGCCAAATTACTCCAGTAAACCCTGGTTTGGTCCTTATCCACTACCAGTAGTTACTCTTCTCTTTTAAACTGGAGGTCTGAGAAACCCTGTAAGAGAAAACTGAGGCAAGAAGGCACTAGATCTCTAGATCTACTCTTGTATTAACAGAGTAGATCTAGAGACATTATTTGTGTATACTGTGACTGAATTACTCACCTTTTGCACTTATTTTCTTTTTTTTTTTTATTCAACCTTTTACTATTTTTCAGCCTTTTACTATTAATGAAGTAGTAGAAGCAGTTCTTGTTGCCATTCAATTTTCTTACAAATCTTATATATAGTAGAGGTTTAGATTTCCTAACATTACCTTCACATGCTCAGGTATCTTTTCTAAATTGCCTGATTTGCAGCTTTTTCCTGCTCTATCACCAGTATACTGAGCTGGCTTCCCAATGCATCTACCAATGTATCTTCCCAATGTTTTCCTGAATTTCAGAATGAACTACGTTCTTGTAGTTGAAGGAGATTTTTCTCTAGGATTTACTCCATTTTTCTATGAGATTTTGTTATTGTACATAAACGTGATCTAGAAAAATAATTTAAAGGATGGCCACTTTGCTACAAGAATTGACACAAATATTTTAAATCATTTTTATAGTTGAAAATTTTAAATGTTGAAAAGTTAATGTATCAGTTTTGTTCTATTTCAATCAGTTTCAGATTTTATTCCAATGCAATTATTAAATTAGCTTTCTGGCAGAAAATATTATTAACGCTGTTATATACTAAACTCTCTCTTGCAAGTGTGAGCAAATTGTAATAAGTTATTATTTGACTGGTGCTGTGTTTTACTGTCAACAGCAAAATCAATGGCATGTTGCAAGCAAATGTATAATATAATGTGTAATAACTCACTTGGTTACACCTTTTCATAACTGGTAATATAAAAATGTGCATATTTGCTGTGCTGTCTTAATAGCACACATGAAAGTCAGCCAAAGTTATCTCAGACTTGAGAAGTGAAAGAAAGTTTTGGCAGCAACACCAGCAGGAATATTAGCTATCTGAAACATGATCCTGAGATCTGGCAGGATTTCCTGAACAGTGAAAGAGGCAAAATGTATAGTGCAGCAACATTTGAACCAGACTTTCAACATTTGTGGCTGCAGGCAATGTGCTATGTGCCATTTCACGTAATTGTCATCTGTTTTTAGTATTGTATCACTGTGAGGAAAACACTGATAAATACACAGTAACTGGTGTAACAAGGAGCTCACTGTCATAGTTTTGATCTTTCTACTCATCTGAAGCAGACATCACCAACATTTTCATCTTCAAAGTCCTCTAATACTGAGTTCAATGAAAAGAGACAATGAAGACATACCATATAGTTATCTATTTTAACATGGCCCATAAGTAGGTGTCTTGCTGGGTAAATTGCATCAAATTCCTTCTAAGAGGTGCCATGAGGCATCTCTCTCAATTTTGGTAGTGCAGGCATTTTCTCTGCCGAGCTCCAGCTCCAGCTGCTTTGAAATAGACCCTCACTCAGGGCTCCAGTGTTGCTCTCACTAAGAAGTGTGGGCAAAAGTACTGGAGGAAGGGTTGCTTTAATACTGAAATGTAATAAAGTTAGGGTGAGTGAGTGTAACAAGAAGAACAAAGGAAACATTCGGTAACAACACCATTCATGATTCTGGTTCCTTATTGAACTAGGGGATTTTTATTGTTTTTTACAATCATATGGTTTTGTATATGCATTGGGAAAAATAAAATTCAGTCTGTGCCTCTGAGTATTTTGTAGTTATGATTCAATACACAAGATGCATGATCTGACACTTTACATGGTGTTGCTCTGTTTGACAAACTGTTGTATTGTACAATTACTCAGTGTTGTTTCTTCTTAATATATAACACATGTTTTCTTTTGCTTTGTTTATTGAAAAGCAAATAAAATTAAATATACTACTTATACACTGCAGGCAATTATATTTTTTTAAATTTCATTTTTTAATATTGTTCTTTCAAAAACCCCCAAAACCACAAAACATCTGCACTAAGATGAAGCATTGCAGACTTCAGAATTCCTCCTCTTGGAGAAGTATGAGAATACAAATTAAATATAATTAATTAATTTGTCCTCTGAAATGTAAATTATTACATAAATGCAATAATCTCTTGTATTAACAGAGTAGATCTAGAGACATCAAAATGTTGGGTTGCTGCTCTTTTTTGTTGTTACACATAGAGATAACAATCTCCCAATTTCAGCTAAGAATAGTTGGAAATAAATGGAAAAAGCATCCATTACTGTATTATTTTGGCAAGCTTTGTTTAATTTTGTTACGTTACCTACTCCAGATATAGATTCAGAAAATATGTAAGTACATAAATGCACATTGTGAACCAGTATGACCATGTGATTAACATTAATAAAGGAGGTGTTCCTACCCTGACATTATTACATGTATATCTTTTTAGTTCTTGTCTTTAGAATGCAGACAAATATGCAGGCTTAAAAATCTCAAAGAGTACATTTATTACCTTTACTCCTCCAGGATTTTATGTAAAGTCAGCAATGGCATGAAAGAAAGAGAGGGAATAAAAAGGTAATGAAACTTCCAGCACCATTATATACACAAACTACTGTTAATTTGAGAGACGAATAAAATATTTCTTACTGCATGCCAGGTAGATCCTGCAGTGAGCTCAGATTTTTCTAGCAGAACAACATCCTTCAAGCCAGCTTTAGCCAAGTGATAGGCTAGACTCACACCAATACAACCACCTCCAATGATCACTGTATCTGCTCTGTCTTTCCCTGCGGAAGGAGATGAGGCTTCTTTACTAAAAATAAAGAAAAAAATTGCAGTTAGAAAAACGCAATTACACTTTCCCCCACTTCTTTTGTTTACAGCTTCAACCATAATACGCATGGGTTTCTACTTGGGAGTTTACACACATAGCTTAAGATCTAACCTGTTCATTCATATCCACTTTTAAAGTAAATGTTGTTTGAGGGTCATATAGGTAAACAGTAGTCATTAAAAAAAACAACAAAACAAAAAACCCAAACAAACAAGCAAACAAACAAAAAACCAAAAAACAAAAAAACCCTCCAGAACCAGAAAACAACAAGTCTGCTGCCACTTACAACATTAACTATTATTTATCCAATATACCCTTATATGTAGATCCTATTTCTCAAAAAGGAGCTGATGTATAACACGATAATGTCAAAACCTGACTTCTCCAAAGTACTGTAGTATGTTATCAAATAGGCTTTAAAAATATTTACTTAGTAAGACCCCTTAATAAAATTCTAAAACCAGCGTCAGCAGACCACATCTGTGTACATGTTCATGAAGAAAAAACTTTATACTTGGTACTTACTTTCATGTTCTATTTTGCCATGTTCACAGATTCGCCGAGTTGGAAGGTACCCATAATGATCATCAAGTCCAACTTCTAAGTGAATGGCCCATGTAGAGATTGAATTAATAACCCTGATGTTATTTGTACCATGTTCTAAACAGCTGAGCTATTCCCAGAGTTGGCATCTCCTACTTTGCTTAAGACAAAGCATTATAGAAACAGGTTTTTGTCAAGGGCCCACATCTCCTGCTCCACACTGTACTTTCACAACTACTTGAGTTCATCATAAACCATAATTCCTGCTATAAGCAGCCCTATTCTCCTGCAAGTCAAATGATCCTCCTCTGTTCTGCCTCATCCACAGACAGCCAAGCAGCAAGCTACATGTGGAAAAGTATCACAAATTTTTAAAAAGCAATTTTTTTTTGGATGTGAGACAAGGTAGCACATGTTATTACAGTAGCAGTGCAGATTACCATAAAACAACAGTATCTTTCTATTCAGTTAATCTATACTCAATTTCATCTCTCCTCTTCACATACACTTTCAACTTCTCTGGCAACAGACTTTCTAATGTATAACAAGTCTTCTACATCTTCCACTCAGAAATAAAGGCTACTAGTTTTATGTCTTATGAATGAAGATCTTAAAACATTTTAAATGCAATTGCAGGTGGAACATGCTTATACAATAAGTGGTGGCAAATGAAAAGTAAAATACGTGGGAGCACAGGACATCACAAGTGTTCTGTATTTGGTGCACCACACACATGCACGGGTTCTTTTTTCTGATTACACATTAATTTTTGTAAGTTAACAGTAAGCTGTTTAACAGCCAGATGTGCAACACTTACACCAGCTTCTCTACTGAATTTTGAGGCACACAGTAATCAAGGTCAAGCATAAATTCTTATTCTTTTATGCTGTGGATTTGAAATCTCCTCATATGCCTTTCAGCTTTTTTCAAACCTTTGCCCAGGAGCCTGGCAAGAATCCGGGGTTCACCTTCCCAGTGAACTAAACAGGTCACCCAGATCGCGCCAGTTAAAACCAGTCATTATTTGCTTATCGGCATGGCCCAGAAGACAACAGAAGGGACTACGCCAGGTCAGCGACGCACCGCGGGCAGGTTCCGGCTTTGGCGCAGCAATGAGAGGCGCAGGGAGGCACCTCCTGGCCACAGGTGCCCCAGCCGGCGGAGCGCCGCATTCCGGCAGCCGGAGCTGGCTCCGGTCACCAGCTCCTCCCTGCGCATCCCGGACAGCAGCGGCACGGGGGCCGCGCCTCCGGCCCCGCTGCCCGCGCCCGCCGCCCGGCCCGGCCCGCACTCACCGCCCCTGGGCGCCGAGGGCCCCGGGCCGGCGCGGGGGCCGCAGCCGCCGCAGGGCTCCCCGCAGCACCGCGCTCATCCCGCACACGCAGCAAGGATGCGGAGCGCCAGTTCCGCGCCACTGTCCGCCGCGTCCCGTCCCGTCCCTGGCCCGCCGAGCCCGGCCCTCCCGGAGCAGGGCGCCGGACCGCCCCTTGGAGCAGGGGGCAGCCGGGGGGGAGCGGGGCTGCCCCGGCCGAACCAGAGCGCCCGCGGGGTCAGGGGCCGGGCCGGGCGGGGAGACCGCCCGCACCACTGCCCACAGCTCCCGCCTCCTCCCGGAGCTATAAAGGTGCGGCCAGAGAGCCCACGAGCCGAGGATAGCGTCGAGCCGTCGGGGCATAGCCGCGCAGCGAGCGTCCCTGGGCGAGGAAGATGCTGCCGATCAGGAAGACCGCGAAGCAGGGCAAAAGGGTAAATCTCCCGTCTCCCTCCCTCGCGCAGACCCGGCCGCTGCTCCCCGTGGGCAGGGGAGCCGTGCCCCCGTGGCGGTGCCCCCCTCGGCGGGACAGGCCGGGGCGGTGCGGGGGAGCAGCCCCGCGCCGGGAGCTGGGCACAGGACTCAGCTCCCGGCCGCCTCTCCCGCCTCCGCGCGGTCCTGTCCGCGGGATCTGCAGGGGAACTGCTTCCTGACCGGCACAAACCTCGCTGGTTAACCTCCCTCTAAGGTACTCGGTATCTCCGCAGGTAAGGCCATCTTGTGAAAACCTAAAATAAAGCCGTAGTAATTGTACCCGTTCAGCATCGAGACGTTAAGGATATTTGGACCTCGTTATGAGACAGATGAATTAGATTGATCTTAACGCAGTCACAACCCACATCGTCTTAGTTTCTCTGAACACGTAGAGTAGAGCCACCAGAGTACAAAACCATTTAGAGTAATATTATTTGGTACACGAATTAAACAGGACTTGCAACACACTGCAAATTAAAATAGTAAGGATAAACTGTCATTGGATGAGATTTCTGTCTCCAGCATCCTACCTGCTCTGTTTAAAGGGTCCAGATTGCTCACCCCTTGATTAATATGACTGGTGTTTATCATATCAACCCAGACTCCAATGTATGCATGCCCACTGCTCCCCTATTTAGCTGAAGAAATAAGCCAGTATAAAAAGTTATCCAGGCACCAGCCATTCAAACCATTAAGGCAAAGCTATGAGCAATATCTACTCTCTGATGTATATCAGAACTGGTACCCTGTGCTTCTGCTTGACAAGGTCAGCAGAATCACATATTCTGTCTTCTATTTAAAGAACACTATTGCCATTAGTAGGGTACATCTTTCTCAGAATGGGTTTTACTCAATTTTATGTGTAGAGCAAAACAGCAGAAAGAAATCTATGAGCTCTAGGTTCTACAGGTAGATTGATTATAAGAGAAGAAGCTATGGGGTATTTGTTCTGCTTTTTATATTTTGTCATATACCACCTGATTCCAACATCTAGCAGAAGAAAACTGTTCTAAATTCCCCCTACAAGCAGTGAACTTCTCTTGGAGGCTTGAAACATGGATAGTTGTTCCACAATTTATTTTCTCTCCACTGATGAAAATGTGGGTTATAGGTTGACCAAGCAGGCTTTTCACTTACACAGTATAGTTACATGCCTAAAGGTAGTGGTAGGAATATCTTTGTAGAGGCATTTGCACTCACGCTGTCCATATATAGGTGTATGAACCATGTGGTGCAACTTCATTCATAGTAGCAAAAGTAAAGCAGGAAAAGGCAGGTCCAAAAAGCCTTGGATAGCTTTTTACACATGCTAATTTAACACATTTTTTGTCTCCTACCAGATCACTTGACAGTGCAATATTGATCTGGATTAGACATAAGCACACAGCTGTAGGTGTCTGAACAAAACAATTTTGGTGCTGAACTTCAGCTAGCTATATGGTGCTTAAATAGGTGGTATTTTGCACAGTATATAATGGAAAAATGGTGTGAAGAGAAGATATCAGACCTATAACTAAGTTTATGAAGGCAAAAAAGGTTATTTCCATTTGAATCCAACATGAACAGACAAACTAAGGTTTTATTAAGTATTTTGTGCTCTGTATTTATCTCTCCTGCCATTAGATATCTTGGTGCTAGACTTAATATATCACAATATGTTGAGGTGCCATGGTCTATTCAAACATGGCTTATGTTGCGTCTGTGTATCAAAAGTGAAGATTTGCAGTTCAAAAAGAAACAGAACTGTGAAGAAAAGCTGCTATTAAATACTAGAAGTGACTTGTTAAAAGAATGTTCTGTTGTAGTACATTAAAATGCATAATATAATAATAAATATAATACCTATATGTGATGTTATTTTGTGTCTATTAGTCAATGTTCAGTTAAAAAACAAAAACTGAGGCTGCCTTTATGTTAAAAATTTCTTTTTGTTCTGCACGCCTGTTCTCTACATATCAAATTTCTGAAGCAGGCTTCATCTACAAAATAATCTTTGGCAGACAGAGGAAGCAGGGACTCAAGCAGTGAGCTTTTGCTGGCACCATTTGAGGCATTCTTTACAAATGAAAGTCAGTTTATTGCAATCCTTACAAAACCTCCTGACATCTACTCTAAAATTGTTTCTCCCTGGTTCTGTGGAAACAAATATAAAAACTTGCACACTTTGTTGAAGTTTTAAAGTTAATGGGCTCAATATTTTGGCAAGTCCATAGTATGCAATGGAATCTGATGCAGAGATTTACAGGCCAGCACTTGGCAAAGCTCTGCACAGCAGCAGTGTAGAAACCAATCCTGCCATTTTGCTGCAACGCCAGTGCCACAGCCGAAGTAGGTGATGCTCTCAGCCAGGCTTTGTAGCCTCCAAGGAGCCTTACACTGCTGTTGTTGTTCTGAAACTGGCCCAGCTGGCAGACTTCTTGCTGTTGGAAAGGCCTGGCTCTTGTTCTGCCTTAACAGTAATGCTGAGACATTGTGTTTGTCTTTGTTGGATATATGGCATGAGAGAACAGTATTAATGAAAAGGAAATTATCAAGAAAGCTAATAATTGAAGTTTGAAGGGTAATTGTAAAAAAACCTGTCCAATCAGCATGAAAATCACACTCAAATTTATCTCCATAAGGCTTTTCTTTTTCTTTCTCCCTCAAACTTCTTCTGTTGAAATGAAGACAACTATGGATGAAAATTTCAGTCTTATCCTTGATTAATTCTTATCTTGTACTTACTGCCTTCATATATGTAGTCTTCATTCAACCATTTTTAATACAGATGGAATTATGGTCACCATCCTAAAGTAGAAATCAATCCTACTCTAATAGTAGGTAGTTTTTAGAAGTTTTGAACAAGTCAATGAAGCAATTAAAGGAATAAAAATGCAATGTATTTCAGGAGAAGCCAGTATTTGTTCTCGTGTTGTTCAGTTATACAAAAAGATAATTGCCACTTCCCTCACATTAGCGTGGAGTTCAAGGGAGAAACAAGGTTAATCTTGCATAGTGTTTTGTAAGGTTTGTAATTTGGCACTCTAAAACATTTCAGGGCTGTGCAAAACAAACAGGATTTTCTTTCATTTTGTAAATCTGAGTAAGCAAACCCTGGCCTGTGAAAAGACTGTCAGAAACTGCAAGTCAGCTTTTGATACGTGTCTTGTTTGGTAGGAAACTGTTGCATTCTTACTTTTCTGTGATGCCTGTAGTGCCATCTGAAGTCACAAGCTGCTTGTAGTAAGGCTCTGTGAAGGTGGCATTGGAAGCTAGAGAGCAGATGAGCTAATAAAGAGATCAGTGGTACTAATGTCTTATTTTAAGAAGTTTCTCATGTATTTTGCAGGAGAATTTGAGATGGCATATTACTTTCATAGGAACAGAACTGGACAACCGACATACAGTTCTGGAAACAATATTTCTGGAATACAATATAACTGACTAATGAGTTATTATGCACACATAATATATGTTCTGTGTGCATAACTTTATGCTGCAAAAGAGAACATCTACCATTTTTTAATTAGAATTTTACAAAGGAAATTTATTACAAATTATTATTTGTGGCAAAAATATTTCTGCTAGCTCACAGATATTTACGTCTGCCTTGCAAATATAGAAAATAGCCACCAAATTGAAAAACTGCAATTGTTAACCTGCCCTCATGCTTTCTTCAGGGTATTCTAGAACGCTTGGATGCTGGAGAAATTGTGATCGGAGATGGGGGATTTGTCTTTGCTCTTGAAAAGAGGGGTTATGTAAAAGCTGGGCCTTGGACCCCTGAAGCAACTGTGGAACACCCAGAAGCAGGTCAGTTTTACTGGAAATGATATTCCTATAGTGAGTGTAAAAAATGAAATTGTTGGCTAAATAATATATATATATAGGAACTCATAATACATTTTTAAATACAAGTGTTCCTTGACACTGTAGAATTACATTAAGAATGGCCTAAAAACAGCTCATCTTGCCTGTTTTACTTGCTCTAACACTGGCCAAAAGAAAGTGGCTCTGTAAGAATACTAGTAGTGCAAACATATACTGATACCTCTTCAGAATGATCTTTCAATAACTTTCATCTCAGGGACTTTTTCATGCAGATGTAGTCATATTTGTGTTTAATAACATTCAGTGATTTCTCTCTCATGGATTTGTCCAGTCTGTTTTTGTGCTGATCATTTAAAGCTTGTAATTTAAAATACCTTATCAAAAGGAATTCTGCAGTTAACTATCTGTTTTATTTCAGAGAAATGGCAGTTTTTTATAAACATTGTAATGGGAGTATTTAATGTTTCTGGCTCCACTGTAAAATGGGGAATGAAAAAACTGATAGGAACCTAAAAATTGCAATAAACATTTAACAGAGTAACTCTCTTAAAGTGGACAGAGAAAAAATGACCAACCATTCTATAGCTTCCAGTGTAAAGACTGTAGTGTTTAGCATAAATAGTGCAGAAGCAGATGATATTATCTAGTTATGGATGCTTCATTACAAAAAGCATTTGCCCTAATAATATGATATGCAGTTAATCTCACAAGTCAATTCAGAATATCCTGAGGAAAAAAATTTCTTTGTTTTATGTGTTTTCCAAATTAGTATTTTCTGCAGGAGAAGAAGGAGAGGTGAGAAGTTGAAGGAGAGGTATCTTAGTTCTCTCTGTTACATCACTTTGTTACATCACTTTGTACACTTCACCTTTTTATTCAGCCTAATCTTTCTTAGCCTTCAAATGCCACTTACGTGTCACTTAGCATCTCTAATTTAGAGTTATGGGCAGCTTTAGATAATGCAGAGCTTCAGGAAAGGTGTAAGGATTGATTAGCTATTATGCTGACTCTCATCGCCCAAAGAGACATTCCATCATCTCTCTATTTCTCCCCATGTCTACCTTTGGCTGCCCCTGCATGTTCCATCTTGCAGCTCATAGCACTTGTTCTGTGCTCTTGCTTTCCCCTTTGTTTGTTATTTTTGCACCTCAAAAGCCCTCCACATTCTGCACGTCTCTTATAGACTATTTATAAATACACCCCTCAGGGCAAATCTGTTAATTTCTTTTTGTACAGTGGGGCTGCTTTCCCTCCACACTTTTGCTCCTGCTTACTCAAGGGTCACGTCACTTTGAAAACAGATGTATCAGAACACAAGGAGCGACTGGTGGAGACAGTGGGTGTAGAAACCATACAGCTGCCAGAGCTTTTTGTCTTTATAAGGAAAGGGAAAGGAAGGAAGTTCTGAGAAGGCAGCAAGGAATAAAAGGAAAAAAAAAATTCAAGGCCATTAACTGTATTACAAAAGAGGAGATTTGCCAAACTGGTAATTGTAGAAATTAGGAGATTTGTATTTTTCTTCTGAGACAGATCACGTATTGCTCTGTGGTGAGCCCATATGCATGGGTGTTTATTGCTCCTATGTCCTCACAGCTTATGTCTGTGTCTTTTATGAAATGTCCAACTCATGATGGATTTAAATGAATAATTGTTGTTATACATCTGATTCCTAAAATGCATTGAATTATTAATAATGATTTAGCCTCCTGTGACTATTATTCCCATTTCTCAAATGCTGGAGGAAACATGCTGGAAGTCATACAAGTAAACTACAGAGTGATTTAGCTTTTTGATATTTTATAGTGTTGTAGGTTTGATAAAAACAACAATGTATTCTACTGGTAAAGCCTATTTGCCTGAGATTGAATGAGATTCAGGCTGGTACTTACAACACTATTGTTTCCCTCAAAGTGTATCCCAGGCATTCTTCTAGGACTGGTCTACTATCAAAATGTCATAGAGCATTTGTGAAAATATTTGTAGATTTTTTTTCCCTTTTCTTATTTTCTGACCAGTTTTCATCAGTGCTTCCTCATTCAAGAGAATAAAAAAAATCCACTAGAAACATACAGAGACAGTCCTTTTATTTGGGTTCAGTGGCCTATTGTTATGATGTAGGAAAAAAAATACTCCCAGCACTACAACTTTTTTGTCTCTTCATAAAGATGTGAAAATTAAATTTGATTCCAGGCATTCAGGCAGATTCCAAGACCTTTTTGAGCAGTAGCTCTGCTATAACCTATGTTCCTGGAAAGATTTTTGTGACTGCTGGGCAAAGAAGCACTGTGTTAAATCACCTGTGTAGTAAGAAAAGAAGCACTTTGTAGTTACTCAAGCAGCAACTAGAAATAAAATACTGTACCAGTAGAGAAAAGCAAGGGACACTACACCTATCCTTCACTGAAAGCAGACATGCTTGCATGTATGCATATTAAATCTAGCAACACAAAATGCTCTTTGAGCTTCTCTGGTGCAGGGGTATTTTTGTTGCAGCCTATGGGAATAATTTTATTCTCACTACAAACTTACATATTTTTTCAGTGTCACAAACTCTGTCTGTAGACAATGAGTTCTGATAAACTCCAGGAAAACCTTTCTAAACATCTACCAAAGAAATTGCAGTGTCCTTGTATGTGTAGGTGATAAGTATCTTGTGTACAGTAAGTAAGGAACTCTGTATTTGCTATAAGGTGTTAAGCATTTAACTCTGTTTTACATGATCAGTAGCATTCTAGTAATTATTGTAATTATTATTCTGTGGGTATGTATATAAAATCAATTTACAGTTCCTGTTCTGTTGCTGCTGTGGCAATTGCAGTGTACTGCTTACAGCCAGAAAGGCACAACTACCATTACCTACAGAGCCTTTTCCCAAAGTCCTAATGTAGGAAATTTGTCTACTGAAAGTAATGGTAACCTTCCCTTTAAAAGGATTGTTGTCTATGTAGTAAAATCATCATTTGGAGATATATGGGAAGAATTAATTCTGCGCTGTGAGTCACTTTTCTGGAGCAACAAATCTTTTGAGTAAGGATGTATTTAGCAAAATACAGCTTTGGTTTTGGCTGACTATACTCTTTTTAAACTTTGTTGGGGGGAACTCGAAAATGCAAAATAGAGAAGGCAATGAAACACTGTATTCTTTCATATAATTATCATCCTGTCCCTTAATTTGTTGCTATATTTTCTTCTGTTTTCTTCTTCATAATATAGAATGTAGGAGAAAAAAGCTTTTTCATTTGAAGAGCCTTTTGTCTGGTATTCCCTGTTATGCTTTCATGTTCTTTTGTCAGACATCCGTTATCCCTTCCTAAATCACTATAAAAAGCTCTGTAAAGCTCTATATCTGGGAGATCTGAAGGACTGCAGAAAACAGAGGATAGTTAAGGTGGCAGGCAAAACTGAATCGGCAGCTAAACTGTATAGAAATCTTCAGCCATTCTTAGCAGAAAAGAATGAAGAAGAAAATTTTCTACCCAATGTTCTGATGGTGAGAAGAAAGAAATTCTATGCAGGTTTGGGTACTACTTCTAATTTCTCATAATGGGTCTTCTAGTAAACACAATGTCACTTATTTTACAGTAATGTTACATCAATAAACACTGGATTTGGGGATAACACAGTAATAACTTTGTCTCTTAATTTGCAGTTCGTCAGCTTCACCGAGAATTCCTCAGAGCTGGATCCAGTGTTCTGCAGACCTTCACCTTTTATGCCAGTGAGGACAAACTAGAGAACAGGGGCAATTATGTAGCTGAGAAAATAAGTGTGAGTAAACCAGTTTTGGAGAGACAAAATAAGTTGATCAATTTCAAAAGGTTTGGCAAAGAGATTATCAAGTTTGTCATAACTGTTTTGGCTATATTTGAGGAGCAGATAATGAGATAATGGAATTTCAGAGTCTGAAATGGCAAAAGAGCAAGGTGAAGTGACAAAAAACCCCAAACCAAAACAAAAATCAAACACAAAATGGGGAAAGGATGAAGAGAGGAAGGAGAATGGCCACATTGTATTTTTTCTGTATTTTTATCTGAGGAGATGTGTTTACTGGAGTTTAGATACAAAGATTATAGGGAGTACCAAATGCACAGGGAGCAAAACTAATGAAAAAAACAGAGATGTTTTAACATCCAGAGAAATGACTGAACTGTAAAAATGGTGAAGAATCTTAAAGAACAGTGAGTAGCTAATGAGAACAAAATGTTTTTAGAGCCACATCTTCATTAAGTAGTAACTAAGATAATCCAAGCTATGCACTTATTCAATATTCCTCTTCTCTTGTGTGAAGGTAATTTTTTTACATCAGCAGAAGTAGTTTTTTTACCTCAGTGTTTTTTTTACCCCCTACGTAGAGGAATTGTAGGATGCTGGGTGTGTTTACTAGATACAGGCCCAAGGAATTCCTGGTCAAACATTTATATATAGTGCCTTTGAGGCTAGAATGGATTAAGTGGTTTCTCTGATCCTGTTCCTTTGGTCCTACAGTAGGTTCTATCTTCTGCAAACTAGAGAATATTCTCCAGGGTTCGGGGAGGAAGGAATAGCTGTATCTGTGAAGATATCCTCAGTTAGAAATTGGAACAATCTGGACACTAGGGAAACTGAGGCTTAATTGAGGCTTAAATACCAAAATGTCGTATGACAAATTTATCTGAAATGCTGTACCTTTTACCTTCAATAGAATGCAACACTGAAATGTCTGAAGTGGTAGTCCCAGAAGCACAGCAACCCCAGAACAAGTCATGCTTCAATTCTTGCTGACATGCAAAATTATAAAGGCCGGAGAGCCCCTGGTATTTGGATTACATTACATCAAACCTCTCAAAATTTATTTTATGCCAGTTCTAGAATCATGTTCCTTCAGGGTTTAACTAATTTATGGTTCCACCTCATAGAGTACCCAAACATCTACCTATGCACAAGTGCAAATGGAAGACGATCTGTCAGCAACAGCTTTAAAAATCAGCTGGATTTTTTGAGGCAGCCATGTAATTTTCTCTTCTTTTGAGAGAAGATTATGGACTTATAGACTTCTACATAGGCTATGGACTGCAGAGAAACCTGCTATAATCCATAAATGTTAAATACCACAAATAATGATTCTTCTTCCCAGATCTCTTTTTTTCTCAGTTTAACTTCTTTTTGTAAAGTTGTTCTGGTCATCCCAATTTAGATATAGAAGGAATATGACTTCCAGTCTTGGTGATTAATTAGCAATATTTTCCCCTTTAGGCTGGCAACTTTAATATCACATAATTAATGATATATTTTTAAAATGTCTTTAAACCCTGTATGAATATTATATCGGGGGTGGGAGGCGTTAATTATCAGAACACTAAAATACATTTTAAAAAAGAAAAGTTGAAATTGTCATATATTTCAGAAATTCTCACAAATTTCAGAATGAAATCATATGCTTAGGTGTAACTAACTAATTTTCTAAGAGGCAAAGAAAATTCCACTTCACACCAAATACTTGTTTTTTATAGGCTATTTGTGTAAGATCTACTAAAGGTAATGTATTTTGTAGTATTTGATAATAGATAACTTAGAGGAGGCAAGAAATTATGTTTTTTACTGTTTGAAAGAATTTTATCTTCCTAATCAGTGTTACTCTAAAAGTCCATTTGATTTAAATTACATTTATTTAAATTTAACAAAAATATTAAAAAGCTATTATGACTTTTGACTATTTTTGTCCTTCCAGGGTTCTGCATACCTCTGGTGAGCTAAAACTAACAGATTCTATGTTCACACAGTGCCAGAAAGTGAATGAAGCTGCTTGTGACATTGCAAGAGAAGTGGCTAATGAAGGTGATGCTTTAGTGGCTGGAGGAGTCAGTCAAACACCATCTTACTTAAGCTGCAAGGATAAAACAGAGGTTAAAGCAGCCTTTCAAAAGCAGCTGGAAGTCTTTGTGAAGAAGAATGTGGACTTCCTGATTGCAGAGGTAAATCTGTAAAAATAAGTACGTGCCTTCAACTGGCACAGTGTTAACTTTGAAGATGTCTAGTCTACTTTAGGAACTATCACTACATGTTGCTACCTCCTTCAAAATTTTCTGCTGTGCTTTTATCTCAGTAGTATCAGATATTTTTGTAAATGCCCACCAACATCTGCAGGTGTTTTAGAATAGGATCTTTGAACCTCAATTTCTACCCAAGTCAAGTAAAATTCTGTACTGATACAAAGAAAAAATGTTGATGGGCTCTTGACTAATCTGTATTTCTTCCAGTACTTGGAAAGCAACCTAAGATGACCTTTCTAGTTGATTTGTAGGTCTTGGGTTAATCTTTGATTAACTCCCACTATACGTGTACCTTTTCTGAAAAATAAAAAAGTATTACTACTTTAAATTTATTTTTACTGACTTTAAAAAATCCTTTTTAAACCGTATGGCCAGTAAATTCAATTGTTAGTATAAATCAGAAAATAATTAAATCATTGTATTGATGGTGAATTTGAGGTCTGATTAAATATTTTTATGTTTCTTTGCTGAGAAACAAAATAGCCTAGTTTTAATTTTTTTTCAGTATTTTGAACATGTTGAAGAGGCTGTCTGGGCAGTTGAAGTTCTAAAAGAATCTGGAAAGCCAGTTGCAGCCACGATGTGCATTGGTCCAGAAGGAGACATGCATGGAGTGTCCCCTGGACAATGTGCTGTCCAGCTGGTAAAGGCTGGTAAGAATCTCTTTTATGTGCCCTTTGAAAGTGTGGAACAAAGAAAAGACCCTAATTATTGAAATAAATGAAAGTGTATGTCAAGTAGGTAGCTTCCCAGTTGTATCTGATAGGCATTTTGACTCTGTAGAAAAGTTTTTTGTGTGTACTTTACTAGAACAGTCTTGTGAAAACATATGGAAATAGAGCTATGAACTCCTTGATTATTCGTATGAAATGGGTAAGAGCAATAACCATAGAAAACTGACACTGAATAAAGCAAAATCCTAAACCTACTCAAATTTCATTGCAGATCCATCCCCAAATCCTAGAATTGTAAGCACAAAACTGCCTTTGAATCTTTGCTCTTGTATGAGAGTATTAAGAGAATGAAAAACTTAATAGTATCTCCTATGAAAGGCTCTTTTCTATAGAACAAGGTGGAGGGGAGAAGAAATTAATCAAGGGCATGATGGGCAAAGATACACAGGTTTACATATTTGTTCTGAACTGCTCTTTTCCTTTCAAGTTATAGTTGAAATCTAAATGTAGAACTTATGTTAGGATCCTGCTACCTATTTCCGTATGTGGCCTTTACATAATCAGACTTCACTGATTAAACACTAAAAGAAATAGACATCTGTAGGAGGGTAGAAGATGTGATTCATCATTAGAAAGGTAAAGAGTAGTGCAGCTGAGATATAAATGGCATGATCAGCCTCAGAAGACTTGTGCCTGGCTGTAGCACAGCTGCCTTGTTTTCATAACACTGATACGAAGATGGACAGCACTCCTTCTAGAGTGCTGTGGAGCTTTCATCTCCCACTTCCTGGGGAGCTGTGCCTTGAAGTTACTTTCCTCCTCCTAGGTGCTTCTATAGTTGGAGTCAACTGCCATTTTGATCCAGAAACTTCTATCGAAACTGTGAGGCTGATGAAAGAGGGCTTGCAGGCTGCTAAACTAAAGGCCCACCTGATGTGCCAGCCACTTGCATTCCATACACCTGATTGTGGAAAACAGGGATTTATTGATCTTCCGGAATTTCCCTTTGGTAAGACATGGGTATATATTTTGTTGGTGGTGTTGCTTTATTGGTTGTTCCTGGCTTATTTTTTGCCCCCAGTTTTTAGTACAGCTGAAGCTGCAAGGTGTAATTTTATTCAATATGATGAGCCCTAGTTATCCTGTCTGGCATTTTCCAGACAGATCAAAATGTAGTATTGGAGTAAAGATCATCCACATAGTGAGAATACATCAGTAGTATCACAGCATGTAACTCAATGTGTAATTGTGACAAAAAGAGTTAAAATGCCACAATCTAAATTAATTTTAAAAATATTCTTCCTCATGCTATAGAACCTTGTTCAAGACTGCTATAAACAGTCCAAAGAGCAGCAGCAAATGTACCAAAAAACCTAATTTTTCTGGGTTGTGATATCTCTCCCACAAGGCCTATGTTTACATGTGTAAGGATTTAATGTATAGTGCAGTACAACAGGTATAGGATCATTATTATTGCACTCATAATAGTTAAATCTTGTAAGTGTGACTGTCTAATATACATGAAAATAGAGATACACAAGAAAGGGGACTTTAATATTGCTAACAAATTAGCAGTTTGGAGAAGAAGTCGCCATGCATGCTCAGGAGAAACTCTACAAAAATTGCAAGAGCCAGCCATTTAATATTTATATAAGGCTTGTGTATTTAGGGCTTATTTTCATGTGAGTATTTTGCCATGTAATGTAAGGGCAAAATCAACTTAAACATTTTAAGGCTGATTAGAAAATTCTTTCATTTTCAGATAACATACACCCTTCTTTTCAAGATCAGAATAAATGGTCCTAAAATGTTCACAATTTGAATTTGCAGCAAAAAAACTGAGAAGTAAATGTGATTTTCAGGAAGCTTGTTGGTTTTTTTTTAAGTCCTCTCTTTACATAAATGAAGGAAAGAGAATAAAGCATGAGCCTGGGGCATTCATTAAATGGTAATAACACGTCTGAGTCCTGAAAATATCTAAGATGTTTAAAAGTGTTAGGAACTCATTTATCCTATTCATTCCTTCATATAGTTTCTCTGATTGCAAGCAGAAAAAAAAATCAAACAGATGCAGTAAGCAATCAAGTGAATGGAAGGATTCACTCTGGTTTGTTATAGTTCTTGGCTTGTGTGCTACAAGCAATCTGTATGACATCTCAGCATTTAGAATTTCCATGAATAATTAATTGGTGAAGACCAGCTCTGTGAGTGTTTTCAAAACCCAAAAGCAGCAATTGATTGCTTGACAGCAGATAATCTTTTCAGAAAATCATTGTTGATGACCAAATTACCTGGTTTTCATGAAGGCAATAACAAAGAGGTATTTAGATATCTGAAGAGTACATATACTCTCTACAGGGCAACAAGATCTAAGTTTCTAGGGCAGCATTAGGTATGTTGTATTTACAAACTCCGGCAATTAGATGCAAGAAGGATTTCTTTTTCTGTAGAACTCTTTCCATTTTTCTATGTTTTCTCTTCTGTTTTACTGCAATTTCTCTATTTCTCTGAGATGTCACCAATTAAATAAAGACAATATTTTGTAAAGAAATAACCTGGTCACTGAAAGCATACCAAATTATCTCAAGGGTAGATATATTGAGGGGACAAATCTAGGAGCATGTTACAGTTTTTCCTCATCAAGAACTGTTAAGTTATAGATATTTAATTCTGAATAAAGCCAAGAAAAGTATTGCAGTGACAGACATGGAAAAAACAAATAAAATGTTAGTCAGATTTGGGAAGGTGTCTGCCCACTTTAAAGACAAGGCTGTTGTGTGGGACAGCATCAAATGCTTCATGGAAGTCCAGAAAGGTGACATTCATTATTCTTCTCTTCTCCACCAATGCTGTAACCCCATCACAGAAGGCCACCAAATTTGTAGGCATGGTTTGCCCTCAGTAAAGTCATTGTAAAGTAAAGCTGCCACCAACCACATCCTCATTTTTCCATGGGCTTCCAGGGGATTTGATCTGAGATTTTTCTGGGCATTGTAAGACTGACTGGTCTCTCTTTCTCTGGCTTTTCATTTTTTGCCTTTTTAAAAGTGTGGGTTATGTTTCCCCTTCCCCAGTCACCAGGAACTTCACTGGACTGTCACAAGTTTTCAAATATGATGGACAGTAGCTTAGCCACTTCATCTGCCATCAGACGAATGCATCTTATCAGGTCACATGGACTGTGATGGGGTGATGGAGATGACAGGGGAACAACCTATACTATTCCCCTGACACCTAGTTGCCTGTACAGGTGTAAACTGAGTGCACAATGATGCATTCTTACTGTTGATAATTTGTATAAATTTTGCATTAGTTTTTAAATAATATATGAAAGAAAAGGAAATAATTCATTTGTGCTTATGATGCTTTCTGTCATATCTTCAGCACTGTACAAAAGCTTGTTTTTATTTGAACAGCTTTCTAAAATGCTTAATCAAAGTTTTCCATGCAATATTAGTCCACCTGCTTTTCCTTTGTCCCATCTTTCCCCCTGAGAGCTGTAATTTTCTGTATAAGAATCTTTAATTGTCTTCCTTCTGCTTTTTCATTTGTAAACTTGAGCTCTAACTACAAAATGGACTTGGGGTATAACTGCTTTGTATCAACTTGTTGCATGTTAGGCATTTTTGGGGCAGGACAATCCTACCTCTCCTTTGTGTTGCTGGAGCCTTACTACCTCAACCACAGCTTCTTTGCCCAGCAGTGTTCAGTGCACAGGCATGATGCTGCACTTAACTGATAACCATGCTGGTTCACATCCTGTAGATGTGCATATGCACTATGAAGTGGAAGAACTTTTGGGGTTTTAGTTCTGTATTTTTATTTCTTAAAGTGTCTTTTTCAGTCCCCATTCTTTTCTTTCCATTTATGCCACTCTTGCGCCTCCAGTTCCTTGAGGTGCATTTTTCCTTGCTCTTTTCACTTATTATTCCTTTCCTTCCCCAAGTCTGCTCCCTTGGCTCTTGTTATTCCATCACAACGCTTAACAAAACTTGCATGAGAAAGAAAGGTTCAAAATAAAGATGGCGTTCTAACTTACCTACATACAGAACTTTCCACAAGGAACGAGGTGTTTTGAGGCAGTAAGCTGCTCATGACTGGGATTATAACTAAGGGTTGGGCTAAGAAACAGCTAAGATCCCAACTGGCTGCCAGTATCTGATTGTGGAAAAAAGTGTAATAAGCATTTGTGAGGAATAATGAGCAGGATTATTCCTGTGCCAGTAGGCTGATACCTTCTCCTTTCACAGATTAGTGTGTGGTAATCAGTTTTCCCAGGTATTGATTGTTTATTAGGAAATGTAGCTGTAACATTGAAATTATTCCAATTCTTCAACTAAGAACTCTGCAGAATGTGAAACATGATCAGTCTCAGAAGATACTGTGTGCTGTTTTGCAAGGCCAAAAATGCTTAAAAGCACAGGTCAGCAGAGCACTGCAGAATCTGAAAGTCAGCCTTCTGAAAGTTTAAATCACTGATTCTAGGTCAGACAGTTCAAACACATACATCTGCACCTACAACCACTTTTGCAAACAGAGTGTAAGTGTTTCAGCAACGTGATTTCTTACCAAAAAAAAAGAAAAAAAAAAAGGATAAAAATTGAATGGACCATGGTGGAAACTTAAGATATTAATGTCTTTGCAGGTTTGGAGCCAAGAATTGCCACCAGATGGGATATTCAAAAATATGCAAGAAAGGCCTATGACTTAGGAATTCGTTTCATTGGAGGCTGCTGTGGGTTTGAGCCTTATCATATCCGAGCAATAGCTGAGGAGCTGGCTCCTGAAAGAGGATTTTTGCCAGAAGCTTCTGAGAAACATGGTAGCTGGGGTGATAATCTGAGCATGCATACCAAACCCTGGGTCAGAGCAAGGTATGTATATCTGACCTGGAAACTAAAACACCTTTTGCAAAGGCTTACATTGCTCCACAGAGCACACTGGTTTAGCTGCTTTGGGCATCTAAATATTACTGTAAAAGTTTTATGTTTAGAATTATATGTTTTATGTTTAATACTCTCCAAGAATTAAAGCTGACCTAAGAGCAGGGAAAGGGGTGAAGGAGAAGTAGAGGAGCTTCTGCGAATGTAATTCATGACAATGAAAAGGAAAAACTGACAAAATATTGTATATCAGCTCCTAATGGCGGCTTTTTACAGTATTCCTTTCAAAGATGGAAAGATACTTTCAAAGCATGTAGCATTTAATTGAATATTTTCATTCTTACTTCTATATGCAAATATAATGCCCACCTTTACAAGTTAGATGACCCTTTGCAATTGTCATTTAAATCACGTTTCCTTCAATATTATTAGGTGCTGGGAAAAAAAACCCTGAGCTTCTTTTTCTTTATTTAGGGCAAGAAAAGAATACTGGGAGAATCTGAAGCCTGCTTCAGGCAGGCCATATTGTCCTGGCATGTCAAAGCCAGATGGCTGGGGTGTGACCAAAGGAGCCAAGGAGCTGATGCAACAGAAAGAAGCAACAACTGAACAACAGCTGAAGGAGCTCTTCCACAAAAAGAAGTTCTAATCCACTGCAGTTATATAAATCTTACAATGATTTATCTACAGACCATCTCATGCTTCAGAGGAAAATCTTTGAAGATGAGTACTGTGTTAATTTATCAGTTAAAATGTAATGGAAGAGACAAAATGCAGAAAAAATGTGATTACATAGTAAATATGTCTAACTTTGATAATAAAATCCTTTCCTGAACAAATAGTTTAGAGAATACACAGTCAAAAGTAATTTTGGATTTTCATAATAATTAAGCTTCTGTTAGCTGAGTGCCCTTAATTGGGTAGACACAGAAATGCCTGGAAAGTAATAATTGGCTCAACTCACCTGTGAAAAAAGAAAAAGCCATCTATAGAGCATCAATTGACTTCAACTCCCAAGTCTGTTTTCAGTTTGGTAGTATAGGAGCTTCCTCAAACCTCAAGATTTGAGGAGCTTCCTCAGACCTCAAGAATGAGAGCTAGTGCAGGAACACATAAACTGCCAATTATTTGTGGTCACTTTCTGGGTTTCAAGAGAACAAAAGTAAACTGAAACATATATCTTATAATTGTAATCAAAACCTAAGGAAAATTATTTCGTATATGCAGAGAGCTTTTGGAAGAGAAAAATTGCAGATAGGCAGCTTTTTATTTAAGGTACCATGTACACAAGATTTACTCTTCTGGGGATTAAGAAGTTATTCTGCAATCTAAAGAAATGTCAAATAAATTTAAAATAATATAATGAAATAGTACTGTATTATCTTCACACCTTAAATTGTAAAACCTCAAAAAGAATATTGTATCTCCAGTAAAAAACTAATTTTCAAATGATGCAGCTGATTTCTGGAAAGTAAAGCTCACTTTAAAAGTAATACAATATGCTTTTTTTTTTTTAGCTGATTGATTCACTCTACAATCTTAGTTTTAACAAATGAAAACTCTGTTAGGAAATAGATCAATCCATTTAAGTTAAGAAAACCCATGGAATTTGAACCCTGAGTTGTTTTCAAACAAGATAAGGTTTTCATTGGAAGGGTACCACTATATTTAGAAATTGTAAAGGACACATTTCCATCATTTATTTTTGTGAAGTACCACATAACTTCAATTTCTGCTTAGAATGAACTTTCATCCACCCTACATTAAGGCAACTGCATTTATGAAAATCTCATTCTCACAGTTAGCATTGAAAGATGTAGTTAGTCTACTTTTTATGTATAAGCTTATTTCCTTGTTTCTATCCATGCTATATTCTGCAGTTCAGGAAACACATATGCAACACTTAAATGAGAAACTTCATGCACCCTTTTCAGACTGTTATTGGCAGACAGGTTTAAGCCTGTGTTCCTCAGGCTTAAAACATATTAAAATACTTACTAGCTAGAAATTTTGTCTGAAAGCCTAAAGCAGACAGATGAAGAAAGTAGATATTTTAAAATGCAGATATAATTGCCTGGCAAAAGATTCACAATAGTACAGCCAGGATGAAAACAATCCCCCCCTACTGGCTGGACAATGCCCTTACCTACAGATGGGTCCAAAAGTCAAATGGACTGTTTCATCTCAACCCCCAAAATGTATGGTTCATCCCACACCTGTAACCCTCCCCTGAAACATCGGGTGTCTGTGACCCCATTGGCCTAAGTCTTGTTCCAGCCCACCTTGGAGCCCCCTGATAAGGGGTCTCTGAGGGGCCAGATGCTCTCTTGCAACTTTCACCCTCTCCTAGAGCATCCTCTCTACCCCTTGTCTCTCCCCTCCCCCATTCCCTCAGGCCTTGCCACGTGCTGCGTCCGGCAGCTCCAAGCAAGACCTTTCACCACCCCTAATAAACCTTATATTCTAAAAGCAGCCTTCAGAGATCTCTCGTCTCCATTCATCAAAGCCGTCCTGGAGCCCAGCGTTCCCCACAGACTGGCGCTCAGCTAGGAAGATGAACCCACGCAGACCTGCACCCACACCTGTCTGGATGCCTCTCCAGCTTTTCTACCTGTGGAAGACTTCTCCATGGATGGTAACTAAATAACCAGTTGTATTCTCCTCATCAGTGTTGTGAGCACAGCATTTTGTTGCTAGGCAGCGTCAAAGCTGGAGCTCTTTAAAATTGCTGAGGCAATCCTCGAGCGCCGTGACTCGTTACCAAGTAGGGAGTTTTTGGAGCTCTTGGAGGATTTTTGCCTGGTGATCCTTGAGCAGAGGCGACCACTGCGGAGCAGCGGCGATCTGAAACTGTGTGAGGAGCCTTACTGTGACACACTGCCACGTGCAGAGAGCACACACGAGCACTGCTTTGCACTGCCTGTGCTGGAGCTCTGAGGCCTCAAGCACGAAAAGCCGTTCCTGAGTGACACCTGAAACCGAAGCTCTGAGGGGACCTCCCGCAAAGTCCTGAGCGCTGACTGGAGTGTACGTCGGAACTCAACAGAGGACCCTGCTTCTGCAACATCGAGGTGAGCTACACTGGTGTAAAATGGGACAATCCCACTCTGCCCCGATCGGGATTTCTATAAGCAACTTAACCATCTCTTACGTAGCTATCACAGTACTCGGTCTAAGAAAGAATTAAAAAACCTTCTAGAATGGATTTTGCTTAATTTCCCGAATGCCGATCGTTCAGCTGTTTTTACCAGAGACTTTTGGGACTCAATTGGAAATAGACTTTTTAATGATGTTTCACGATGGGATCCTGACGCTTGTGAATTGCTCCCGGCTTACAGAACGTTGGCTGACTTGTTTGCTGCACAGAAGCCCGCGGCGGCCGCTTTTCCGGGCCGTGTGGTTTCTGAGAACCCCATCCACACTGCTGCGAGTGTGGAACGGGACTCGCCCCCTCCCCCCGCCTGTGCCGCTCGGTACCAGCTCCCCTTTCCCCCCACTCTCCAACCGCATCCGCCCCCCCCCCCAGCGGCGTCTTTCGCGGTTGTGGACACCACCGTCGCCAGCCTCTTGCAGAGCCAAGCGGCCGTGCTTCTGCAGGCAGTGCAACCAGCCCTCGCTGCCACGAGTGGCCCACTGCCACTGCCTCCTGCTGGTGCCGCAGCATGGAAGATGCCCGTGCCTGTCTCAGACCATGCCAGCATGCCTGAGGACTGGGGCGCGGCATCACTCGCGCGGTGGAACGGAGCAATCAAATCCCCGTTCCTGGCCCCATGGCGCCGCCCCAGCCCAAGCCCCCCCCAGTCGCGGGGAGACGCGCCGGGGCTCCATGCTGCGGCCCTGCTGCCTCCTGCGCTTGTGGACTAGCGCAGTTCTCTCCCGCGGCCGTGGCCCTGGTTTCTGCCACGGTCCCCGTGCCTGAGCCCTCCAGCCGCGCGGTGGACGCGGCCGCCATGATGCCTTGCCATGCAGACCTCGTGACACGTCCCGCGCATGCGCAGTTCATGCTATCCCCGGACCAGCTGCCCCTTGCCACCCCTGGCACGCCTTTGATGCAGCCTCGTGCTTCCCACGCACCCCATGCCGCGGTCTACACCCAGCCGACGTCCCCGCGCCCCCCCACATCAGCATCACAGCCCACAGGCCTAGCTGTGGAGCCCCAGCCGCTGCTGCCACTGCCAGCACTTCTGTGTTTGCTGACTCTACCACCATATCCATCCACGCAGCCAGCCCAGCCAGATCCTGTTACAGCCTCATCATAAATAGGCCTCCCTACGCTGCCTCCTTCGCAGCTTCTGGAAACCCCAGCATTACAGCCACCAGCAGTTCCTGCATGACTGCAGCCTCCAGCCGCCCTCCACCCTCCAACAAGTCTGCCTGCAGCACCACAACATGATTCTACAGCATTTTATGCATATCCCTCCGCGTCCTTTCCTCTGCCAGATCTACATGCTACAGCTGCAGCCAGAGCTCCAAGATATCCTACTGCACGTGCAGGTTCTTCCCATGTGCCTCTGCTGACAGATTCCACTCCTCCTGCTCCTCTGCCTCAGCCAGAAGCAGTTCCTGCACCTGGTCCAAGCAGTACCTCACCACAGCTTGGCACATGAACCATGCAGTGAGAGGGAGAAGGATGAAATGCGGCAGCTGCTTTGACAAATAAGGACAGACAGAGAACGGTTTCGCCCTTGCAAATACTAACCCTCTTATCCCAAATTTACAAAAATCCCAGAAAGGTGTTGATAGTCTCCAACAGATAGACTAGCATGGAATCAGACATGATAGTCACAAAGAGGACAGTCTGAATCCTTGAGCCACGCTTATGGTATTCTGTCAGCAACCCGGTGGTCCTAGAGCATGGACAGCTATTCCTTCCCAGGTTGCGAAAAGCAATAAATGATGGTGGTATCTCCTCTCCATATTTTAAACAACTGTTGAAAAATACCATAGAAAGAACACACCAAACCCTAAAACACATTTTAAATCAAAAGAAAGGGGGAGTAGATCAGGCTGCACCTCAAAGAAGGTTGAGTAAGGCTCTGTATGTTTACAATTTTTTAAATAGCTCTGCAGGAGAGCCTGACTCCCCCATTTACAGACATTTTCTGAAATACAAAAGAGCAAAAATAAAAGACCATCCACCAGTTTTGATTAAAAACCTAGATTCAGGACAAATACAAGGGCCATACAACCTTATAACATGGGGGAACGGGTTTGCTTGTGTTTCTACAGGTGAAGGACTCAAGTGGGTCCCAGCAAAGAATGTGAAGCCCTACCACACACTGAAATCCGCTGCCACGCCTGCACCAGGCAGTACTTCAGCAAGTACAAGCCAAGAAGCAAGCACCCAGACCTGAACTGCGCAGAGTCATCAAGAGAAAATGACCTGCCAGAAACAGCCTGAGAAAAGAATGGAGTTTCATTGTTTGCATGCGTGCATGTTGCTTTTTTTCTTTTGTTTTAGTTTTTATATTTAGTAGTAATTGTAGTTTTAGTAGCAATACCCTGTATACCTCAGAGTGTGCAGAAAATAGTGATTAGGTCAATATCTAATATCTTTAGTTGTTCATCAGAATGGTGGAGATGTTGGGAAGGATGAATAAATATGATTGCCTGACAAAAGATTCACAATAGTACAGCCAGGATGAAAACAATCCCCCCCTACTGGTTGGACAATGCCCTTACCTACAGATGGGTCCAAAAGTCAAATGGACTGTTTCATCTCAACCCCCAAAATGTATGGTTCATCCCACACCTGTAACCCTCCCCTGAAACATCAGGTGTCTGTGACCCCATTGGCCTAAGTCTTGTTCCAGCCCACCTTGGAGCCCCCTGATAAGGGGTCTCTGAGGGGCCAGACGCTCTCTTGCAACTTCCACCCTCTTGGAACTTCCACCCTCTCCTAGAGCATCCTCTCTACCCCTTGTCTCTCCCATCCCCCATTCCCTCAGGCCTTGCCACATGCTGCATCTGGCAGCTCCAGGCAAGACCTTTCACCACCCCTAATAAACCTTATATTCTAAGAGCAGCCTTCAGAGATCTCTTGTTTCCATTCATCAAAGCCGTCCTGGAGCCCAGCTTTCCCTACAGCAGATTATTTGGAAAGTGCCCATGTAAGTATGTATACTTTATATGCTTTATAAAGTATAAAGCGTATGCTTTCCTTCCTAAGTGCTTCTCAATGTTAGCTCTGCAGAGAGTGAATATTGCAAAATCTGTAAAACAGGAATACCAGATCTTTGATCATCATTAAAATGCATTTAGCGTTAAGAACGTATGCATTAGGTGGCTTAAAACAAAGGGCACAGCCAGTGCAGAAGTGCTTTGAACAATCATTATGTGTTTAGGGACTTGTTATTGCATTGAATGCTGTTTGACCTTCATACACTAACTATACAAGTAGCTGGGCTGATTTTTTGGAAATTGTCATAACACGCAAAACTTCGTATTGAAATGAATTACTTCACAACACAGAATACTGAAGAACCTGGTATTTATGAAGATATGATTTTGAAGTTTTGGTATCCAATTTGAAAAGGATGAATTTTAACACATTATGATGAGAAATACTTAAAGGCTATTTTAAGACCATGGAAAGTGAGAGCTGGCCCAAGAGCAGGGTGAAACAAACATTCCCTGTTTTATTCATATCACAGCCTGGGCTTATAAAGGAATTTCCAGTGGGATGGAAACAACTTCAGGGTGCTTTATTGATCACTAAAAAACCCAATCTATTAAGAAAACCCAACCTCCACCAAAAAAATCCAGCAACCTTCTTCTCAAAAAAAAAAAAAAACCAAACCCAAAAAACCACCAACCAGCAAAGGTAACCAAACTACCAAGCTTTCTTTCCCATTTCTTTCTGTGTAACAACGTAGGCATAAGGAAACTGTTAGATTTCCATATGTTTCTTATGGTTAGTTACCTGACTTGTTAAGGAAATAAGAAAAGACAATAGAACAGTCCTAGGAAATTTATTTCCCTGGAAAGCGTGTTTGAAAACTTAAGAAAGTGAAAGGGGCTTTAGAGGGCTAGCTCCTGTATTTAGTACCCTAAGGATCATTTATTTTTAGGACAAGGTGTTTGCTTATCCTGTTTGGAAATAAATTTAATTATGTAGTTTCCATGACAATGCCAGGTTAGTTCAATGTTGATAATCACAGAAACATTTAGAGTTGGAAGGGACCCACAAGGATCATGTTTGGTTACTTCACTCTTAACAAATTTTTCCTAATTTGAATATTCCTTCATGGAATTTATTCTTTCTTTATTACTTTTTATTGTTTTACTCCATTATTTCTTTACAGCTCATTAGAGACATGAAGACATGAGGAATTTCTTCCTAAAGTCTATTATATGTTTGAAGATTTACATACATTCCTTGTTTCTCTCTCAATCAAACATACCCTGTTCATTCATTCTTCCCTCTGAGTCTGTGATTCATCATATACACAGAAATCACCTCCATCAGATCTTTATCCAGAGCTTGCTATTTCCTATGTTTTTTTATCTGAAGCAGGAGTGAAGTGATCTGAAACTCAGAAGTTCAGATCCAGAAGTGAAAAGCTAAAGTCTTTGATTTTTCTAAAATCTAAACAATAAATCTTGTTCATGACACTGATAGTCAGGACAAGAGGGAGCTGAATAAACCATAAACTTCAGAAACTTCTAGCTATCTGCACTACACATTAGGAGATGGATAAATATTAAGTAAGCTCTGAAGTTTCCAAGAATTTCATGCAAAAAAAAGGCCTAAAACCCTACTGTGTAAGGGTCAGGGGTTGATCTGATTTATCTGTAAACCACAAAAATGCAAGGAGGGTGTTGTAAAGAAGGAAAATTAGGAGTTAGTAACAAAACTCAGTTGTTTGGTTTTTTTTCAGAAAACACAGATTTTTTCCCCCCTGCTCTTTTGAAAAGAAAGTTTTCTAAGACTCCTACTAAATCTGACATCTTCAGGTACCACAAATTTCTTTCTAAAGCCGTTTATGGCTCCACCTTATCTTTCAACTCTATTCAAAAAAGCAATGGCAGATTCAGTGACATTTTTTAAATCTAAACATTGAAAGAAGTGCATTCATATATCTGTCTTGTTCTGCTCCATTGACTTAATAAAATATTGAACATAAACTAATCTACCTTAATCCTGCATTTAATTAAGAATAGACACCAGTGAAACTGGATGGGCAGAATATTATGATAAAATACATTATTTCACCAGCTTGCTTTGTTACAAAGATCTTTGTTACCTTTTTCTTACATTCCACTTTATTCAGGTAGATGGTATTTTACATAAATTTTATGAAATCATGATACTGAATCTTGCCAGTAGTGTGTACTTCTTCATGTACAACTCCTGAGACAGACAGCGATCAGTTACATCCATACATTAGGAAACGGAAGATGGTATTTCCATATATTTTGGTCAACTACACCTCAAATCTTCTGTGTCTAGTAAAGTTGTGTATCTGAAAGAATAACAAATTTGAGTAGTAGGACTTGATGCAATCAGAGTGGAGAGTATGAATTTCAAAGCAGATTGAGAAATGTATGTTTGGAATGGGGAGAAGTATGACCTACCTCACAATTGACAAAGCAACAGCAAACATACATCAATCAAACTAAGCTTTACAAACATTACTAGCTTGTGGTTCAAGAATGTTTTCAGCTGGGTGGTTCAAGAATGTTTTGTAGCAGTCGTTTGCAAACATTTGCATGGTATTGTTTCTGTGCAAAGAGAAAGAGATCAAGTGGCAACTGTAACACGGGAAGAAATCCGCTTTTATTTATAATCAATCCATCAATCAATCAATTAATCAAACAAACAAGAAATAGGTCAGTTCTACCCAAGAGAAAAAAACAAGAATACTTTTGGTCATACTTTAGGTCAAGCAGCACTATTTTTCTGCTCCATGCAAGAAATTTTGCATGTTCTTTTCAATTATGTCAGCTGTTATGCTGGAATATTCTGCTGGCTCTTCCTACAAAGGTTTTTATTGAAAAGTACTTCACAGGAGCATCACAGTATTACAGACCCATGGAAAATCAAAGGTGTATCCTATGAAGGCAAAGGCTTTTTTTAAAAAATCATGCTTTCCAGTATGTTATTGGTAAAAATGATCAAGCCCAATGAATAATTAATAAAACAGATTTTTATTTGGTGACTGAGATTTGGTCTAAGACAGCCACAACCAAAAGGACAGCGCTGAGCCCGGGATCAGTGCTGGGTGAACACAGGTCCGACCTCTACAGCATCGGATCTCCTCTGTTCACAAAGACTGTTCTGTCTGAGCAGTTCTTATACTGTCTATTCTGCCTGAGGTAGGGTTTCATTTCTTCTTTTCAGAGTTCACATACTAATGCAGCTTCTTTTCTCTGCATCGAAAACCATGTCCAGGAAGCAATGCATGCCAATCATTGAGTTACTGCAACTCAGCATTGAGATGTGTCTTCCTGATGGCGCTGTTTATCTCAATCTTAGATATTTATCGAGTATTCATCGCTTGAGTGTTCCTCGGATCACCTTGGAAAAGGACCCATATCTGAGCGAGCCACATTCATTCACTTGCAAATTAGGTCCTTGAAGCAATCTCCCCAGCTCTGGTTTGTGTACTTAAGAAACTGTTAAAAATGAAAATTGACCAGCCAAATTAAAAAAATAAAAATAAAATTTGCATTACAGCGATTGAATTCTGTCTGAGCCAGCCACAAAGAAAAGGACGGTGCCAAGCCTGGAATCAGCACTGGGTGGGTCACAGGTTTGACCGCTCCAGCAGAGGTTCCCCCTATGCCCACACACCACCCTCCCGGTACAAGCAGTTTTTATACGGAATATTTCGCCCGAGGCTGGGATTTCGGCAATCAGCCTTTTCTTTCCATTCAAAGTCCTATATATTAATAACGTCTCTTTTCTCTGAGTTGGGTTGGAACAATTTAGTGTCCGGGTGGTGATGAATCTCCCTGATGTAGTTACTGGAACACAGCACTCAGATGTATCTGAATGGAGGGTTCCAGCGATCCCAATCTCCAATCTCTGAGTTGTTGGCGGGATGATCAACGCCCCTGCATTCCTGTATCACCTCGAGAAACTACCCATCTCCACATGTATTAGCTTGTAAATGAGGTTTTATCAGGGACTGGTTTCCAAATATGTGGGGCAACTCCCAGTGCCAACTTGTGCATCCTCCCAATAATATAAAATATTACATACATCATATTATACCAGTGCGAATTACCTTTATTACATATAACAAAACCTTATAATAATATTTCTTGCCAACATAACATATTTCATGCATCTATTTCCATAAGCATGAATTGTCCAAAATACACGTAACACAGTATATAATTTTTTCTCAGATTTTTTCTGTGTGATGAAATCTCAGGAAATTGTGCTCTACAAGCACAGGCCTGTGCGAACACTGCCTCCAGGTGGCTACAGCACTCAGGAGGAGAGGCCCTCTCATGGCCTCTCACGTCTGCACACACGGACAGAAACCAGAAGAGCTATTAATTCCAATTTAACTTCAGAATTGGCTTAATTACACCTATATTTGCTACTTAACAAAGAAGTGTCTTCTTTACAAGAACTGTAAAAGCTAATCCAAGTCCCCAGTTGTGCAAGTATTATTTTACTTCCTTAAGAAAAGGACTGACTGGACTAAAGGTTTTCTTGAAAATGGTAAGGTCTGCTCTCATCTTAAAAAAAATCAATTTATATACAGTGTAGACAACTATTTTAAATTATAGAGAATGGACAAAGGACAGAAAGGTTGGAGCAGGGACAGGAGAGAAGCAAAGAGGCACTCTGTGCAATATTAAATTATGTACAGCACTGCATCTACCACACAAGCAGGCAGAATTTAGATATGATAGGCATGAAGATCCATGTCCTCTACAGACACTGCTTTCTGCAAGGGTATACCTTGAAAGGTTTCTCTCTGTTATTTTGGCAAGACTGCCCATAACTGAACAGCAAATTAAGGCTATTTTCTTTAAATCTTCTGCTTTTCCTAATGCTTCTATTCACATGAGAATTCTTGTCTCAGACAAATAATTGTTATTCCACCCTACTTTCATACTGCTACACCTATGTTTAATGTGACTGGTTCTGCTGGTTCTTCTAGGCAAACAGGACTCTTAAAGATAATTAGTATTTGCACCATTGATCTGAAAGACAATTTGCTGGTTTGTTTTTTTTTTCAGATCTGAAGCTGTACCTGCTCCATTCAGCTCACAGTGATACTGAGGCACAAAGGGCACAAACGGGATTAGCTTTTTTGCCTAGGAATGAAGCAATCCTTGTGTATCATAATGATTCACCTGACTCTTATCCATCCTGTGGGAATATAAAAGTTCCTAAATGTGAAAATATAAAACATTGCAAAGGTGTAAGAGCGTGGTAAGGACAGCCCATACTCCAGTTACTTTTGGCTAGAAAATTAAAATAGTTTATCAGTTTTGTCGTGTTATCCTGTGGAAGAATGGCTGCATAGGAGTCTGAAAGTAAAGAATTAAATTAAAGAATCTGTTTGTGCTTTAATTTTATGCTTGATGGAATTGTTACAAACTGCCCAAGGTGTAACAATGCAATAAGTCAGACTTTTGATTTTTATGTGCAATTTTTAACAGAATACTTAGTTTAGAGTGCCCTGAGGTGTTACTGAACAGCTGTGTCTGGAAATTGTCCTCAGCTGAGGACAGAAAGGATATAGAAGTATGTCCAAATAGTAATTGCTAGTATTTTTCAAAGTTCATGCAGAAAATTATTTGGCTGAAAAAGGATCTGACCCTTGGTTCAAATCTTCATGCATAAGTTCTGCAGATGTCCTCTGCAAACCTGATTAGCTATTCTGTTCTCACTATTATATGTGGAAAAAATTATGGATCTAAATCACTACTCCCCTGGGTTATTAACAATCGGGCAGATCACACAGGTGAGCATCCAATGCTGAGAGACCAAAGTGCTTCACTCCAGACCTGTTGCCTGGTGAGAGTCCCTGTAGCCAAGATCAAAGCCAACAGACAGTCACATAAGGTAGCTAGATAATGCAGAGGTACTAGAAGCAAGAATGTATTGCATTCACTACTGGATATGTCTTTACTGTTCATGGCACAAGCTTAACAGTCTGACTAGAACAGGATCTGTTTTATTAGGGTGTCTGGTTAGTTATGTATCTGAAGGATACAGAGATTTCTGAGCAACATAGCCTATTCCATTAGTCAGGTTGTTAGCTGTAATAAATCTAACTAAATAAAAGTTATTCTCATTCTTTTGTCCTAATGTCCTGGCCTCCTTTCTAAAAGTAGTGCCAAAATGTGTGCTGTGCATGTGACAGACTTGCCCATGAATTAAATTTTACAGGCACCCTACAGCCATAAATGGGGCTTTGCAGATAATTGTGGGACATTCTTCAGGTTCTTTCTACTCATGAAAAAAAAATACATCAAAATGCCATAGACAAGCAAAACTCATGTTCATTTACAGGAGCACACAGTGAAACTATTGTTATAACCTTCAGTGATCTGATGCATGGAATTCATTAAAATAATCAAATGCATAATACTCACAGCTCCACATTTCCTTACACAAGAAAGCCTATTTCATATGAAAACCTGCTGCCCCTCAGTGGTTTCTAAAGGAAACAATAGAACAACGTCATTGAACATGCAGAACAAGGATAACCTGCTTAGAGTCTGCTGCTGTTGGTTAAGAATAAATTAACATTTTATTATTATAGCTAACTATTTGGCTAATACTAAACAACAGTCTGATGCCAAGAAATAGTTTGTAAACTGTGTCTTGATGATAATGCCAGTTGATTCTGCTTATTTCCTGAGCTTACAAGTACCTCCTTCCATCCAAATAATGTCTGTTGCAATTCCTGTAGGGTGGCAACAAACTTCGAGTTAAGTGTTAGCTATTGGTCTTATTAGATCTGGAAAATTTCAAGAAAATGCTACAGAAGAGAAATTTAGCATTTCAGAAAACTGGGCCTGCTGTTTAGAAGCACAGAGTGTTCACAACTATGGATTAAATCAATGTGACCCAGCAGTTTCCATGACCCAAAAAAATTGTTCATCAAGCAAAGAAAATAAGACTGGGATTCATAATCTGAAATAACATCTAGTCTCTACAACCACTAATAGTACAAATAAACAACGAGGACATAGCAGAAAGCTATGGTAATGAAAGTGTAATTAATCTAAAGAAGCTTATATAATTAAATTACATTTATATAACCTCCCTTCTTGCAATATCTCAGTGATTCATATTCTTTCAAAGTCCTTATTTTACATGAACCCAGTGAGGTAAAAAAACCCTGACCATCTATTTTATATCTGGGAGGCCAAAGCAAAAGAATGAACAGGGGCAACATTCAGACTGGCTTGTGTAAATTTACTTCACTATCATAAACACTTTGTTCACTAGTGCCTCTGGAAGCTGGATCTTCCAGTCTTGTATAAACAGTGCTCTGAATTGCTGCGTGGCACACTCTTATAGGTAGATGCCACGGCAGTTGCAAAACCAAAGGTTTGTACAGACAGCAAGCAGTCTGACTAAGTTCCTTAATAGCTTGTCCAGGGCCACGCTGAGTTTGAAGAAGAACAGAAAGCTGTCATTGGATGCTTCCCAAGTCCTGCAGGTCAGGCAGGAAAAATCTGGGCAAAGGAGGATTTCTGAAAGTAATCCTTTAATGTAATGGCTGTTTAGGCAAGTTGGTGGAAAGCACAGTGCCCTTACCTAGCTTCATAATGTCCTATAGGAGCTTCTGGCAGATATTCACAAACATAATTTCCTCTGGGATTCCTTTTCCCCAAGGTCTACTTATCTACTTTGCTCCCTCTCTGTGAATTTTTTCCCCTTTTTTTTTCTTTTTTCCCCCTTTTTAAGAGATCAAGAGCTTCATTTTCAATTCAAGTGAAGATGATTATAATTGATGTGAATTATGCAAAGCCTTTTGTTGCATTTTCCATTCTGGCGCATTCAAAGACTTGGATCTGAAACACCACTCTGTATTGCTGTTCCATGTCTCAATCTATAGAGCAATCCCATTTCTAGTTTCAGAAATTTTTGTCTGGTTGGTCATATTAGTAATTATGATTAATATGAATATAAGTCACTACATTTAAGTTTGGGTGATGAATACCATCAGATGAAACTGTCCTTTAGTAAGTCCTTTGCAATTCATAAATAACACTGATGAGAGCATAACAAAGGCCCTTTGTGTGATTGCAGAGTGGAGCCAAAAAATGTTCTTGAAGCAAAGTTTGTTTTCAATATAATTACATACAGCTCATACATAAAACAGCTTCTTGTGCTGAAGCCAAAAATGTAGTCTTTTAGATGCTATGAACATCCTCATTTATATTAACAATAGAAACAAATGTATGGCAAGATCATTTATGTTTCACAGGTTCTTTTTATTCTGTTTGATATATTACTTCTAATCTGAGGACACAGTCCTGCAAGAATCTTACTGATGGCAGAAATATCTGCCTGTACAAACAGCCTTGAAGAACTGGGAGTTCAGTAAGTGAATGCAGGGCTGTTTTGCTGTCTTCTGCAGTAGTGCCTGTTGCTGATCCTGACTGAAGACTTTAAAATCTTCAGAAAACATAGCAAATATATTTTAAAACACTGCAGAAAAAGTTGAAAGTGTTTGGGGTTTTTTTATATTGTGTGTAGTAAGATGCATTCAAACTTTATAATCAAAGTTAGATGGTTTAGGTTTTACTTTAGGAAACTGAGTATGTTCTAAGCCACTTCTGTCAGCTGAAGCATCCTGTCAGGATAGTTCATTTTAAGACTCTTCTACAATTAAATAATCATTCTGGTTGGCATGATGGAAACCATTTTGGTTCCCTCAGGTTTAGTGGGACAACCAGACAATATTCCCTGCAAGGAAGTACCATAATTTACCTAGGAAGTTTTGTTCCTTAATCATTTGTCCTCACATCCCTGCACCCTTCTATTCCACAGTATAATGACTACAGAGTCAATGCCAATAATATCCTAATTCTCCATTGAGTTAACCGACGTAATTCAGCATTTAATCTTTCTTTTTTAGAGCACTAGTGGAAAACAAATTATGATAATCCACAGTGCTGTGTCGCTTCTCACTAACATGTATTTCTCTGCCATTGCAACATCTGGGTTTGTATCGTTCCAGAAAATATCACTTTTTACAGAAAAATTGTCCCTATATAGAAAATTGTAGTCAGTAAATAGTGACCCATGCCATCTTCATCATTATTCCCACTGAAAGGACAGAAGAGACACAATAGCTATGCCACAGTGAGAAGAGGAACAGACCGAAGGACAGAGGTAGCTGGAATAATTCATATAAAAGTCACTCTTTTCTGCTGGGGACAGGTCAAGACCCTGGAGGCCTTAGATCAACATAACCAATATTCGTGCATATCACAGTTTACTTTGCTATGAAAGCATGATCCAGATGCACATTTGGAAAATTTCTCTTATTGTTAGAAAAAAAGCTTTTTCCATCTTAGTTTCTGAGGAGTTCTATTTACAACAGGCAAAGAACAGTTCTGATCCTGACACAACCTACACAATAAGAGCAGTGTGTAGCTAATATTTCCACCAAAAGAATCACATCTTCAGAGAGCAATATTACTCTTCTTTTTCTCTTTCACCTTGTTGCCATACTTTGGGAAAGAAAAATATTCTTACAAGTATGCTATTTTACTGTGACACTACCTGGCATCTCACCAGGGTGGAGCTAATGCTTGAGCATCACCTCTGACAGAGAAGCAGGTTGTAACAGAAAGCAGTGACTCACCAGGAGGTCTGCAGTATGCTATAGTAGCAGCTCTGCCCCCTCCACTGATTTACTTTCATTTTCTCAGACTTCACACTTCACTCGCCCTACTGGTAGCAACAGCTGGGGGCAGCAAAGGCAGTCCAAAATCCTTTTGTGTTTCCCACACACATTTCCCTGGCACATAGGTCAGACTAGTCTTGTCCTAAATAGCAATCTAGATAAACACAGCCAGAAAATCACTGAATCATTTAGGCTAGAAAAGACCCTTAAGATCATTGAGTCCAACTGTTAACCCAGCACTGCCAAGCTCACCATTAAACCATGTCCCTAAGTACCACATCTACACACTTTCAAAGACCTGCAGGGATGGTGACTCAGCCACTTCCCTGGGTAGCATGGGCAGTTCCAATGCTTGACAGCCCCGTTGATGAAGAAACTTTTTCTTAATATCCATCTAAACTTCATATCATCATGTTGTCATATCAACAATGACAACACAAAATTGTGACACAGCATGAAATAAATCCCTCACTGCCCCCGAGATTTCCGGCTTTGATAAAAGAAAGCAAAACTCTAGAATGCATTCTTTAATGCATTCTCAAAGACAGAACCTAGAAAGAAACACATTACCTAGGCATATCTGGCCTAAAATTTAAAATTTGCCTGCTCATTATCTTGCAGAAAGCTAAAATGTAAATTCTAAAAAAAAAAAAGTTAATAAATACATAAAATGCAAGGTCCTTACCCAAAGTAAAAACTGGAGTTTTCCATGGTAAGTAACATCAGGGAATAGATTATTTTACTGGCATGATTTGAATAGACTTCATCAACATAAAGATACACCCCAAGGATTAGTATGCATTTTATATTTACTGCTAAATCTCTGAAAATAAAATAGTTAAGTAACTGCTTGTGTAAGCCATTTCAAGCTGTCTTATAACATGCAGTGACAAAAATGCATCTTCATATGAGATCCAGAGGAAGACATAAATTCAGGCATAAGGATTGTTCTGTGCAAAGGAAAGAAACTTCCCTATACACAATTCAAATGTCATAAATAAAGGCTAACAGAAGAGGGTTCCAGAAGAGAAGAACCTACAAAACAGCCTTTTAAAATTCCAACAGAAAATAAAATTGAAAAACTAATAGAGTAGATTTTTTGACTCCTGAAACTTTAAGCCATGTGGACAGTCTACCAAAGCAGAACTAGCTGCAGCAAACTTTAAGGTAATGCTGCATGTGTTCTCAACATACTGTGACCTTCTATATATCTCTGTAAACTGATAGCACACAGGCAGCCTGGGTCCTAATTCTACCCTTAAGCACCATCTGCCTGTAGTTCAATAAAACTTCAGAATTAAGTAATGAAAACAATTGTCAAATGCACTAGACACCCAATGGGAAAAATTAGAGAAGCTGACCTGAAATTTTTACTATAAAACTTCATTCAAATATGTGTCATTTATTTAGACAATCCAGTACTCACTGAAGAGCAAGCCTTACTAAACCCCTGTGTTTCAGTTGATTTCCTAACATAGAAAATATTCTGTACTCTGCCATAAAGAATATTCCATAGTTCTCCATCAGCTAAGTTCCCAGTAAATGAGTTTTTGATCTGTGGGCAATTGTTTTGATGAAGTTGCTGGCACAACAATTATCCTTCATCCAGCCTATTTCAGGAAACAATTTGTCACACAAGGACTAAGCCACTGAGGGTAGGGCAACTGCTAAACTGTAGGCTCTCATGAGATCTCCCCAAGTGTGGGAAATGGCTCAGATCTATGGGATTGATCTGAATGGGCTACAATGTGAGTGTGTGTAGGCATTCACACACAAGCGAACATGTGCTTTTAACAAACATTAAACATTAGTAGTGAAAGGAATCTCTGCAGATGCAGATGAACGAGTTGGCAAAAAAAAGCAAGATACAGTCAGCAAAGGAGTGGCAGGAACAGGACTGCAAACAAAATCCAAGCAGCTTTTGGGCTCTCTGTGCTGGAAAAGGCTTCAAACTGAGAAAAGAGAAATTTGCTTCTCATACTTGAGTTCAAATATACTCAGAGAAATATGTTCAACCTCTCTAAAATCCCTGAATTACATCATAAAAGACCTTGCTGCATCTTCATTTTATTCTTTTAGTGGAAATACCCTGAAATACTTTCCAAACTTATGAAATATTCATGCCAATAATTGTGAAACAATATCTAGGCAGAAATTTGGGAAGCTGTACAGGAAGTAGAACTAAAATCAGAAGATTATCTGGAATATATCTGCTACAAGTTTAATTTCTGGGGTTTGGGTGTATGTTACTGAAACTGAAAGAAGGAATGCTTTCAACTACTTGATTTATGAAAGTTTCACAGTTCCATGTCTGTACTTATGTTCATATAAAGCCATTGAACAAAAATTAGGTTGTAATTCAGTTTTGATTTAAACAGATCTTCCTGACTTCTGTAGCAGCCAAATTGCTACCCCCAGCATGATTCAGTCTTGCCTGCTCCTCCCTCACCTTGCCTATCAGAAAGCAAGCCGAATGCACATTGGGACAGTGTCAATGAGAACAGCAGAAGCTGTTACTGACTGAAATTACTACACTGGAAATAAACTATACCACAAATATTCTACAAATGAATTGCAGAATTTTAGTTCCTTTAAAAGCAAACCAACCAACCAACCAAAAAGTTGTGATTTAAAAGAAGAAAGAAAAAAGTGATTTAACAGATGCATTACAGTGCATTTCAGAGTATCTCTGCTGCTCCAAACACTACTTTGATGGAAATCCAAAGTTATGTACATGCTGAATACTGGAATATATTCAAAATATTACTTTCCTCCCTGTTGTAATTGCAAGAGCTTACAGAAGATTTAAATGACACCTCTTTCACAAAGATGACTCCATATTAGAATCAAAATGTCTCATGAGAACTAGGAATTATAACTAGAAATAAAAACAACCTGTCATGAGCAGTTTCAGTGGCAAAATCAAAGAAAATGGAAGTAAAAAGCATGCAGAAAATAGCTGATTAAAGATAAAGGCACAGAAACTATTGCTTTGATTTAAATGTTAGTAATATTTGAAATAAGATGATGAGAAAATAAAATACCTCTATGATGTATATACTCAGAGGCCAGTGGGAAAACAACTTGGAACGATTAATACATAGGGTCAACATTTCAATTCAATTTTGTCATACACCAAAACCACTTTAAATCAACTTATACTGTCTAAGAAAAATGGAGTAGGGAAAATATTTCTTACAATCCAAAAGTGTTGTTAGATTTTAATTGGGGCATTCAAAGGAGGCCAAGTGACAAATTATGGAGATAGACAGGAAAGAAGAAAATAGTAACTAAATTAAGAAGAGAAGAAAAGTAGGGAAAGTAGAACAGGAGAAAGGAGTGAAACCAACTATTTAGCTCTTGCTGAAGCCCCTGAAAGCTTTTGTGTTCCACATCTCTTTCACATTTACTGTGACCTCCACAAGGACCTCTGTGTTTCACAACTGTAGAGATCATGAAAACACATTTGCATCAGAGTATCCATTTCTCAACCTTCATTTTTCTTAACTTGCTTCACACCTCCATCATTGACTACAGTCTGCTAAAATTATTCAAGTGCTTTTCTGAGCCACCAATCTGTCTCCAACAAACCCATCAGCTCAGACTCCCACCCAGCAATCTTCTGCTCCTCTACAACTTCACCTTCCATTTCCCTCCAGGCTGCAGCTGCTCCTATTGATAGAGTTTGTATGCAGTAAAATGTATTCAGGTGTCTAAATTGGAGAAACAGTTTCTTTCATGAGAGTAGAAAACCGAATTACAAAACAGCCCCTAGCCCATAGTTAGGCACCAATTAATTCCTCTTGGCCCCCAAAACCCTTTCGCCTTCTACAATGAAGGCATAAGAGCTCCCATTGCTACATTGCATTTTACAAGTCAGAGTATTCCAGAAAAATAAGTTTGAAACTGCTCAGTATTTCACAAGAAAAATGTTTGTATTATGTAAAATATTCAAAAACTTTCATTTTCAAAGTGAAATAAAAATATTTTCCTCTGAGAAAGAAAAGAAACAAAAAGCATATAAGCTATTTTCATTGCATTTCTATGTAATGTCACTGAAACACCTTCTATTCCCAGCTGAAAGAAAAAAAACTAACAAAGCTGAAAAAAGTTTTTGGCTTTTCTTGAAAATATTTTTATACCAAATCATCTGGCTTATCTTGAAAATATGTTATTTTATTTTATATTTTTATTATCTTGAAAATATTTTTATACCAAATCATCTGGCTTTTCCTACAAACCTAACAGAGTGAAGAGCCTGGGCCTCCCAAACCTAGGCCCTGGCCTAAGGAGCTGAAACATGTCTCAAGTTGTTCAAAGTTCAAAAACACACCTCAGTTGGTATGAAGAAGATATGCAATCAGTCTGATAGGAACTACTTAGTAGACTGCAGGATGGGAAATTAAATATGTTAAATGTAAGTGAAGAGCACATGTGCTATTATCTTAAGAGAAATGCAGGGATTAGCATCCTGTGTGGAAGTCCAGCCAGAGCAACTGTTTAGAACACAAAGGGAAAAAGGGATGTAGAGACATCATCTGGTCCTAAAAGAGATACAAAAAAAGAAAACTAAATAAACTTCCATGCTTTTTTGTTTGGTTGTGGTTTTTTTTACAGCCAGATTAGTGAGGCACTGGAGCAGGTTTGCCAGAGAAGTTGTAGATTCCCCATCCCTTTAAATGTTTAAGCCAAAGTTGAATGTAACTTCAAGAAACCTGGTGTTGAAGAAAACTGATGAACCTGATGTTCAAGAAGTCTGGAATGTGTCTGTGTCCACAGCAGAGGGAGGTTTGAACTAGACAGTCTTGAAGGTCCTTTCCAACCCAAACTATTTTACATTTGTGTTATAAAATTAATGTTTCCTCCCAAGGTAAGGAAGACAATGGTTAATAAGGGCCAGTTCATGTTTACCCTTATCCATTCCAGCTCAAATAAAAGTGTAATGGTTCTTTAAAGAAAAAAACAGTGGCATGGCAAATCATGGTATTCAAATAGTTATGAGTGGCTCTCAAAACGTAATAGGAATAGCAGCTCACATTATCTGATTATCTGATATCCAAAGGCATTTGTTCTGAGAGAATCTCAGATAGGAAAATAATAGTCAGGAAGTATCAGAGTTCAGCAAACTGTCAAACAGCATTATCTACATAAGTCAGAAAAAATTAAAGCTAGAAATATCTCCAAGTCCAAGCACCATGAAAAGATTGTGCAGCAAACAAGTACATCCACTGTACCCCTCTGGGTCTTCTTTACTCAATCCTGAGAAACATCCTGACTAGAGTGATGCCTGGTGTGTGCTTCATACTGACTCTTCCTCCTGCTTCAGCAAATGCAGCTGCTGGAAGACAACTTTCATTCCTGCCAACACATCTTTTTACCAGTATCTCTTTCACTTCCCAACATTTTCTTCATTCTGGTCTTCTTGCTGTGCCTTCAGCTTATGTCTTAGCTGGCTAGATCACTCTTTTTGGCAGCACTGATTCAAGTCTAAAACAGGCAGACTAAAACAATGCTTTTGAACAGCTCAATGCATGTAAAAGCCAAATCTTGAAGTCACTGTGTCTGCTCTAAGAACAATGCTGTAAATGAAAGTCAAAGCAGAAACAGAAGATATATTTTCTAACTTGGCTTTTTTCCTCCCTTTTTCTCTTTTTGTGACCATTTCCTAATTCATCATTGAGGAGGCAGATTCAGGCTTTTACCACAAAAGTAATTACATAATCTTCTTCTTAATCCAAAAAGAACTACCATCTTTAATACCACACAAAAGGCTGCCAAATACAACAGCTTCCATTATTATAAAGTACAAAACAAAATTAACAGCCACTACTGCAGAAGAGAAGTTAGAAATGTGATTATAATCACCCTCAACTGCCTTCCTTTTTCTTTTTCTTTTAAGTGTAGGTGCTTGTTGACAGATGTTTGGGCATCTCTGAATGGCCAGACTTTAATTACTTAGTATGTGCAGTGGGTCATATAAATAAATACCTTTGACCCTCCTGACTCATTTGTTCCAGTAAAACAGGTGTAAAATTTGTAATTAACACAGGAGGACACTATCGTGTCTCCATCCCTCAGAGAGGTCCCTATAAACACTGTGCCATTGTTTCTTCATTATTTCCTTCATCCTAGTGCTCTTCCTCTCACAGCTTAGCTGCCAATGCTTAGGTTACCCCCCTGTTCTTACTGCCTTAGGAACCTCAACCATGTCTGCTCTCCCTAGGCAAGAAGCTGCTCCAGTCCTGATATCCATTACTGAAGTGAAAGGCAGTCCTTTATGCTAAAACTCAGAGTCTTCACTTTTGATGATGAAAACCTGAGACAACACAAAACGAGCCTGAGGGCCTTTTAATATCTCAGGTTGTTCATATTCTTGCTTTCAAGATTCTGGTTTACAGCTAAGGTATAATTGTTACACTGCAGTTCTACCCCTCCCTTTTGGCCTCAGCAGTCACTGCAGCATCTCCAAGCCTTTTTACAGCACTCCCCTTCTTTTGTGGGTCTTGTCTTTTGTGTAGACACTTTCCTTGGAAAGACTTTCTATACATGACAGGCTCTGGGCATCCATTCTCTCAATTTACTACTTCCTATCACAGATTCCAGCCAAATATAGAGCCAAAGCACTTTGCCCCTATTGAAACGGCAGAAGGTAGATAAATCACACACAAGGAAGCATCTTCCCATCAGAATGAAAACTCAGTGGCATAGTTTTCCTAACAAGACTGAGATATCTCTGTTGTTCGACACATCAGGAAAGAGATTGCAGAGACTTCTGGCAAATTACCTGATGAGGAACAAGTTATCTGCAATGGATTACATTCTGGGAGAATGGATGTTCTACCTGATCTGTTGAGACCCTTCCAGACTTAGGTCCTGATCTTGCAATAAAAGTAGGAATATCTGAGTACTGTTCAGGTAGCCATTTAAAAGCTGTGGTCAAATTGGATTAGAGTTAAGCGCTTAGTAACAGGTTGTTTAACAAAAGAAGTACGTTGCCACCACCTATGGCCTGATTGCAGGTTGCCTTTTCAATACCAGCCTTTTCCTAGATCCTTTCCCCTTCTTTTTAGTGCCTGCTATGACTGCAAACATGACAGGAGAAAGAGCAGGAATATTTGCCATACCACATGGAATGGATGATATTCCTTTCAAGTTAGTGAGACAATTCAGAGTAATGAAGAAAAGCCTGTAACTTCTGCAAAATATTAGTGTAATAACAATGAAGATTTGAGGGATTGTGGAGACTCGCACTTAAATAGATGTAATAAGGAATTACAAATCAACAACATTGAGGGTAAACTTTCAATGAGGGAAATGGCATTGAAGATTCTGATGTTGCACAAATTAAAAATAATGACCTTCAGAAAAAGTCATTTTCATTGCTGTATAAAATAGATTTGGTAGCATTCAGAATATTCCAAATGCAATTTGTGAAATTAAAATGAAGGGAGCTAAACAAAAGCACCAAATGGGGAGTCTTCTGTTACTGATGAGATCACAAGGAAAACATTTGTTCCCACAAAGAAATGATCAGTATCTCACTGGAGCAAAGGTAAACAAAACAGGAGGTGATAGAAATTCTTGATTCAAGATGTTGAAACTCCTGACATATCCAATAAAATAACAATGCAATGCAGCTGACTTGAACTAGTTGCAACTGGTGAAGTTCTTCTGTTGGTCCATTTCTGCCAGCAGATGGATTTCAAACTTTGAAAACTATCAAAATACAGAATAGATTAAAGTACATCAAGTCTTATAGAAAACAGGAAGCCACTACAAAAAATGCAGTTGTTAATTACAGAGGAACCATTGATATTTTAAATAAGCAGAAACAGTGTGAATAATGCAATGTATAAATGAGTTTTCTGCATTGGTAAACAAACAAGGAATTACCAAGCAAAATAAACAGGGCCATCTTTCAGTAGTCAACAAATTAAAAAATTACATAATCAGAAAAATCAAAGTCTGCACTACTCCTGTAGACAATGTAACAGGAAAGTAATATAATTTAACAGCTACTAATCATATAAATCAAAATATTTTTAAAAACCACGTTTTTCTCTAACTATATTTGTCTAACAAAAGACATATCTCACTCATTTTAACCATTGTTAGTCTCTCTTATTTTATAGCTATGGTTATAACAATCTGAATATCTCCAAAAGGAATAAATTACAGAATATTACTTTAATAGAATTAACCATAAAAGATTTCCCATTGTATGATGACAAGAAATTACCAACAGGAACCTTAATAACAACTCTGAATTCTTTAAATATTGCATCAACAGCAAAGGATGTTGAGATGTGTTTGTTGTATGATGTAATCCTAGGAATAAAGACTGGCTGGAAAAGGTGTCAGCTGGTAATTAATGACAAGCACATGACAAATCTTTAATAAAAGCTATTCCTATGGATGAGCAGTTTCCATGCAAAAGGAAACAAGATCACAGTCAAAAAGCAAATGTACAATACCATAATAACAACTGGTTTTTTTTATGTAATTCTTTTACGCATGCTATATCATGTTAAAATATGTATGCTATATTATGCAAAATCAAACTGGTGACTGTTGGAATGTGTAATAACCTATAGAATCATTAGGTTTCATTTCAGTAATGTCAGGTATTAAACAAATTTACTAAACAGATGCTGAAAATAAGCCTTGATAATTTGAGATGCAGAGCCTGAGCTAGCAACACTGAAATGAGAGTCTTGAACCCCACTGCTGGGTGTCTGAGAAAACAAGGCTTACACAATCACCAGACATTACTCTGCATCCCTGCCACTCCACACCTAATAACACTTGAATGGGCTGGCCAATTTTTTTCACTTGAATTGCAAAATAGTAATTCATGCTGGATGAGTCTAAGTGATGAAGAACCCAAAGTTAAATTAATTTTAACAATGTGAGTCACAAAATTATTTGTATGGGATTAGACCTCAAGAGGTCATCTGGTTTCCATTGATGAAGCGCCAATGGGTAAGTGCATTTTTATTAAGTTTCAAAACAAAAAATTCCATTAACATACATATTTATATGTGGAGCTTATGCTTTGTATCAGCTGACTGACCAACTAAGACACATGTACCTGCATTAACATAGCTCTAGGTGAGTCATAGCATGTACCTACACTTACCCAGATGGGATGGCACCCTGGTGAGTGCTGGGTGAGTTAGGACATTGAATTGAGGATACAGAACACAAATCAGTAAGAAAATAGCTTTGGACATTCTATTGCTCATAGAACTAAATTGTTTGCCTGAGGCATAAGTGTAAGAACTGAAAATGGTAAGAATTATTAAATGGGCTACAGAACAGTAGTGTAACATCTGCTATAGGTAATCTTCTAATTTCAGTTTAAAAGGCCACGTTTCATTTACTTTAAAAAGTAATTATATGGACACTGTTTCTATTTTGAAAGGCCCACAATCAGAAGGTGAATTTTTGTGCAGAGTTTGAGAAACTGCTTGAGGGGAAAACTATTTTTTTTCTAAAAATGAAAGCTTCTTCTTAAGGTTGATTTTGTTTCAGATCACCAGCAATTATATGAAAGTAATAAAGACTCAAAGAAACAACCACCCTCTATGAATGCTGAACATTATTCAAACTTCTGATCAAGACTTCTCTCCCTTATTCAACACTTGCATTTAAATCACAAATCATAGTTCTATATGATCTCTCTCAGACTTTATTACTCTTCAAAATCTGATCATCTGAATCTGAGAAGGGATTTTATCCATCTCTTGGGAAGCATGAAAGCTCCTCGGTAAAAGATCTGTACTTGTTTTTAGAAGGACTGTTCTGCTTTCCTCAGTGCAGGCAGTGGGATCACATGGCAATTTATCTGAAGATGGAACCAGATGAAGATACCATCTGTTTCTTCCATAATGTGTAACTGGATCAGACACAAGTATGTAGCAGCTGTGGGTGTAGCTATCTCTATAGACCACAGCTGATCCTATCCAATACTTGTCAAGAAAAGTTTAATCAGGATAACTTCTTTGGAAAGTCAAGCAAAATGTCAGCCTTCTACTGCTGCATAGAGGAGAACACCTTAGATCTCCTAGATGTAGGTGTCTCATCTTGACATGCTCATATAAACACTCGGGTGGAAGTCTTGACTGAACATCAGCAGCGTTACTGTGACCTTTCCCTCCAGAACATGAGACTGTGCTGTTGTGTGGAGTGTTCCTACAGTAATCTGGAAAATTTTGTTGCAAGAGTTTCTCACTTATGTGCATTTTTTTGCCCAGCAGGTCTTGAACTGTCTGTCCTGAACTGTCTCTAGTCTCACTGGATCCCAAAACGCTGGAACACATATCTGCCAAACTATTCCTGCTACCAGTCGCTGTTTCTGCTGGTGAGGCTTAAACTTTATTCTAACCTGCTGATCTGTGTTCTACAAGACAACAGAATTTCCAAATGCCTAGGAAAATAGCTGTGTTTAGTAAGTATCATAGAAGTCTAGTTATTTTTTTTGTTCTAAAGTTTGTCAGTATTGGTGTTTACTTTATGTTTTAGCTTCTGTCCCAACTCTACCTCTGTTTTAGCATACTCTGTTGCTCTCATGCTAACCAAATCCAAATTTTTGAGAAGTTCCTCATCAAAGGAACATTTAAGTATGTCTGTACTGCAGTCAGAGCAGTGACTGTTACCTGCACAGACTTGTACAAGGCAGCTTTAACAGAAGGATGCTGGATATTTAGAAGAGTAAATCTGAAATAGCAGGGACATTACATATAGGCTGGAGATGCTGTAGTTTCTGTGGTGAAGCTAGCAGGTGACTTAAAAGGCAGTAGACTTTGAATTTGTTCATCCTTGAGAGGATAATAACAAATAATGAAGATTACTAATTATTCATGGTCTTCCCTGACCTGTATGAAAGCTGGGCAAAATGATACACATCATAATGTCTTGGGGAAAAAAATATAGTTTTCTCATGAATAAAAATCACAATTTATAATTGTTACTTCTTAGAATTGTAAATAAAATAAAGAAAGCAATAAAGATTTATGGAACAGGAAAAGACAAATTCCCTGGCATTTCCTGACAGTATTGCCTTGATTCACATCAAATTCCCTGTCTGGTAAGTCATCTTTGAAGTTACAAACGTTGCAAACAAATCCTGAGGCTTTCTTGGATCAGGGCAGATTTTTGTCATGTTACTACATTAAATTTACCAGGTCTGGGTTAAGACCTCTTGAGTATTGGCTAGAAATGTCACACTTACCCCATAATCATGTAATTGAGCCATTTAGGTCCATTACTCAATATATACTTGGCCTTTTACAGGAAAGTATTTAGAAATTTTACAATCCAAACTGTGACCTAAGGACAGCATTGGCTGTGCTTATAATGAGTCTGTTAGGCTCAGCTCAGCCAACATATATGCAATGACATAAACCCTGCAGAATCTTGCATAGGTCAGATTGACTGGAAATCTACTGGAAATACAAATGACTCAGTGCTCAATTTTCCTCCTTCACACTACAGAAAAAACAGCTTAAACATTTATGGGATATGCCAAGGATTACACATGAGAAAGATAAGAGGTTGCAGTGGGTTGATCTTAGCTGTCAGGTGGCCATGACAAATGCTCCACCACTGCTCCTCCTCACCTTGATGGAGGGGAATACAATATGATGAAAGACTTATGGGTCAAGGTATAGACAGGGAAAGATCAGTCACCTATTAGTATCATAGATAAAACAGACTCAGCTTGGAGAGATTATTTTAATTTATTGCCAATCAGATGATAGAAGGGAATAAGAAATAAGAACAAATCTTAGGTGTCTATACACCTTCCCCTCACCTCTCCCTAATTATCAGTCTCAACCTCACTCTGATTTTTTCCCTTCAGCAGCACAGGGGAACAGGGAATGGGTCTGCGGTCAGTTCAACACATATTGCTTTGCCACTTCTTCCTCCTCACACTCTTCCACTACAGCAGTGTGGGAGTCTCTCCTTCATGAATTTCTCTAATATTAATCATTCCCACAGACTGCAGGTCCTCAACTGCCCCAGTGTGGTTCTCTCCCACTGGGTGCAGCACTTCAGGAATCACTGGGCTCTCCATGGCTCCAGCCTCGGGTCTCCATGGGGACACAAGTCCTGCCAGCAAACCTGATCCAGTGTGGGCCCCTCTGTTCATGGGTCCATAGGTTCCACTAGAACCCGCTCCACTGTGGGCTTCCAATGGGGGTTACAGCCTCTTTTGGGCATCCAGATGCTCCAGCATGGGATCCTTCACAGAAGGCAGGTGGATCTCTGATAAACCATGGATCTCCATGAGATACAGAGGTATAGCTGTTTCACCATGGTCTTCACCACAGGCTGAAGGGGAAACTCTTCTCCAGTGCCTGTAGCACCTCCTGCCCCTTCTTCTTCACTGGCCTTGGCGTCTGCAGAGCTTTTTCTCTCTTATCTTCTCATTCCTCTCTTGGGCTGTTGTTGATATTGCATAGTTTTATCCCCCTTCTTGAATACATTATCCCAGAGATGCTGCCACTGTCTCTGATGGGCTTAGCCTTGGGCATGGGTAAGTCTATCACAAAAGCCACCTGGCACTTGCTCCATCAGACAGAAGAAGCTTCTCACTGAGGCCAGTCCTTGCAGGGCCCCGCTACCAAACCTCATGTAAACTCAATACAGAGGCCAAAAGATAAGGGGTCCTGAACGTACTCTTTTAATCCAAAAAATAATCCAGAATTCTTCCGATAAATCTTTTTCCATACATTCAAATCATTTTAGCACAGGCCTGGTATCATCTTGCAGACAGAGTGATTGATCTTTCTATCTGTGTATCAGGGATAGAAATTACGCATTCAAAATATCTGAACTGTTCTCTTGTGATTCATTCCACTGATTAACCAGAAGGCAGACTGTATTAACTGCCATAGGAGCTATAATTTCCATTTTTAAGATCTGTGTAGGTATTTTATATGTTGTAACTTGATGGTTGTTCTGTGGCTTGTGGCTGCCCTTCCTAGTTCCAAATGTTCTTGATTGAGTTGAATTGTAGATGTGGCTAAACGTATTGCTTCCTCTTTCCTTGAGTAATCTCTTTCAACACTACACTACAGCCTTGATACTGCTGCAGAGATAAATACACTGTATTCAGAGCCAAGCAGGCATCTTCTTTGTAGAGAAATATTTTAAGATTCCTCAGGAATTACTTATGACTGCACTTTTTCACTCTTGTCCTTGAAGAAGAAAAGACTTTGAAAACATTTTTATAAAATGATCATTTTTTACTAATGAGATATTGAGCATGACAAAAAGTATGTTTTTTAATGCCACTTGCACTTTTTTACATAAGATAAATGAAGATTTTTCAAAGAAAATTTTGCATTTATCAAAGTTCCAAATTGTTCTTTCTGTCATCAGGATAGTTTTCTGTATCACTATGTACTTCCATAGACAATGTAAGAATAATGTTTCTGTTAAACAAACAAGTTAACAAATTGCTCTGTAAACCACTAAAAGAGCTGCAAGAAACACCACTCCCAAACCATCCAGCTTCCAAGAAAGGATTGTTCCAATTTTCTCTCTTGCTGAAAAATGTTTTCTATTTATCACAAACACTACTGATATCTTTAATGCAATTTAGTAAAATTCTTATTACTTAGAGTAAAATCTAGTTAAATGGCACGTTTAAATTATTACCTTTGGGTTTTGCATCATCTGATCTTACAAAGAGGGATTCTTGAGTATTATTAACATTATATTATGTTAATTCTGCCTTTCATTTGAACAGACAAACTGACCTTGCCAGTGTACTTACTTGTTTGACTAGAAGGGAGAAGATTAACTTTCATGAACCATTATTTTAAAGGAAAGGAAATTGTTTATACTTAAACTACTGTGCCCTCTCAGGAGTACGCAAGAGATTACATTACATGTTAAGTTCATCACACTTTTGTAAAGCTTACCATACAGTAATACCTCTGCGTGTTCTACAACTGCAATAATACTTGGTTGCAAAAAGTTCTTCAGTTTAGAACCAGCATAAATACCCAAAGTATACAGCTATCCTCCATAAAATGGATGGGCTATCACATGCACTGTAGCTATACTGGTACTGCTGTACAATGCAAATCCTTGTCCTTGGAAACTACCTGAAATGTTTTCTATCAAAGCTGTTAGGGATGGGCACTTCCAGAATCTCAAGTGCAGATACAACCATTACTAGAAAGTATGCTGTTGGGTGGGTGTTTCATTGCTACTAAGACACCACAAAGCCTTGTGGTGGTCTTGTCTTATTTCACACAAACAGAATCACAGAAACACTATTAAAACTTTTGCCAGAATAAAAAAAGGACTCCAACCAACCACAAATAGATGTTGCTATTTGGCTTGCCCACACTAAAATTTGAATCATACTATCAACATAAAACTACTAAAAATGCTTGTCCAGCACAGCTATGTTAAGCCCAATACTTTACAGCAATTTCAGGACACCTAAATATAGTCCTGATGCTACAGTCCTTTGAAGCACACTACTGAATTACCTCCTCCTTTCATCTCAATTGCCAAAAGAAAATGCGTTAACTGAGTTAACTGGTTAACTGAGACTCTATAGTCTTGTATTCAAGCAGAAATCACTTTTCCATAGCAGGTGTTTGGAATTGATCAAACACTAAACCAGGCTTCCCTCCCAGATGAGGCCTTGTTTCTCATGAACATTTTGGACTAAAGCTACTTTATCCAAGGTGGTCAAGGATTCAGATCCAGAGGGGTATAATTTCAGTTCAGCCTGCAGCATACTGCAGGAGTCACAGACCAAGCTGGAATGCTTGTATAAACACATGCAGGAATATTTCTCTTCCTATTCACAACATCAGCATGCAAAAGATAATTTACGCAGCATCAGGTGAGATCACTTTGCAAGGGTTCAGGTTATTCAAAGCTTTTACAATCAGCAATTACTTATCCACCTCACACATATGCCAATAAATGTATATGTGGAGTTTCACAGGATTTCATCCCATCACCAGCTCAGTTTTACTTTTATTATGTATGGATTTGCCTAGGCAGGTTACCTTTGCTGGCAGATTTGGATTCCCTGTTCTCCCAACACCAGCCTGAACTGAGATCAGATTCTGATAGAACCAGCAAATAGAGGCTCAGGGAAATGATAATGCTAGGCAGAAAAAGCAGAAAACTCCTGGAAATTTTCAAACCTACTCTTTTCTGTATCACTAGTTCAAGATGTTATTAAATGTCACTGCCCAGGGACAGCAATGACTCAAAGTATTCCCTGCCTTAAAAGTTCTGGCACTTGACCCACTTCTTAAAAAGAAATAGGACATCAATTGAATGCCTAACTTTGCATTTCAGCTCACTAGTGACAGGACTCTTGTGGCCCTCTGTTGTGGTTTGACACTGGCTAAATGCCAGGTACCCACGAGAGCTGCTTGCTCACCCTCCCCTGCCACAGCTGGGCAGAGAAAAGAAAAATTTAACAAAGGGTTCATGAATTCAGATAAGGATCAGGAGAAAACACTCCAAGGGCAAAACAGGCTCACCTTAGAGGTACAAAGTGAATTTGTTGCTAACAAAATCAGACAATAATGAGAAGTAAAATAAGCCCATAAAGAATACTTTTCCCCGCAAACCCTACCTCCCTCCCACTGACAGCACAAGGAGACAGGGCATGGGGATTTGGTCAGTTCATCACCTGAGGTTTTCTTCTGCTTCTCAGGGAGAGGAATTCTTCCCCTGTGAGGCCATGGGGTTCCTCCCACAGGACACAGCTCTCTGTGACCTTCCCCAGCATGGTTCCAATCTCACCAGCAGCAGTCCTCCCAAAACTGCTGCAAACTGGGTCCCTCCCATGGGCAGACATTCCTTTCCAAACTGCTGTGGTGTGGGCCTCTCTTTCCACAGGGTGCAGTCCTCCAAGGACAGGCTGCTCCAGCCTGGAAGCAAGGCCCCCTCTCTCCATAGTCTCCCACTGGACCACAGCCTCCTCCAGGCATCCACCCGCTCCAGCATGGGCACCTCCCCCATGGGCTGTGGGGGACCTCTGCATCCCCCATGGATCCCCAGGGGCTGCAGAGGCACGGCTGCTTCTCCATGGTCTCACCAGGGCCTGCAGAGGAATCTCAGCTCCAGTGCCTGGAGCACCTCCTCCCCTCCTTCTCCACTGACCTTGGAGTTGTTTCCTATATTGTTTCCCTAACATGTTCTCACCTCCTTCTCTTCTCTGGCTAGGAAAAACTGTGCCCACTTTGTTTTGATTTTCTTCTTAAATATGTTATCACAGAGGCATTACCAATGTCTCTAACTGGTCCAGCCTTGGCCAGCAGCTTGGCCAACCTCAGAGCCATAAGCGACTGGTTCTGCCAAACAGTATGGAAGCTTCTGGCAGCTTCTCACAGAAGCCACCTCTGTGGCTCCCCTGATACCAAAAACCAGGCTGTGCAAAACCAACATACCTTCAAAAAGCTTTGGTGCTATAAACATAATGAGCCAGCTTGTTGCTACTTCCAACAACCCTCTTGGTAAGGTAACCATGCTTCTCAGGCATGCAGTTTCCATGATAGTGGCAGGATGCCCATGTGCTGCAGTGTCATGATCTCAGAAACAGCATGGCAAGAGTTCTCTTCTCTCCAGAAAGCTTTGGGGGTTTTTTTTCAGAGACATTTGCCAGTATCTCGTTCAGTTGCTGCAAACTTATCATCTTTCTAAGACATATGAATTAACAACTCAGGTGGATTGAGTGCTACCTAACCCGCTTCGTTTTAGTGATGAACGGTCCAGTACACCCCACCACAAACTGCAGGCAATGTAGGTCTTTTAAAATATGATTTTAAGTTTCTGCTGGTTTATTCAGGAACAATTAGTGATGTTTTTTCTTTAACCACCCTTAAAGATTCACTAACATCTGAAAAGACTCGTCTGTATTTTTATGAATGAAGAGTTATGGATGTCTCACAATACAGAAGCTACTACAAAGGCTACTCAATGCTTATTGATAATGTAATCTTAAAAAGTTATTTCCTTGCAGGTCTCTTTCTGTAGGGGTACAATTTTAGCAAAGTATGACAGTTATTGAGAGCCGATGGTAATGGCTTTTCTGTGCCTGAAAAGAGGCCTATCAGAAACTTGATTGTAGCCAAGTGATTCCAGACTAGTTTTCGGCCAGCTCCTAAATGTTACATTTTCCTAGTTCTTGCTTTAAATCATACCAGTTTGCCACTCTGCAGTCTGAGAACAGCCAGAAGACCTCAGCTCTACACTAGGGTACCTGAAAGACCAGGAGTCTCATCCTTTGTCTGATGAAACGTATTTGATCCATGTTAAATTTTCTTAAGTCTGGACATGTAGGGAGAGATATATATTGCTGCATCTTCACTGTTTTTTTCTTTTACACATTAAGACAAAACTGGCCTGCTGATTACATTCCTCTCCAAAAATTTTGTTTAATAGAAGAATATCATAATCACAGAAGAGTGAGGGTTGGAAGGGACTTCTGGAGATCATCTAGGCTAACCCCCCTGCCAAGGCAGGGTCACCTACAGCAGGTGTGAAGCAACACATCCAGGTGAGTTTTAATGTTTCCACAGTGGGAGACTCTACCACCACCCTGAATACTTAATAGAAAGACACTGTATTTTCTCCACCAATGTATTCTTTTCTTGCTTGCTTGGAAAATTCTGGATGGGATATAATCAAATCTTTTTCACACCATTTCACAGGTGCTTTGATCTGATGCCTACATTTACAGTAATAAGAAAGAGTGCTGCAATCCAAGATGTAGAGAATATGTCACCCTTAACCTTAAGAACAGAGATAGTACATCTTTGGAATGCTGAGCCATAGCTCCCTCCTTTTTTCTAACAGCTAGGATTTTCAGACAAAACCTCCATTCTCCTGCACACATGAGATTGCTTGGTTAATGTCCAGAGAATGTCTGGACTGCCAGAGGCCCTTCTCAAATACTTCAGCATTCAACACGGTACATTTAAAAAAGGTTATTACTCATTCTGGCTTTCCTGGCAAATTCTAATGATTTTTTTTTTTATTATTTTCTTAGTGCTTCCTCTAATTTGGAGTAGGACAACAATATCACCAATGGGCTGTATTTGGTCCAGCTGAGATGAAGTTAATTTTCCTTACAGCAGCCCTCACAGTGTTGTGCGGCTTTCAGGGGTCACTTGCGGCTGTCCCCCGTCCCTCCCCGGCCCCTCGGGACCCCTCCGGCTAGCTGTCCCCTCAGGGGACCGGGGTTTGCCGCGGTCCCGCTGCACTGGGCTTACCAGGCAGCGGCTGGGTTAGCACGGTCCGAGTGACGGTGCGCCTCGGTCGCCGCAAGGAGTCGAGATAAAGAGACGAAGAGAGGTCAATTGTATGCAGTCCAGAAAGATTGTATTGCCTGAACAGTTGCAGGGACAAAAGACCCTGGGCTACTGCCCGGATACAGTTTTATACAGCAAAATTAAGAGATAAGGTCTAAACAATAGAGACAGTGTCCAGCATGGGCCCATCAGAACCACCCCAGGGGTCAGGTCCAATGGGAACTGCTCAGGGGTGGGGAGAAGGGGGTTTACATAAAGATGCTGAAGCAAAACTTTCCCGAAACAATGGGGCATACATAAATGTATATTTTCCTCATACCTAAATGTATCTTTTCCTCAGTTTCCAATTCCCAAGGCCTTTCTAAATCCCTTCCTCCACACTACCACGCCAGCGCGATAGCAACAGTGTTGCACATCGCACCGATAGCAATAGAGGTGTTGATAACACCCCAGTGTTTGGCTTCTGCTGCTGTACAGCACTGGCACAGCACCAGCACCATCTTCCCAACATTCTGCCCTCTCCCATCAGTAGGCTGGGGGTGAGCAAGATCTTGGAAGGTGACACAAACAGGCCAGCTGACCCAAACAGACCAAAGGGGTATTTAATACCATATATATATATATATATATATATATATATATATATATATATATATATATATATATGGATATAAAATATCATAAAACATTAAAAATGTAAAAGCTAGCCAAACGAGGAAGAAGAAGACATTTATGTTTGCCTTACAGAGCAATGGCTACTTGTGATGAAGTCCTGCTTCCCAGGAAGTGGCCTGACATCACTTGCTGATGTGACATAGTGAATAAAATCTTGGTTTTTTTCCTTGGCTTGTGTGCATGCAACATTTTGGTTTTGCTTAAGTAAATTGCTCTCAACCCACAAATTGTCTTCCATCTTATTCTCTGTCCCCTATCCAGCTGAGGAGGGGAAGTGATAAAGTAGTTGGTGCCTACCTGGCATCCAGCCAAGGTCAAACCACCACAGTTCTTTTTGGCTTCCAATATGAGGCAAGACAATGGCAGTTTTATCATGCATGCTATCATTATAGTGGTTGTTATGTAGCAAGCTCTTCTGCAGAACACTAAGTTTGTGAGCTGCTTATCTCTTTATTTTGCGAAGTTTAGGAACATGTTTACCCAAACAATGACTTTGCCCTTACACTGATGGCTTCACCATATTGGGGGAGTTATCTTAGGGGATTATGAGGGAATATATCTCCCTTTCTCTGACCATGACTGATGTAGATGGTTTTATTATGCAAGCTTCTGCAGTCCTTGTTCATCCCTACAGTGAGCTGTTTAATACTAATAATTAATACTGCTAGCATATTATGGGATTTGTGCAGTCTGGCGGTGTCCTGATGTAAGGGAAAACAGAAGATGCAGCAGTTAAATGGGCTGAAGCACTGCTTCCCAGGAAATGGCCAGACATCAGTTGTTGATGGTAAGTACAGAATTAAATCTTTCTCCTTAGTGTGCATGCAACCTTTTGCTTCAGTAAACTACCTTATTTGAACCTACTGGTTGTTTTCCACCTTACTTTTCCTCCTTTTTTCAGGGGAGAGAAAAACTGAAAATGGGGACTGATAAAGTGGCATCCAGCAAAGGTCAAGCCACGATATGGGCTAAATCATATTGTCCACCAATTTTATTTTTGGTGCAAATATTTTCAGTTTGTTTTAGTAAGAAGTATTTTTGTTCATTTGTACATAAGGATAAATGGGATATCCCAAAGGGCACCAGAAAAGAGCTTCCCTTAAGCCCAGAATCACAGAGGATTCATCATTCCTTTCAAGACAAGCTTGTGAGAATTGTCTGTCCAACCTTACTGAAACCTACGTGTTTTGCAATAAAACTGGCAACCTGGGAAAGCACTGCAGACACTGAAAATTCCCAAGGTGTGAGCACAAAAGGCCAGGTGTCAGTGCAGTTTCTTGCAGTTAAAAAGTACATACCTGCTTCAGGACAGCTATTTTGGAACATGCCCTCGTCGCCAGGACTCGTCACAGAAGCTGCACTCTTTTGCAGACTAACCAGGAGTGCAAACTTCTGTTGCACGCCCTGCCGCTAGGCGCTGCCGACAACTAATCTTTTAAGTATTTTTCTTCAATCGCCAGTCAGAAATAACACACAACAACCACGAAACCACTCCCGCCTCCCCCTCACGGCCCCCCTGCCGCAGCGCCCCCTAGCGGCCGCGCTGGGCTCCGAGGGGAGGGGCGGGGCGCTGCCCTGCCACGCCCACCGAGAGAGCGCGAGCGTGGCGGCTCCGCGGCGCGGCCGGGGCGCGAGGCTCCGCCCGCCTCCCTCCGCCAATGGGGGAAGGCGCCCCGGGGGGGCGGGGCTGCCGCAGGCCGCGCGGGGGGCGGGGCCGGGGAGTTGCCGCAGCGCCGCCGCTTGTAAACAGATCCCGCCCCACGTGACGCGCGCGCGGTGCTTGCGCGGGGGCGCCGCGCATTGTCCGCGTTGGTGGCCGGCGGGACCCGCGCGGGGAGCGGGAGGAGGCGATCCCCGTCCGCCCTTCCTCCCTCGTCGTTTCGTTGGGCAAGCAGCGCACCCTCCCCCTCGTACCCCAGCCGCTAAGATGGCTGGTGGTGGGCGGTAAGGCGGTGCGGGGCTGCGGAGCAGCTGACGGGACGGGAGCGCGGAGGGCGGGCGGCGTGTGCTCGTGTGCGGAGTCGCGCAGCGCCATGTCCGCCTTCGCCCTGGAGGAGACGCTGGAGGCCGACTGGGTGGCCGTCAGGCCGCACGCCTTCCAGGAGCGGGAGAAGCACAAGTTCGCCTTCATCGTGGCCTGGAACGAGATCGAGGGCAAGTTCGCCATCACCTGCCACAACCGCACGGCGCAGCGCCAGCGCAGCGGCTCCCGGGAGCTGCGCCGCGGCGGCCCCGAGGCCGGAGCCGTCCCCAAGGCTGGCGGCCCCGCGGCGCGCAGGGACCCGGGGCCGCCCCGGGGCTGCGCTCATCCCCGGGCCGAGGCGCTGCCCAAGAGCCCGCTGCGCTCTAAGGGCAGCCCGGCCCGGAGGCCGCAGCGCGGCCCGGAGGCGGCAGGTGCCGCCGAGGAGATCGAAGTGCTGGAGCTGGTGAAGGAGGACGTGGCCGCCGCGCTGTCGCTGCCGCCCTCGCCACCGCGGGCGAGCGAGTTGGGCGCTCCCGACGCGGAGCCGGCGGGGGAGGAGTGCAGCTGGGCCGGCCTCTTCTCCTTCCAAGATTTGCGGGCCGTGCACCAGCAGCTGTGCTCGGTGAACTCGGAGCTGGAGCCCTACCTGCCTGCCTTTCCCGAGGAGCCCTCGGGCATGTGGACGGTGCTCTTCGGAGCACCAGAACTGTCCGAGCAGGAGATGGACGCGCTCTGCTACAAGCTGCAAGTTTACTTGGTTCACAGCTTGGATACCTGTGGCTGGAAGATCCTTTCGCAAGTGCTCTTCACCGAGACCGACGACCCCGAAGAGTATTATGAGAGTCTGAGTGAGCTGCGACAGAAGGGGTACGAGGAGGTGCTCCACAGGGCCCGCAGGCGCATTCAGGAGGTGAGGCTACTGCGTGGTCCAGATGCCCCCACTTTAGTATCGCATTTAGTTTAATCTGTGCCATCTTTTTTAGTCGTTCTTGTTTTTGCTGTCCTGTTCCTTAGTGAGAAAAATGGGGTTTAACCTTTCCAAGGTCCCTAGGGCCAGGATTCAAGGAGGTGCATATTTCTCTACTCATCAGAGTGTGGCTCAGTACTTTCTTCTGTGCAATCAAATGTGGATGTTTATGAATTAGGTGGATTTGGCAAGGTCTTGGTCCCATAGTTTTGTTCTTGCATTGCCTTGCACCAGTACGTGTTGGGGTCTGAATTTTTTCCTTTTAAATGAGAGCAGCAACACGTGTTGTTAATTTTGATAGTACAGTTTAGGCATTTGAGACCAAAAAATTCCAGGTTCATACAGGCCCTGGGTGCTGAATCTGGTATTCATATAGCGAGATTATGTTTTCCAGTGGAGTTGGAGTAAGTACAATTTTTGTTCAGCTGAGAAGTTCCTCGAGTTGGAACTTAAAGTAAAAAGCAAGCTGTCTGGTCCTAGTGGATATTTGCTGTGTTGCTGTTGATATTTTCTGTCAAGACCTGGCTGTTTCAGGACGCTTCGTGTCTTTCTTACACCATATACTGTTCTAGACAGAGTAGTTGAAGATGCCCATCTAACTAACTTCTAGCATCAGTGTATGAGAATTTTTACACTTTCTCATAAAGTGCAAAAATGGACTGAGTTGTGTGAGGACCCATATTTCAAGTATAAAGTGAGAATTTTACATTAGTTTTTGTGCTTCAGTGGCCTTGCTCCAGAATGTACCCGCATCTGTCGAGGTGTGACTATGAGTCAGGTTACACTGTGCTTTACTTTTACAAACATCATCTTAATTCTGTTGTGGATATAGGTCAAGTTCGGCTGCTTCAGCTACCCACGTATATCCTGCCAATATTCTTTTACAGGATGTGTGGTGGTGATTGTTTTTTTCCTTGATGGAGTGTGAGCATATCTTTTTGGTCTCTGACGGCATAGTTTTGAGTCCATAGAATTCATGCCAAGCTTTTCCTTTTTGACTGGAGTTACAGGATGTGAGAAAATTGTAGTATCCATTAAGTAACCACGGTAAGAACATCCAAGTATAGCATTGCCAGGTAGTTTATTTCCATACTGTTGTGTTAGGATATATAATTCTGATTTTTCTTTTTTTTTTTCATATCTGTTTAAAGGACTGAATTAAATTTTGCTATTTGGTGTACAATTGGTTATTATTTTAATAACAGTAGAGGTTTTAGTCCACAGACTATAAAAACATACAGTTGTTCACTGTTTTTTTTTTGACTGCATGAATGCTTGCGAGTGTATGCTTAAACTAGATTTAGATTTTAATTCAGCAGTTTTTACAAGGAGCTGTGCAGGATAAGAGAAGTTCATGTTAAACACGTGGAATCTGGGAGCTGGATACCTAAGTGGAGGGATGTGGCATTTTTGAGGAAATATTAGTTAAGAATTACTGAACAAGAGCTGTTTGTTTCTTGGAGAATCTCAATTTCTATTTTGCAGTACTACTGCCAAAAATAAATTGGTTGTCTAAACTACATCATTTTATTCTGTGTTAATGTTCTGAACTTGGTGCTGACAAAATGGCAGAGCCTGAGTATGTATTTGAGTGCTGTACAACCCTCCTTTCCCATGATAACCTGGGTAGTGTACCTAAAGTCAATACAGCTGTACTGTCAGTTGTGTAAGTCGATCCTTCTTTAATTAAGGGTAGTTCATGTTTAAGAAAAGAAACCAATGGAATGACCTGCTCTTTCCCTTTTGGCTCTCCGGTTTCTCTTTTCCTTACCTGTTAGGGGTTTACTTTGTCTTCAGGAAATGTCTTTCTTTAAGCACATACTGATGCTCTTTGTCATTGCAATTCTAAGCAAATGAAGCAGTGGATGATGGGCACTGCTTGGTATTTCTGAAGTAAAGGCTTTTGTACTTTAAAGAAAATGCATTATTGAATGCATGTTTTTATCTCACAATTTACTTTTCCATCTGTGCTGGAATTCTGTCAGCTGATAGCAGGAGTGTTGGATCCAAGGAATTTTAAACAATTTTGTCTCTTAAAAGAATTTTTTTGGGAAAAGAGGAAGTGATTGAGAAGCATTGGTAACCAGAATGGTATCTAGGAGGGAATGTGAAGGGTCTTCATTAATGTAAAATTGTGCAACTCCCAAGACCTTGACTTAGCATTTTAAAATGTGCCTCTGTAGTTTATAGTTATTTAATATATGTCTTATAATTCCTAGGACAAATTTCTCTGTGCAGTTAGACTATTACTTGAGAAATGCTTGCAGGTTCTCTTGATTTGTATTCTTAAGTAAGCAACCAAACCTCATGTTCATTGTTTTAGCATCTTCTGCTTGGACAGTCATTGCTTCCCATAAATTATATGAAGGCCAGTTTATTTTCACAGCAGTTAGTAATCGTTGCTTTTTGTAATAGTAATTTTTATCTCAGTCTGATTTTAAGGTCTTTAATAAACCATAAGAATGTTGCAAGTGGAAACATATCCAAAATGAGTAAGTAAAATAGTTGTAGAGGAACTGTGTGACCTGGGATTCATTTCTTATACCTGATTTGCTGTTTTGATATAACACTTATTTTTTTTTCCAAATTAAACTATTAATTTTGAAATAGTTGAGGAATTTATTTAAAATAAAAACTTGTCCATGAGGTTTATACCTGTTGAAAAAAATCTTCAGGTACTCAGTTAAAAGATAAAAAGCAGAAAGTACTGAATCCTTTTTAATGATTCCAGCTTCCTGGGCAGTATTTCCAAAATACTATACTCTGTGTCAGGAAGGCAGAAAATATTTGTCTCTCTCAGGTCCTGCCAGTTGCCTATTTATGTTCTTCCTACATAGAGAGGAGTTTTTCTAGGCTAAGTATAGATGTTTGTAGATTTCTGTGAGTTTATGTGTCTGTGCTGTATCTCTTTGTCCATTCTGTGGTTTCAAAAGGCTGAAGGTAGTCATATTTTCCTGAATAAAAAATGCTGTTACTGTAGACTGTGATCAGGAGGGATGGGTGGCTTAGTCATGCCCCAAACACATTTCATTGTATGCTTTTGCATAACAAGGTGGCAGTTTGGGAAGTCTATTTAAATGTTACACGTCTACTTCAGGATCTTTGAAATATCAGCTCCTGGGAATGTTCCTGTTCTATGCAGGTCTTAGTAGACTGGTGTATGGTCTACAGCCCCTGTTGGGTGCAATTTGGTGGACTGTAGTCTATAGAATCTTGAGTGCCAGGTATAAAACTAGTGAGAAGCTTGCTCTGGTTTTCTTTTTGCTTTATAAAAATCTGTGAATTCCAGTGTCTGCAGGTAGACAAAGACTGTTTTGTATCCCTTCTCAGTGTGTTTTCTTTTCAATTTTTTAAAATGTGAACTTTCAAATACTTCTAATTGCCTGATTAAGTTCTGACGTAATTCTGAAAGCATCTTCTCTTCAGTGGCTGACTTTAGACTGCCGTGCAAGTGAGGATCTACTGCTATTTATAATTTCCATCTTCTGTATAGAGGTGTATTTGCTAAGCATGAGAATTATCATGCTTGGTTTAATTTTCTTTTGATTCAAAGAACTAGGAAGGCTAAGGAAAAACAAATCTATTTTGTTACAGTAACAACTTGTATGAGAAGAAAATGTACCTTTTTTTTAATGGGAAGCTATATGTTTGCTTTATTTCCTTCATAATCTGATTTTTTTTCTAAATTACTTTTGCATATTTAATAGACAAGTTTGTTTTGAATGAATGAAATACGCTTGTCAGATTAGAGGAAGTGGCAAGGAATTGGTTCAGTTCTATTTATATCAAAAAAGGTATATAATAGCCAATAATATTTTGCTTTGTTGAAGCTGTTGTAATATTTTAGTAATCAATAATATTCAAGGTTCTCTCAGTAATATACTTTTATTTCTTTGATTTTGGCTGTATGCATTCAGCTCTAAAGTAAATGTTTATATGGTAGGTTGTGAGGTGCTATAACAAAAGTGGAAGTTTTCCAAAAGTGAGGTGTCTGGTTGCTGCTCAATGATCTGCATCTAGGCACGATAAGATTTAGGGAGAGTTTCAACATCAGAATCAAAAATAATGCAAAGTAAATATAAAACATTACAAAAAAGTATTTAGTGTTCCAGTAAAATGGAAAAAAATTAGCAACAGTAGTGTTTCCATCAAAACGAATGTAACATCTTTCTATGCAAGAAGGAAGACTAACTGAATATGGCATATGAACTGCAATAGTTAGGTCTAGAAGATACATAAGGTGTTTAAGGAGGGAACAGAACACTGGTTTGGATTTTACATTGGGAGCACAGAGGATTAAAATAAGATACTGTGGATTTTTTTTCCTCTTGACATGAGGAGATCAGAGTTAAGACTTAATGCTGAGCGTTTGGGAAGTCCAGGCTAGTTTTGATGGAATGGTTTTTTTTGGTATTAATTATTTGTAGAGTTAACGGTTGTTTCCAGTAACACTCTTTGGATTATAAATCTGTTGTAAATCAGCTGTTTAAGTACTGAACTAGTACTAGAAGTTAGTACTAACCAAAATATGTTAGCAGCTGTAGGGTATGCTCTGTAGAACTGGCAGGTAGCCTCCAAGCTCTTTGGAGACATCTACATTATATTAATACTCTGGCTGGTATTGAGCGACTGCTAGAGCAAGTTGGCAATGAGTACTGCAGCTGTACCTGAAAGTCAGAGTGCTTAAAACAATGTACATTTATTCAAAACATGGGAAACTTATATGTTTCCCATGAAACGTATAAAGAAAAGGGCATTTATTAAAAAAATTATATCTTTCTTGACAGAATTTTTATCTTAGATGAAAAGTAGAGGTGCATTCTGTACAATATAGCAGTATAAGTAAGCCTGGAGTTAATTTTTGGAAACGGGAGACAGCAGCTTGCAAATCTCATAATTAATTTCCTTATCCAAATAACTGGAAGACCAAAAAAAAAATGCAGTATATGGTCTTTTTAACTGCCTAAAGTGGGATTGGGGAACCATTTATGTCTATTACTTGGGAGGGTACTCTGATACTCTGATGCTGAGATAATTTCATTTGATATTCCCCTTGTTTCCATAGATATAAATTTTCCTCTGTTTTTTGTTTAAAATTTTTGGTACCTATTTGCAGCATTTTCATATGACAGAATATTTTGAAGAGGTGCGAACAATCTGTGTAATATGTGTTCTATATCCATTGTGCTACTCAGGTTTCACAGCTTCCTTAATTTCTTAGCTTTTAGAGATGATACTCGGTTGTACTTTCTTCGTGCTTACCTTTTTCTTGTGTACTTTTTCTCTTTTTTTTTTCTACCATTATTTTCTTTCTCTTCTGTTGAATGGCCTCCTTTCAAGTAAATGCTGTTTAAACTGCTTTCTTAAGCCAGTAAATATTTTTTTCTCTCCTTTTCTGGCTGACATAATATTATTACCCAGGCAGGTATTGAATATGAAAGCAGATTTACTGTCATAGGTTAATCTTTCATGTTTCTGTAACATGACAAGACACTGTTTACAAATAGGGAGGATTGTGTGCTTAACATATGTAAATATTTCTACCACAAACCGAGAGAAGGCATTGAGAAGCAGAGATTTTTGGAAATTACTACATTTTTTATGTTTGAGGTTGTGCTTTTAACATCTATTTTTTAATATTATTAGCAATATAGCATTGCAATGCACCAGGATATTGCTGTTACTGGAGAAAACTTCAATGGAAGTTAGGACTCAGCCCAGCTAAAGATATATCTGCCAAAGAGATGAAAACCTAGTTATTAGAAATATGGTAGAGAGAGAAGGAAGATAGGACAGGAGGAGAGGGAAAAATTATATTCTAAGGATACAGAGCGTCAGTGAATTAGTCAATACGTATATGGATATGTTTTGATGAGAAGACAGCTTCCCTGGCAAGCCAGGCTTTGGACATGGTCATCTGCAGCTATTCACTGCAGATGTAAGTAGAACATTGGTGAGACCATCGGCATGACTCCACTCACCAGTTACAAAACCTTTGGCAGATACTGCTTTCATTCAAAATCTTTCAGTGGTAAGACCCTATCTCTGGGTTTCTTTTCTGGGTGTGGTATTTTTGTAGGAGTATCAAATGCATTTTTGTGAGTTTTTTTGATTACTAATGACAAACATTACCCGTTCAGACAAATTTGAATGCATGGTGGACTTTTTTTGTTAAGGATTTGCTTCTGAAAAGGTCTTACAAAACACTTCCAGTCATTCAGCAAACATTTAAATTTTTTTAAAGGACGTTGAGTACTTCTGATTTATTAAATGCAGAAAACAACCCAAATTTTTAATCATCTACTGTTACAATACTTTTAAAAATGTTTGCGGCAAGTGGTTCTGATCTGCTTTTGGAAAAATGCTGTGATACAAGTGTGAGGGAACTGCATGTGTTTGAGGTTTTTTTCTCTGAAAATATTATTTAAATAATCAATTAGCATTTGTTTGTGGTGACTTGCAGACAATTTATGTGGGTTATCTAAAATTAATAGTAGCGCAACTTTTCACAGAGCAGTATTGCATCATGACTTATTTGAGCTACTTTAGGGAAAGGGTGTTGTAAAAGATTTTCAATAACTTGAATTATAGATTGTTATGTTAGAAGGAACCTTACTGTGTTTTCTAGTTGGAGCCTATACTTAAAATAGAACTAGTTTTGATTAGGGCTTTCTTGAACTTTAAAAAAAGCTGTGTTTTATATGTGTTGAAATCTAAAAAATGAAGAAGAAAAAGAAGAAATGAAAAATATATGAATGTATTAATATAGTTGTGAAACTTTTGAGGGGGAGAATCCATAGATTAGTTCTAGAGGTTTCTAAGTTTGTAATTTTTCTACAGTATAAGTAACCCTGTGGCTTCAGATTCCAAATTCTTTAGCCTTCGGAAGTGTGTTTCTTGTTCATGATCATCAGATGTCCAAATTTTAAACTGTATTATTTTGTCACTTCAGAGTAGTGTAATTCAGAAAAAAAAATCATATATGGGAGGAGGTTAAAAAATCCCAAACTGCTTGCAATATTGGAGGTCTTCTGGAGGAATTGAATGAGTAGGTAAATGGTATGTATAATTTCAGATGTGTTTTATCATTATTTTTATCTCACATGGATTTTATTTCCCTTTAACATTTAAACTGAGTATCCTTTTCCATTCATTTCTCCCCAAGAAAAGGAAGAAAACCAACTCAAACAATTAGCACCACAGAAAACTAGTCTGTGTTCCACTGGTGCTAATAGAAATTGTTTTTGCCTGAAATACTCTTCTGTTATGAAAGTGATTTAGTAGCTTGTAATTTACTGTATTTACTGTTAAGATAGGAGGAAAAATATGAATGATATGGGATCTAAGGATTTTCTTGGTATCTTATTTAGCTTTTTGTTTGTAATAGTGAACTGTAAATATGTTCTTTCTACTAGGCTTTTTTTTTGGACTTACCCAACTTTTAAATAAAATCACTATTATTTGAGCTTTAAAAATTTCATTTAGGGTTGCAAAATGCTGTTTCCTTAGACCTTCTTTCCATGATTGCATCGTTGTATAAGGTGCCATAGAGGCTGAACTGTAGCAGCATTGAAAGAATTCACAGAGGGCTGTTTGAATTACCTCTTGTCTGTCACCTGGGCTTAAAGGTGGTTCATCAGCTGTGTTGTTGGATCGAGCTGAAGAACTGGATCATAAGCTTGCTAGTGTTGACAGTGGGGGATGCTATCCCTTTCTGTCCTCCCCCACGTCAGCTTTGTATTCCTTCCTGTTCTGCTTCTCTGTCCTTCCAGTATGCTGACTCAACTCAATAAACCTCAGTACATTACTCCAAGAGAGACCACAAAGTGTTTTTTTGCCAGACGCTGAGTTAGTTCATTGAAGGATCTGAGAAATACTAAAGCCAAAAGGATTTGAGAAATACTAAAGCCAGTGAAGTGGAGAAGAGGGTACCTGAGAGCAGAAGCAATATGGAACTGTCTACTAGACTGGGAAGAAGAGAGGCAAGAGGAGATAGGAAGCGGAATCTTCTCTCTATAGGAGCAAGCGGTTGGGTCAGCTTTAAAAAGCAAATTCACCCTCATAAGTTCTTAGAATCTAGTATTGTTGTAATGCTTTTCCTGTTTTGAATTAGATTTTTTAAAGTCTAACAGTAGACTTATCAGACATTTGAGAATTATTCACTACCATGCCAAATGCACTGTCAAATTGCTCAGAGTACTAATTCAGTGCTACAATCTTAATTCCCATGAGCTGACTTCACAATGAAATTGATTGTACCTCTTTCATTTTTCTTCCCATCAAATGTTCTTCTTTGTTTTCATTTGCTGCAGTCGAGTATTTGGCTGGGCCTGTGTCCTGACATGGCAAATCTTATGTGAGAGGTTTTAAGACTAGCACTGTAATACCTGCTACCTAAAATTACTCGTTCTATGCAAGTGTAAGTTTGTTTAGATAGTTGTCAGTTTTGATGCTCTTGAGTATATTCTCCTGACTCACAGCATAGTTCAGAAGGATAGAAGAAGACAATTTGTGGACCAAAATTTGAAGTATTTTACGGCACAACTTGAACATTTTTGTTCTCAGTTTTCTGACCTGCAGAAAAAAATACTTAGAACTCATTAGGATATGTGTGAAGTAATTCTTTGCCAAGCCTTCAGGGTGAGGTGTTGCCTAGAAGTCTTTTTGTTCAGAGTTACCACATTCCAATCAACCAGTGATTCATTAATGACTTTATCTTTTAATTATTTTGCCCCTTTTCAAAGAAAAGGAGTCTCAAAATACCATAATAACTCTGAAATACAGATCTAACCAGATGTATTTAGTGAATGAAATTGTTACATTGTAAATACCTATTTCTGTGTTACTCACAGGAGAAGGAGAACCTAGCACTCCTGTATGATGACAGCGCCCATGCAGTTAGCCCTTGTTTGCTATGACTTCTGTAGCTCATCTGTGGCTATAAAAGTAATATACTAAATTCAAACTAATACCTGGTATTTATAGACACTCATTTGACATGGCAGTCTGACTAAGGAGTCGTACAGCCACATCACACAGTAAGGTAAGGTGACCAGACTAGTACCAGCTTAAAAAAGCACCCCACATAGTGTTACAGATTTATCTTGTTTACAGAGAAGGAGATGCATAGTTTCTAGTTTTTGACATTTCCCTCTTGAGCTTTCAGAAGAGATCTAGTGTGCCATACGTTGTTGTCAGAGCTGACAGCTTTATGCCTTAGCCTTGTGATTTTCCAACAAGTTTTATATATACATACAGTTCTGCTGAGATTTCTATTTAGAATTCTGTGTGGGAGGAGACAAGTTGCATTGTTTAGTAGTGATGCATACATGGAAGTAATGTTTTGGCTCACTTGGCTGCATTAAAATACTACTTCAGTTTTTCTTACTCAGTTCAGTTCTTTTCTTTATCTGTGGAGTTGTATTACGGGCAGTATATTGAATGAGGTGTGTTTTGGTAAGCAGTGTAAAAGAACTAGACAAAGGTAATTGTTACTGTCCAGGAGCTGTTAACCTGAGTATAAGTGAGGATCGCTGAGTAAAAAGTGGCTAAGCAATCTGTGCTGGTCATAAACTTCTGGGGTGTGCTCTTGCAAAGGGTAGATGTTGTACATCAGGTCGCCACCAGAGCCACTCTATGACTCCCCTCGTCAGCTGGGTAGGGCAAGAAAATGATGTGGCTCATGGGCAGAGATAAAGATAAGAAGAGATCACTCACTAGTTATTGTCACAGGCAAAATAGAATCAGCTTGGAGAAATTAATTTAATCTGTTGCTGATAAATCAGAGTCTGATAGTGAAAAATAAAACCATATCATAAAACATGTTCACACCACCCCTCCCATCTCAACTTCCTTACCGATTTCTCTACCTCCTCTCCCTGGATAACTCAGGAGGATAGGGAAGGAGGGTTGTGGTCAGTTCATCATGTGTTTTCTTTACCATTCTTCCTCTTCATGATTTTTCCCTGCTCTAACATGGGGACCTACCCACAGGAGACAGACCTCCATGGACTTCTGGCAGTGTAAGTCCATTGCATTGGGTGCAGTCTTTGGGAACCAAGTGCTCCAGTGTCTGTCCTCCATGAGATCATAGGGGTCCTGTCAGAAAACTTATCCAGCGTAGACTCTCTTGTCCATGGGGCCACAGGTTGCCGGGAGCCTGCTCCAGCATGGGCTCTCTATGAAATGGCATTTTACTTCAGGGCCCATCCATCTGCTCCAGTGCGGGGTCTTCCACAGGCTGCAAGAATATCTCTACACAGGTGCTTGGAGAACCCCCCACAGATTCTTCTTCACTGACCTTATTATGTGCAAAGTTGTTCCTCTCACCTGTTCTTGCTCCTCTCTTGGGCTGCTGCTGTTGAGCCAGCACTCTTTCCCCATCTTGTATGTGTTATCCCAGAGGTGCTGTTGTGGTTGCTAATGGATTTGGCCTTGGCCAGTGGTGAGTCTGTCTTGGAGCTCACTGGCTTTAGCTGTGTTGGACATGGGGGATGCTTCTGACATCTTCTCACAGATGTCACTTCTGTAGTCCTGCGGTACAAAACCCTTTCCACCCACCTGGAACATCTCTGCACACATGTACTGAGGTCCTAGGCTCACTGTGTACAGGTAAAAGACTGTTTTAAGTAGTGTTTAAAGGGAAATGATGTGGTTCATTTTGTATTAGCAGCTCTTCAGACACCTAGATGACACATCTTATGTAAGTATTCTTAATTTTTTGTGTTTTGAATGCCCATGTTTGGATTTCCAATATCTTTGTTGGGTTTTCCTATTTGCTGTTCCATTTTTTTGAATGCATGTGGACTTTGAACTTGCTTGCTATGTATGTTTTATCTGTGCTTTTAGTTTAATTAGTTGAATTAGCTCAGCTCTTCTTTAAATAGCCATTTTAAAAACTACCCAAATCCAGACAAAAGCCTTGGCAATGCATCAGCATACACTTCAATGCCCTGTCTTCAGATGTCTCTGAAAAAAAATGGTCACTTTTTGTGCACTCAGTAGGTGGTCAATTGCTATGTTGTTTTCAAATAAGTTAGTATGGAATTTACTTGTTTTTATCTTTTTTAACTCTCAGGAGGCTAGACAGATGTAGTGCTGGATCCAGCACTTCCCATGCTAGTCATTATTAACTAATTTATTTATGACATCCTCCCTCTCTATCTAGGTTTTGTGTTCTCTTAGATGATTTTTGCCCTAGCAGTAAAATATACTTTAGACCTGTGTGGGAGAGTCTGGCTTTGGTCTATTACTGCTACAGTAATGCAACTGACCTTTTTTTACCACAAAGGTAAGGATTATTGATGGCAGTGCAATCATGCAAACAGCTGGATATCCTGGCAAGTCTTAATCTTTTAACTGTGATGGGTGACATTGAAGTACAGAACCACATGTTTGTAAGAGTGAGAGAAGCTGTTTGCCTGTAGTGAAGATTTCATGTAATTGAGACTTCTGTTTGTTGTCAGGACATGTAGAAATGTATTTGGTTTTAACAATGATTTCTTTCATTTGGTTAAAGAGAAACAGTTCTAAGCATGTTCTGATGGAAAAAAAAAGTTGCCTTCTATGTTCAGTTGCTAAAATTTTGCGTACAGATTTTACATACTCTCTAGCTTTACTTCTTTATAACTCATTGTCTAAATGTTGTTTCGGACTATTGCCAGTGCATCATCAGGAGGGTTGAATATTTTACTCTTAGGACTGCTGTTCTCTGGAGAAAGGATGGAGTATCTAAAACTGCTGTCTGCAGTACTGTACTTCTCTCTGACAACAGCTATCTGTAGTTCTACCTGTGAAACTGAATATGCTTCAATTTGAATATTTAGAACTCTTCTTAGAAATGGCAGGTAATACTGTCAGGCTTTTGACAGTCTAAATTTGTAGAAAAATAGGGTGTTTCTGAAGCATGAAGGAACTTGGGAAGATTCTGAAAAAATATCTTTATGACTGATTTTATGTAAAAATGGTTCTGTGTCATATTGCCATGTTTTTATAAAATACGCCAAAAAATAATAACAGGGAAAGTTTTGGTAGTATTAGCAAAGAAAATATAGGACTTGACTCTTCTATGATTAAATAAAACTTTGGATTATGCACCCAGCTGAGGTCAACTTGCACATAATTACACTGTTTTAATGCTTTTAAAGTCTTTTGAACAAAATAAAATAATTAGGAAAACTCCAATAACTATATGTTATATAGTTCAAAGATATGTGCTGTTAAATTAAAAGAAAAGTGTTTCCTGCTAGTTAGAGTGTATCTGCATAATAGTTGCCTAAAATATATGGATTCATTTAGTTGTGAACAATGTAACATCTGTGAAACATGATTCTTAAAATAAATGCAGCATTCAATGTGCATAGCGCTAGTCAGGCCTGTACAGGATGTTACTCTACTGTCCTCCACCCACTTCTTTAAATAACGTAATTTAAAAATTGTGAAAGTCAAAAATTGATACTGAGACTGTTGAAGTAAATGAGCAGTAACACTGAATGTCTGTGCTGAGAACTAATCTTCACTGGGGCATAAAATAAGCCACAAAAATAGTCCATGTATTTTATGCCAACACCTTGCCTGGCTTTAATGTTCTGTGTTGGTCTGGACACTTGGCTGGGTACTCATTTTAGTACTGCCTGTGTGAAAATAGGAGCATACAAAATCAAACTACCTGTGGGTCTATGGAGGGTGTGGTTTTCATTATGACATTAATTCAGCATCCCAGGTATCTAGTAGTCTGAATACTATCTGGAGAGCAGCCAGCTAAAAATAATGCTTCAGCTAGCTTTGATCTGGAGCAGGAAAGCTCCATCAGACTGTGTTATAATGGGAGGTGCTCTGTGCAGCCAGTTTGACACCATCTGTTTCCTGTGTCAGTGCCTCTTCCAGACTGCTGGCAGTGAAGCACCTGGACTTTTCATCGGGGTTAAAAGCCTCCATACAGAAGTAGAATCAATGCTATTGGTCTTCTGTTCATACCACCCTGGATTGTTGAATTCTTGGTGGTTGATATGCACTCCATTTCCAAAATGTGAGATAGAATAGTTCTGTATTCCTTTAAACCACTTACATAGAATCATTTAGGTCAGAGAAGACCTTTAAAATCGTCAGGTCCAGCCATTAATGTAGCACTCCCAAGCCCACCACTAAACCATGACCTTAAGTGCTACATCTGCACATCCTTTAGGTACGCCCAGGGCTGATGACTGAGCCGCTTCACTGCACAGCCTGTTCTGACAGTTCTTTCTGTGAAAAAATTCTTCTACTGTGCAATCTAAATCTGGCACAATTTGAGGTTATTTCCTCTTGTCCTGTCACTTGTTCCTTGGAAGAAGAGATGGATCCCCACACAGCTAAAAAAAAAAAAAACCAGTTAAAAAGCCAGTCACCAAGAAGACATACTCTACATTTGCATTAGGCAAGATTAGGGAAGAAAGTTGTCAATGGTATTTCCAAGTACTGTATTAGCTATACTGTCTTACTTCCCTTTGTTTAATAAACTTAGAGTTGACTTTTATAGTTAGTTCATATAGTTCAGGTGACTTTCCCTAGAAGCTGATCTACTCATCTTGGGCTAGATTGGATATTTGCTCAAATACACCTTTTCAAGTGGGTTATAAGGTACTGTACCATTTTGAGAAGTGATGTATTTGGAAATCCAATTTAGTTTTTTGCAGGTATTTTCCTCCCTCTCTCTTCTCTTGGGGAAACACGCATTGCAATGGGACACTAGTTTTTCTGCTTCCTGCTTCCTTGGTAGCTGGTAGAGCAAGCAGCTATTTATAACCAGAAGGAGTCAGATATTTTGATTTATTTAGGCTAATCTTGTAAAACTTATTCTCTAGACAAATCACCAGTTCCATGAAAGGCACCTTAGTGCTTTTCTTGTAATGTGGGTCTCAAAGCTGAACACAGTATTCAAGGTTTATGTCCAAGGTTAGTGTTTTTTGTGAAAATACGGTGTGAATAGATGGATAGGTGTAATGTGGCTGTATGTAACAAATACTCTCAGGCTGGTTACTTTCCTATCTGTTTTGAAGAATATCCCTATGGAATAGCTCATTGGTCTGTGCATTAAACCAAATAAGAATATACTCTTAGGTTTCTAAGTAATTTTTCTTGTTTTGTTGCATCCTTTTTTGGAACTGCAGACCAGATGAAATTTTGTTTCCACTTTCATTCAGAAAGCCTTCATTAGTAACAGGATTCTGCTTGCATCATTGTCTTAGGGATGAAGAATGGAAGCTTACCTTGTGTTAACAGTGAAAGAAGAAATATATGGATACAATGCTATATTAATGTGTTATGAATAACCCACCCTTATTTCTGTGCTTGGTTTTTTTTAATTGAAGGCTTAGTGTTTTTGAAGGAGTTGAGAATTAGGATTTGATTCAGCAGCAGGCTAACACAGGCAAGACCATGGAATTATGCGTATTTATCTTTTGTATACACAGGAATGTATTGATAATTCGTTATTTTATCCCTACTATTTTCAGTGATAGACATTTTTTCTGAACAGCTAACTAGTTGTAAGTAGCTACTAGTTTTTAGTGTCCTTAAGATGTCTTGTACCATTCTGATAGTCATAAAAATGGATTGCTCCTCTATTTCTTGGCACTTTCACTCCAGCTTAGGCAAAGTTGTGCCCATCTACCAAAATGCTAGAACTACTGAATAGGCCTTAAGAATGATCTGTGAATAAAAAGGCAAAAGCCCCTACACTGTATTGTTGTGTCCTGGAATAAATGTACCTAAGATTCCCCTTTAAATTATATTTAGAGTATTATATTTTCTTGAATTGTCATTTTTTGCTGCCCTCTATAATTTATATCCTAGTAGAGTAGTAGTGTTTAATGATGAAACAGAAGTGTAAATATATTTAATAGTGAGATACTAATAGCCTAAGCAACAAAAGGAAATTGTCATGTACTGGTAGAGTTTCTCCTTGGTGCAATGGGTGGCTTGAGAAGAAAGATTTAGTAGCTCGATGGAAGGCTAATTGCAGCTTTAGGGCTGCAGAGGGATTTCTGATTATGCTCAGGGAAAGTAGAAGAAAGCTGGTATATGGCAGCTCTGCTTTTAGGCCCTAGTCACATGGAAGTGGAGCATGGAAGATGGTGCATTTTTAGACTAGATGGTTGAAACAAATAGTTGGAATAGTGTGAGCTTCTTAGGGACTTAACGTATGAATCCAAGAATATATGGGTTTCTGTAGTTTCAGGCTATGTTATATGTATCTAAGACTGAAAGTTAATAAAATGTTAGTGTTACAGACTGCAAGTCCAATGGTTGTGTTCTCAGTGAGGACTCAAATGCTACAAAATACTGTGTACTACTGGAAGAGTAGAAGAGCATAGGCAATGACTTTGTGATAAGAACAATTGACTGTGTGAAATAGTTTAGGTGCAAAACAGTTTGCCTTGAGCCGAAGTTTCCTCCTTGTAAGGATTTTCACATGTGTTTTACATCCTCTCTCCCAGACCTTTCTTCTCTGCTAAACCTTAATAAGGGAAAGCTCTTCCTATCTTTTCATGGAATCTGGTTGTTACTTTAATACTGAATGTATAAATAAAGCTGCTACGACCATCTCTGCATTCTGCTCTGCATCCTCTCTCTAACCTCCTTTAGTGCTTCAAAGGTGGAGCTACATAGATGTTCTAAAACAAACTTTCCATTATGAAGAAAGACTTTTCATACCCATTCTGATAATTGAAACACAGCTCACTATACAGAGTATTTAATGGATGGTTTAGCATCCAACATCAATGAACAAATAGAAGATTGGAATTATTTACCCCATAGTGTTAGTAATCTATGTTAAGTTTAAATAAACTTGGTCTGTGAATATATACTTTTGAGATGATAATATAAAAGGCAAGAGACTTTGACTTAGAAAATTATAAAAGAAGGAAATTGATTTCAGATAATCTTGTATTTGTAAATACATTAAGTACTCCACATGTCTGTATGAGATGAGCTTTTATTAAACAAAGTATTTTTTATAAGACATGGTGAAGGGTTTCCAGCACGATGTAAAGTCTGCTTGGGCAAATGCCCAAAATAGATGCAAAATGAGCATATACAATATACTAGCTACAATCATGCATTGTAGCTAGTTTGTACAAACAAGTGAATTTTCTGCTTCATAAGAACTAAAAGGCAGAACAGACAGACTTTGATGTTGTATTATAGGAATTAAAGTAGTTTTATACTAACACCTAAGTATTTTTAAGGATTATAATGCTTAGGTAATTCCCATTGTAAAAATAAAATGAATGAAAAGTTCATACATTCGAAGTTTTGTGATTGAACCTTCTAGGAAGTTTTGTTTCATATGGGTTACTCTCTGTTGGAGACCCCACTCATGTAGTAGAGGCTGTGTGTATCCAAAGAACAGACTGACAAAAAACTGCAAAACCCAAACACCAAAAATTCTCAAAAATGTAGAAAGTTGAAAATGCAACTTCTCTTTTTGTCTCCTTGTCTATCATTGTTTTCCCCTGCTCCGATACTCAAAAGTGGGAAGTGTCTGAAGTAGCATACCTGATCACTGCATTATAAATTGTCGTGCTAAGTTGCTTTTTCTGTTGTCTTAATGCCCATATTCATGACCTTCCAGATGTCTTTGGAAATTGAAAAACCAGTATAAGTGCTGCTCAGTTAAGGTTATCAGAGGTATGCTCATGCTTAACTGGCTGAATTGAAGATGTGTTTTGGGGACTAAGATGGTTTTGTTTAATTTGTCTGGTGATTTTGTGGGAAGGGGAAGATGATACAAGAGTATAGGCTGAAAAATGTTTTTTAAATTACTTTCATTTTTATCAGGAATGTTCCAATATTTTTATTTAAACTTATTCTTTTTCTGCAGCTTCTGGAAAAACATAAGAATACAGAAAGTATGGTAGAGCTCCTTGAACTGTACCAAATGGAAGATGAAGCCTACAGTAATCTTGCAGAAGCGACCACGGAGCTCTACCAGTACTTACTGCAACCATTCCGAGATATGAGGGAGCTTGCGATGCTTAGAAGACAGCAGATAAAGGTAGGGTAAAGGCAACTGAGGTTCTTACTATTTGGAAAGTTCTGCCTTTTAGTTCCTGTTTACTAGTTCTGTTATGCAGTATATGTAGTGATATTTTTCCACTAAATTCTGACTGGTTTTCTGGGCTCTTCACTAAAATGAGTGCTTTTAATGAGTGAGAACGTCTGACATATGTAGCTAAACACCACCTGTTTATCTTACTGTCTTACCCTTCAAATGCATGGCTGAATTAAATAGGTCAAACTTAAAATTTTGTGGTTGGAAAGATTGAGTAATATATAAAATACGAAGAGATATGCAGTATTTATTGTTAATTCTAGAAGATTTATCTCAGAAAACTAAAATGAAAAATAACTTTCTTTGTACTCTGGTGAACTGTGAAAAGTCAATAGCTTTTTTTCTCTCTCATGTTGCAAAAGACTTAAACACATGGAACCATATTAAAATACATAATTTGTTGTAACACTTGGACAGTATATTTTTCTAAGAGCTAAAAAAGCCATCTGAAGAATACTGCATTTTGGTAAATTTGTTCCAGAATGAGTATGTTTGTTATATTTGAAAGTAATTCTAATCTTGAATGCTTAGCCAGAACTAACAGATGTTATCTTTATTGCATCTCGGATGTACTTTTGATAAAATTATTTGTTCCTGTGCAGATTATTAAGAGTGCAGCCTTCTGATTCTAAGCTAAAATTTTGTTTAATTTAGTCTGTATTGTAAATGTCATTTTATCTCAGCTTGATACCTTATTCAATTAGCTAACAATTTCTTTACTGTTTTCACCTTAAATATAGTGTTCCTCTCTGGTTTTGAGAAAGAATGAGGGAGGGAGGCAAAAGGATTTATGATGTACTAGTTTTATTTTGACATATTGGTGTGTGCCTAAAGTAATTTTTCAGAAAAATCAGCAATCTTAAATGAACTCAGTTTTATAATGTGATGATGCTTTACCTAAAAATGCTTTTTCTTCTTTTGAATGATGTTGCTGCACAGAGAATTGGCATGAATATTTTTTTTTTCAAATGTATTATACAGTTGAAGCTTATAAACACTTCATTTATTAATAAGCTTTCTTCAAAGCATGGTGAAATAATTTCCATTTTGTTGGAATTTGTAGTAGAGAATAAGGTGATTTGTTTGTTCTTCTGTCAGATAAGAGAAGTAAATATTACAATGAGTAGAAATACATATTAAGAGTTATGTTGTGTTTGGCTCTGTTTGGATTTTTTAAAAACTTGATAGTCTCTTGAATTCTGGTTTTAAAATGCATAATTTAGTATTCTTCCTGAAAGACTAACATTGATAATAGGTGTATTTTGTGGTTGATTATTTTATTAATACATAATTTCTTCTAATGTAAATTGTGTTCTCTTCCTAACTTGGCAATTTGCGAGTTAAAAAACTTGGTCATCTGTATAATGCAGTAGAGAAAGATGTCATCTCTTGTTTTTCCTTTCATCATTTGAGAAAAAGCAGTACTTGTATCTATGATGACAAAACATATATTATACTGGGTAGCTAGGATTGAAGAAATGTTTTATAAATAGAACTCATGCATGAAATGGTTTGTATTAACTTGCTGCATATGTTTTTCTGGCAGGCTTTTATGTTTCAGACTTTTTCTGTATTAGGTATCTGTTTCTGATTTGTGGGGAAGTTGGTTTTGTTTGGATTGTTTTTTTGCATTTTTTTAAAGAATTTGGGAGGTTTTAAGTTTTTTAATCAGCTTAATTTTGTCAGTTTTCAAAGTGAGTTTAGAAGGAAGTTAACTACATCACCTGTAATCTTTGGGAAGAGTGTTTTCTGGTTTTGGAGAAGGACATAAAAATTGGAATATATGTCATCTGTGTTAAATTTCTGCTGTTCTTGTGAAATTTTAAGGAAGAGACAAGCCTATGGGAGGCAAGGGAAAAACAAAAACAAAGTTCTGTCTTCTGTGGAAGACAGAACTAGAGAGGGACATTTGTATAGTACCCGGATTCATTCTTTGGAAAAAAACCCTACCAAACAGCAAACCAAATCAAGCAACAAACCGAACAACCCAGAATTAAAGTTCATAACAAGTTAAAAACCATGTGGAAGCTTGGAAATATAGATTACTGCTGCCCATTATAGACATGATAGAATCTTGTTTCATTTTATATTTTGATCGTACGCTAATCTTTCAGATGTATTTTGCTTTATTTGGTGTGAAGGATAGAACATTTAGGTATGTGAAGAATCAAAGCTGTGAAGTATTTAAATATTTCTGGATTTAAAAAGCAGGATGAAAAAGGTGGAAGATCATGAAAGGAAAAAAAGCTGGGTTATTATGAAATGTCACTGTGGAAAAGGAGCTTCTAATGGCATTTCTGCTTAATTATGAGTTAGCCATCTGACCCTAGAACAATGTGTTCAGTAAGTGATATGCTTGTCTTTTTTTGGGCTTCCAGCATCAGAAACCTGGTTTTGTTTATATAAATGCTCTTTATATGTAAGTGCTGCTCAAATCCATGGGGACTTCACTCTAGGCATGTCAAGATGCTTACCAGATACCATGCATTCTTGAAAGAGCTGAGCCCTGAAAGCACAGCTGTGTTTTGGACTTAAATCTGTATATGTATGATATGGGAACATCCCTGCTTGCCCCAAGACCTTTGTGAGGGACACAGAAATAAAAGCCAACTTGTAATGAATGTTATTATCAAATCGAGAAATGCCTATCAAAGAAGCAAGTCTGAACTAATTTCAAGATTAAAATATAAGATACACTTACTAGACATACTCAGTGTGTTTAGTATGACTGTATTTTGTAAGGTAAATGTGAAAAATTGTATTGATGAGCCAGCCAATGAGTGCATATGTTCACTGAATGCTGGAGAAGGCATAATAAAGGAATTGAAGACACTATTGTATTTTTTATATACATAAAAGCTGGGCTGGATTTGGATAGGTATTTCTGATTTAATTATGGACTGTTGCCAGTTTAGTTGTAATAATATGTAAAGACGTTCAAGTAGTGAATTTTAGCGTGTTAATTTCACTATATGCATTATTGGACCTTTTCTTTGGATTTCGGACTGTTGGGTCTTATATAGGCACCAGGCAAATGAATCTTGATACTCAGATGCTGTGTTACATGTTTTGGGCTGTCTGTATATTCTTCCAGGAACTGGGAAGACACCTGTGAACATAAAACTACAGGACAAACAATGTTGATAGATTAATCTAGCATTAATGTTGAATTTTAAGTGGAATTTAAGATACTATTTTTGCTAAGAATCAGAGACTACTTGGCGACTACGAAAGGGTGTTATATTTCTGATTCTAAAAATGTTTCACATTTATGTCCACAAATATTTCCTTACTCAAAATGAAATAATTTCCCTATGAAAATTGGCCTGTTTTTTGTGTGTGCAGAACACACATTGCCATAGCAGAAAATTGGGATGTAGTAGTCATCAATAGCTGGAAATAAAAATGCTAAGTGTTTCTGAAATTTGGAAAAATCAGAATAGATACCTCTGCTTTGGTGCCTCTGATTTCAGAAAATTAAATCTAAACTTTATGAGAGCCTCCATATATAGTGCTGTGTTCTTCAGAAAGTATGTGAGGGAGCAACAAGTTAGTGGTTGATACTTGGCTATAGAACTACTGGCCAGGTTACTATGATCAAGCTTTAAGTCTTGTAAGACTAAGACATGAAGGGTCCTTTGATACAGGGTACCAAATATGGTTAACTAGAAAAGACAAAAATAATTATTTTAAAAAATGACTTCATGAGCTAAGCCCCAAAGCCTTTTTTGTCTGTACATCTGTTGTTCACCAGTCTTCATACAGTCAAAGAAACTACCTTGCTACTTAGAATTTTTATGGCCTTGCAGTTGTGGACAGTACTTCAATCATGATGAATAGCCACTGGATTTGTTCAAATGCCAAGTGAAATCAGTAGGAGGCCTTATTTTTTTCATGCTTGAGGGTTTTTTGGATGTCCTTGATATTGGACCAAAGATAAAATGTAACAAATTACTTCACAACCTACATGTAGATTCCAGCAAAACTTCAAAACATGCATTCTTTAAGGTCTGAATTGAGCTGGTTTTGCTTAACTGGAAATTGATAATGTCTCATTATGGGTGAAAGTTTAGAGCCACCATTATATCTCAGCTCATCTCCAGGAAATGAGAACATTGAGAACTTATTGTATGTTAAATATATTAAACATACTCATAGCTTCATTGCTTATGTGTAAATTACTTTCACTTGCATGTTAGTTCATATGAATGTGAGGAGATTTTAATGATTTCAAATACATTAATATTGAGGTCTAGCACTGGAAGCTAGAAATTAGAACAGCCTATATGTTGGTGATTCATAGCATCCTGCTTTTAAAAATTTTAGAATCTTTTATTAGTTTATCTGTAAGCTTCTCTCTCAAGCTCACTTGTGCAGATTCTGGTGTATTAAAAATACAATTCTAGCTTTACTCTGTGTGGGTTTCTTTGTTTAATATGTGGTGGTGAATTGCAATAGTGAACTTTATAACTATTTTAATTGATTTATGCAAAATTAAGTACTTAGAAATAAATTGTATTGAACATATAAAATTTTAAAATAGTTAAAATAGTTAAATAGTTGAACTATTAAAATAGTTTAAAATAGTTTAATGAAGTATGTAGCAAGTTCAAGGGAGAAGAAATTTAGTGATGAGAACAGCTGGCAAAAATGAGAGAATTAGTTTAAAAAGTACTTACAGAATATCTTTTTTTGAAAAGTCTCTAATCACATTAAGATGTTTTGGGGAAACTGTAAAACACCAAGGGATTTTTAACGTATTTTTTAATCTATTTGCAGCTGAAGGTGTGTTCTCACATCATTAGGAATAATACTTAAATAAACATAGCTTTTGAAAAACTAGACTGGAGAAGATGGACTGAAAAATAGACTGGAGAAAAAAAATCTAAGTTTATGCAAATGGTCATAAACTGCAGGGAAATTACTGCCTATTTGTTTGAGAACATGATGCAATATGGTGAATTAGGCTAATTGTCTTTATAGTTTGATTCAAAAGGATTGTATGTCAGTTTCTGTTTACAGTCTGGATTATAAATCCTCTAGACTATTAAATGAACTCAGAACAGAACATTTTGCTGACTTAAAGTCAGGACTTTATGGACTTTATAAAAAAAAAAAAAAGAAAAAAAATTTCCAAAGAGGCAATCTGATAGAAAGCAGGCTGGTACCCTAAATCATTTAATGAAACTTAGTTTCTGGTAAGAGGTATCTGGCTACAAAACTATGGTGTGTATCTGATTGGTTAAATCTGCTTGTCTGCAAAATGAGTAGAGAACATGACTTCTCTAGGTGTTCAGCTATAAAAGTGGTTAATGAGACTTGCAGAAAAATTTGATAATATGTGAATGCTGAAAGGTTTATTGTTTAGATTTTTAAAAAGTCCCCATACAGAAAGCTGGTTTGGATAATAAAATGGCAGATCAAATTTCAATAAAGAAAAATTAATGCATTGTGCAGAAGGTTGATGACAACCTCCAAAAATATATATGCATATTTATGTGCACCTAATTAACTAATTACTACTCTTGAGAAAAAATATATAAGATTTGTCTTGAGTTTGCTGCAAAATGCAACAAAATGGCGCTTTTGCCAAGTGCCAAATAGAAAACATCATACTTTGGAATACGTCCGTGGTATATTTGCATCTTGAATGTCATAGTTTTAGTTTCTTCCTCTCAAAAATGTACCAGAGTATCAGAATAATGACAGTATGGAAAGTAAGGGTGTTTCCCTATTGAGCATCCTCAGTGCTAGACCAGAGTAAAAGAATTGAATTGCCTTAGTTTGGAAAGCATGTGATTCATCAAAGATCAGAAAGATATATAAATCATGAATGTTAAAGGGTAGAAAGTATAGAAAATAGGGGTACCTCAATGAACTGGTGGTGCTTTAAAACAACCTACAAATAAAGCAAAAACAAAATCTTAATATTTCTTACATTCTCTGTGGCAATCATTTCTGCAGTTTAACTGTGGACACCAAATACAGATGTGTTCAGAAAGAGAATCATCAGTGTCTGTTAATGATTCAGATTAACTGTCAGTTTAGGAGGCCTGTAAAAAATTTTGAGAGTTAGCAATGTACCTTGTCTTCATTTTTTTTCCCTCAAGTGCTAGTAATGGAGGAAATAGTGCAGAAAAATGCAGAATCAGTGTATTCATTCAAAAAGTTATCTTGATGGAACTTTGAAAGTCTAGTAAACATGCAGAAAATTCTCATCGGTATCCCTGAGGATTAGAGTCAAGGAGAGTGAATCATAGAAATGTATGATTTTTTTTTTTCTTTGCAGTGTTGGAGATAGGGAAAGAGGAAAAAGGAGGAGACTTTGATGCAGTGTTATTCAAATGGTTGAGGTCAAGGAGAGGGACTGAAGGCCTTCAGCGGTTGAAAAATTTGCTGCGAGTCTAAAGTTTACAATTTTTTTTTTCCTAATTATCTACATTGTTAGAAATCTAGTACTTTTTAGTACTTCTTTTCAGTAGTGCTCTGAAAAAAACCCCTTTTTGTAAGGTTTCATCATATTTTCTAGCTTCATGCTAAAACTTGCCAGTCTTTATTTGATAGTTGTTACAGTTATTTTCAGTATCCACATTAATGGCTATTTATATGTCTTTAATGTGATTTCTTCTGGCTAATACTTTTGTCACTATTTCTCTTTTTTCAGTGTAGCTGTATATAAAAATTATCAACTGTATTTTGATATATATGCTTTACCTTTTGTCTATTGCATTATTAATTTATTTTTTTAACTGAAGATTTAAAAATCCATCCAATCATTTTCATGTACAAACAGAATATAGAATGTCTGGAAACACTCAAGCCCTCTTGCCTTTGACTTAACTTGGCTTAAACCCCATTTTCAAATAACTAGTAGAATATGTCTTCTTAAAAATATATTTTCTGAAAAATAAAAGCTTTCTTTTTGAAGGTGAACTCTTTTGGTCTAGGTCTCAGTCAGCGAAGCTGAAATGTATAGAAAGGTTTTATGCTATACAGATGAATAAGTGAGGAAGGCGTAATGCTGAGTACACTGATTAGCTTTAATTCTGTCAACTGCCAATATAAAATACTGTAGCTTAGTGTTTTTAACACTTTACCTCTTTACATAAATTTATTTGTGTCTTTTGAAAAAATACCCATTAAATAAACCCAGTCGTTCCTCTAATGTTTCCCCAAACCTAAATCTTCTATGATTTTTCATTTCTGACTACTTAGTTTTTCAGCATTTTGCATCACTCTGGAACAAACATTCACGACTGCACTTCGAAGTAGAATGACATTACTATTTATTCTTCTGTCTGTATGTCCTATCATCTTGTTACCTTTTGTTTTGTTGCTTCCGTTACGGTCTTGATCGAATTACTTGTGTTGTTCTCCTTGTTTTAAGGTAATCAGAGCTCCTGCAGTTTGTATTTTAGTCCCAGGTACCAGATATTTTGAGGCTTCTAGACCATGCAAATGGAATGTGTTTTTATGTATTAACATTGAAGTCCATGTCCATATTTCTTAGGGTAAAACTGTAAAGCCCTTTTCAAATCTGAATGATTTCACCTAATACATTAGAGTTGTATGTACAGAGTTGCAATTTATTTGGGGAAATAGTGTTGGGTTTGTGTTAACAGCTGGGAGCACAGTTAAATTAAAAACAACAAGACCTAACTTTGAGAAGTCTCTGACTAGATGCTGAAATGCATGTTTTATGGCTACTATCTAACAGGCTGTGGTTGGAATTGCTTGTTTGACCTCTTGGAGAAGGCAGATAGCTGAGCCTTTGATCTGAAACATGCTTTTATGTATAAAGCCATTTCCATTTTGTGTTTTGCCACTGTCATCTGCGCTACACACTCAGCTTAGTTTTTTTTGTTCTTATAAATAACTGACCTGCTGTTTCATGTCAGATTTTTCTCCTTTTCTACCTATTACAAATCCATCCAGGAGAAGGATAGCAAAGGGAGCTGGAGAGATGTGACATATCCCTGCCTAAGTTATTACATGGCCTGGGTGAAGTCTTATTTCTGTCAATTGTGTCCATTGTCCAGAAAAAAACATGGGAGGTATTAAAGATCTTCACTTAGTATGTATATAATATATGTGTATCCCATCGTTTCAGGCCTGTTGCTCATATTTTCTCTCAATCACATTAGTTTAGTCTCTTCAGAATTTAACCATAATTTGTGAATTGTTCCAGAGAAGGATATTTCGAGTACAGCATTGCCTCTGTTGATCCATCCTCATCTGCTTATGGGCTAGTTTAGGAACCTCCTTTCGGTTTGTTTTCTCTGGAAGAATTAATTTATTCTCCTTCAGAAACATATCAATACAGTGTTGAGATATGTTCTTTTATCTTCCATTAGTCTAAAGCAATAGCTGATGAAAATAGGTGCTCGTGTGATGTGTTGAAGTTAATGGCTTCTGCTGTTTCTATCCCTTCTTCTGTGTTTTGCACAACCACTTTTGTGAAAGCTGTCATAATTTTCTTAGCTTCAAAGCATCATTTGAAGTAAAGCTTGTAAAACATGAAAGTCTACAAAAGCAAGTTTCATCATTGGAGGAAAAAAAATCATAACAAATTTGACTGTGAAGCTTGGATTCCTCTCAAGAAGGATACAGGCTTTTTAAAGGAAGAATAGCTGGGTTGTTTTATTGGCAAAATGATGAGTAGAAGAGAAACTGTAGATTTGGCTTCTCATCTGTCAGATGAGAGGTTTTGCTGTAGATCGGGCTTTCTCCAAAACTTCTGAGTCTAAATGAACAATTCCAGGCCAAAAGCTCACTTTGAAAAATGTTAGGTAATTGCAAAACCTTTTAGGTTAGGAAGAAACTTCAACTACATTAGAGTTTCTTAATTTTTAACTAAAAATATTATTAAATTGAAAGCAGATACACAAGTTTACAAGAAATGTCATTAAATGACAGCACTTTTTAGTTATTCTTTGCCTTCTTTTAGTCATATTTAGTATGGATAATAGTAATTTAAAAATTATTTGATTAGTCTGTAAAATGACATCTGCTCTTTTATGAGCTATAAAAACTGACGATGCTTGCATCATAAAGGTGAGCAAAATAAAGCATAAACAGGTTATGTATTGCAAACAATAATGGAATGCAGAAGCATGTAAGAGCTTCCTTTTAATTCTATAATAAGAGTGGTTGTCTTACATCAAGGTGATTAATTATTGAAGAGAATATAGAAAACAAAGTCTCCAAAACTCACAAGCCTTTTCATGTTGATGTTTAATAGTCCATGGCTACTCCCTTTTCCTTTTTAAATTCTTGGCTAGGACAGAATTAGGGAGTGGTCACTTCTGTCATGGAGGTGTTTGCAGGTGGGGAGAAAACCTGTCATTTCATAAGCTGTAAGCTTGAAAGGCATGTTCCTTAACTTTACTCCCCAACTTTTCCCCCTGTTACAGCTGTAGTCTTTATTTAAGCTATCTCTTTCCCCCCATGGGCTTACTTTCTATTTCCTGTGATAACATATGCTATGAATAATTTCTATCTTGTATATAAATGCACCACATTTATATTTATTATTTAAATTGAGTATTATGATTTAATATATATTTGTTTAGATTTTCTCTAGCGGCGTTTTCTTGGACTGAGATATAACGCCAAGACACCTGTTTGGCAAAGGGGATCATATATATTTCACCCCTTTGTCTCAGTTGTTCATCTCTGTTTTTCTCTGGAGATTCTGTGCCATGCCTGGAAAGGATGACAAGCATAAATTTAATTAATGGCCAGTAGATTATAGTAATTCTCTAGCTAGGTTGCACTTGAGAACTGGTAACTCTTCTAAGCTGTTGGTGCTGTCAGTATTTGCAGTCACAATATGGCTATCTCCTTTTAATAATGTTTTCCCAAAGCGTGCCAGGTCCATGGCCAGACATATCTTTTTGTATGCCCTCTGTCTTCCAGTTTGTCATAGTTATTTGGTTTGATTATAAAGAATGACCATAATTACCTTTGGAAAGGTTGCAATCAATATTTTCTTTTATACTGCGTTTTTTTTAGATTGTTTCTTTTTAATAACTGTCTTTCATTTTTACTTTTTTGATGGTGAAATTGAATCAGATGGAATGAAATGACTGGATGGGAATAGATTGGTTTTCCCACTGGGAGCATTGGATCATCTTCAGATCAATAGAGTGGCTCTCAGAAGGCTGCAGGGCATGTATGTCAGGCAAACCCAGCAAAGCAAGCTTGGGCAGGAGCATCACAAGCCTGAAGTGAGAAGCAGGGAGCAGTAGCCAGATATATCTGAGGCACCAAAGGAGCTCCTAAAGTTTGCTGCCACTCAGAAAGTCATTGACCTAATAGAAACACGGGTGGGAGCTATCTTCAAGGAGGCAGTGCAGACTCTCTTCATTGAATACTGCTATGGAGTCACCTTTTGGCAAGTCTGCTTTTCCCATAATTAGATCCTGTCTTTCATGTATCCAAAGTGTAACAGAGATCTTTGTGACTGAGGATTGTTACTTCTGCCTGGAAGCTTGTTCTTGAACTCTCTCATTTGGAACTTGTCACCTCGAACCTCAGTTCTTTCAGGCTGGCATAGCCGTGGAGATGTTGTGGCTGTGGTAATCTGGCCCAGCAGTGAAGGGAACAAGCTTTTCAGTTTAAGGTTCATCCTTAGCTTCTAGCCATTCAACTTTATTAAGAAAGCATGTGGGATATTTCACCTGTCAAAGAGAGTTCCCCACTAGTACCTAGATTCTGTTTTCGCCTTTAGATTGGGTGCTGCCTTTGTAATAGTGAGAGTCTCATTCTTTGTTATAGTTGAACCGTGACCATCAAGTAAGCCCCACACGGCTGCTTGCTCACTCTAGCTCAGTGGTGGTGGGAAGAGAATCAGAAGAGTAAAACTGAGAAAACTCAGTTGAGATAAAGACAGTTTAATATGCAAAGCAAAAGCTATGCATGTGAAGCAAATCAAAAGAGGGAATTCATTCTCTGGTTCCTATGGGCAGGCAGGTCTTCAGCTGTCTCCAAGAGAGCAGGGTAACAGTGACTTAGAAAGACAAACACCCATCTCTCTGAACATTATCTGCTTCCCCCAGATTTATTGCTGAGTGTTCAATGGTATAGAATGTCTCTGTTGGTTAGATGGGGTCAGCTTTCCCACTTGTTTCTCTTTCCAACTTCTTGTGAAGTCCCAGTCTCCTCACTAGTGGAGTGGGATGAGAAGCCGAAAAGGCCTTGGCTCTGTGTCAGTACTGCTTAGCAGTAGCTAAAATATCCCTGTATTACTAAGACACTTTGCAGCACAATTCCAAAACAGAGTCCATACTAGCTAATACAAAGAAAACGAATCCAGCCAAAACCAGCACATCCATCCTCCATTATTTTGTGTCTTCAGAGCCAGAAAGTTAACACTGTGTGTGTCCCTAATCCAAGCTGCAGAATGCAAAGTCCAAACATGAACATTAGCTGTGCCTTTGATTTTTTTTTTTATTGTACTACAAGTTATTTAAGAACCATTTCTAAGAGCTTGACTGTCTGGCTAGATGTGTAGTTGTGGGCAAGCATGAAGGCAGATCAAGCAACATTAGGGAAAATTTCTATCCATTTTATCTTTCTGGGGCTCCTTTCACATTCCTGTTAAGCATGCCACTGTTGCTGCAGCCTAAAGGCAAGTTGTTGATCTGTTCTTGTTTATGTAGTTGATTAAAGCCATGACTTCTTGGGTTTTCTCTGTGTTGCTTTATGAGTATCTTTAGTGCTAATTTTGATATATAGATGACATACTTGGGATTGTGGATGATGAAAACATGCTTTCCTTTTTTGTTACTTGTAAATACTTGCCCTAGGGAACAAAGATACAATTATATTATGCAATCATAAAACTCTTTTATTTGCACCATGTGTGAATAGTATTTGGCAGACAAAACTTTATAAAAAAAAATTTACTTTGAGGCTTACTCTCCTAGAACTCATGCCTAATAAGAATGTTACTCACATTACTCAGTGATCCTTTGTCAATTCAGTGTCAACTTACCTCATCTCTACCAAGAAGCAGAGAAGGATGACTTTTAACTGTGTTGTTTTTTACCCAGCTTCACAAATGAATTTGCTGTTTCAGAGTACTGTGTAAATGAAAAGCATTAATTTCACCAGCATGTAATTCACTGGTATATGTGTGTATATATATATATATATATGTCTGCAGTTCAATATTTATTTGGAAACCTGTCTGTCCACTCGTAAGTATTGCCTGTGAGAAACATGGTACATTCCTACTCCATAGAATGACATGTTACAGCATATTTAGTAAGTGTTATTCACTTACCACTTGTCCACATCATACTTAATTGGTTGCCTTTCTAAGAGTTTTGGAAATATATAAGAAGTAGATTCAAATACCGTATTAATGTCCTCTAAGTGTTTTTCAAGAAATGAATGAGTATTTAGAAGGCATCTATTTGTTTTTACTTGTGAAAATCATCCATCTGAGGGATGGGGACAAGTGGGCATGCAGAAGTAGCTCCTGAACAGTCACTTAAAAACCTTTCATTTGCAATTGAACTATAGAGTGGATTGGCTATTTAAACCAAATTGAAGATTTGTGAAATCAAGATTAATACTTGAAGCATTAGAACTTCAGGTTGAAATATTCAGGGACATAGAAAGTTGTGAGTACTTTTGGTTTTGTTTGCTTATAATATTAAGGTGTCTTACTTGACTGATAGATATGGAAAATGATTACTTCGGTATTGCATGAGCAGGCTTAAATTTTTTATTAAGTTACAAGATATGTAGTCTGTTGTTGTAGTGTGACAGGTGTGTAAAAATTCTCAGGTTTGGGAGAGAAAGCTGCATATTTATTAATTGAGAAATAAACTCCAAGTCTTTTATTGGCTTCAGCTAGCTGGGACCTCAGAATAAAACTGCCTTTATCTTGGCAATGAAAGGACGTTTGAGCTCCCAGGCACTAGGAAAATATACTTTTTTAAGTCATCTATAACAAAGAAAAACTTCTAAAATGTTGATGATCACTAAGCTAGTGCTACCTCAGGATTACTCTGGTTGCCAGCTTCATTCTGGTCGAAGAGCGTTTATTTATTTCAGAATAAAATAGTCCAGGCTGGAAGAAAGCCTGGATGAAGCATGAAACATGCGTGTGATCTGCAGGTAATAAGATACATAATAAAAAGATGCTGACAAATTAAATTTACATATGTGGGTTTTATATGTCCAGTAAGAACAATAATTATGAAAGATGGATGTACTTTTTCAAGAGAAGCAAGTGCTTCCAAAGTTTTTTACTGTTGAGTAAAAACTGTAGTGGTAGTTTTATCTCCGTTTTGTGTAATTTTCTTTCTTAGCCCTGAAACTGTTTGCTGTTGGCAGAATAGCTGCAATTAATTGTATTTTTAATCATGGGCTGATTTATTTTCAGATCTCAATAGAGAATGACTACCTAGGCCCCAGAAGAATTGAGAGTCTGCAAAAAGAAGATGCTGATTGGCAGAAAAAAGCCCACATGGCTGTGCTTTCTATTCAAGATCTTACAGTTAAATATTTTGAAATAACAGCTAAAACACAAAAAGGTAGTTATTTTCTGTCATCCTATCCATCACATAAAAAATGAAATTATTTAATGTTTACTATGTTCTGCGTTGTACTGTTTTTTTCATCAATCCTTCATGAGGAAAATGCAGTTGTCATTCTTATTTGTTTTTTCTTCTGTGTCTGTTTGAATCTTTCACTTGTAAAACTTTTCAGAACGTCATCAGCAATGAACAGAATAGAAATTTTAGGTAGAACTTTTACAGCGACTTGCTCAATGTTATTCTATTAGTGGTACTCTGTGTTTGCAAAGGATTTAAGAGCATAGAGTCCCTGGTGGATTCTGTTTACTGGATATGGCAGACTCCCATAGCAAATTGTTAATTGTCTTTCAGTTAATTTCCTTTTCTAGTCTTTCTTGCCTTTCAGGAATTTTTTTCAGAACTCTAAACATTAAGCAACAGCTCAATTTAACTGCTCTGAGAAAGCTGTTCTGTTGTTCAGAAGCCTTCATGGATATAAGCTTGGCTTTTCAGTGTTTGAAGAATGTGATGGTTTTAGTAAAAAGTGGTGCAGTAAAGTGAGGTCAGATGACTTCGTATGTACATCCGTGCTCTCATCCTTGTACCTTTTTAGCTTAAATAACCAGCTTAATAGGGCAAACAGACCATTTTCTAGTCTACTGACAAAGGTTGTCCTGGTGTCCTCCCCTGCTTGACTGCAGGTCCTGTTTCTTTCTTTGCCGTGGTAATAGTGATTGTGCAAGATCCACAGTAGAAATCCTTTTTTGACTGGTAGGTCTCTTGTCATCTCTGTACATGACTGCTACATCTGACTCAAGAGATGCAGGCGCTATAAATTTACTCTGTTCATTGACAACCCAAGTTAATGTGAAATTTCACCTTACTCTGACTGGCTGACTTAATAGGTTAAAACATGTTGGAATAAATTTAATTAGAGGAAATTCTAAATGTACCAATCAGCTTTACTTCTTTCTTTTCTAGTATGACAAAGGTAACCAGTGATACACTACTAGTTGATAATGCACATTTATAGATATTGACTTCTTGTTTTTGTTCGCATGATTTTTTATGTACAGCAGTCAGGATTTGGATGAAAACCAGTGGAAAGTGATATGCCTGAAGGCTGATTACAATGTAGATCTTTAAAATACAGGTTATTTACCTGGTTTTTGTGTTTGTAGTTTTTCTTGGCCTCCTGCTGATCACAGGGTAGTCTTACATACCCAAACATTAACAGATGGCAGGGGAAAAGCATATGAGAACATAAAGGTGCTTTTTGTTACCCAAGACCAGCATGTAGTAGTGTGTGGTGACTTAAAGCCACCCCTTCTGATTCATTACTTTTGTGGCTTTTGCTTTGCAAAGCTAAGTACAGTATCATGTGACATGTATATTAACAGTGGTGAAAATCTTGCATGTGTCCACATAGATGTTATCTGGTGCCCCAGAATAGTAAATTTGAATCAGGCAAGGGACTCCTGCAGTTGGAGTTAAAAGATAGATGTTGTTTTAATTTCATGCAGAGTTCTTACAGAATTGCACTTGAAGTTAAGCTGAAATCTTTGTTTTTAAATAGTAATTTTTTTTATTCTTCAGTTTAATTTTAATTTATGACTGTACTAGAAATGTTGTTAAGGTAAGCTGGAGACTTCAGTAGCTGATAATTGGTGGTTACAGAAGAGGGGAAAATTTGGGATCCAGTTCAAGACCAAATGGTTGTATTAATGAGATTTTTATTAAGTACAAATATGTGCATGTTCTTTGCAGCAGGATCACTAGTGGTTTGAAGAGTAGACTAGTAAAATGCCTGCCTCTTTTTTTCCTTTCTGTAGCTGTGTATGATCGAATGCGAGCAGACCAGAAAAAATTTGGTAAGGCAGCATGGGCTGCAGCAGTGGAACGTATGGAAAAGCTTCAGTATGCAGTTTCTAAGGAGACTTTGCAGTTGATGCGTGCTAAAGAAATCTGTTTGGAGCAGAAGAAACATGCACTGAAAGAAGAGGTAAGTTTTCATGCCAGTAAGTAGAAAATTGAAGCACACAGAAAGAAGCGATGTTAGACAGATGATGTTGCAATGTAGGGGTGGTGAGTTTTGTGCCCCTTACGTATGTTTTCTGTTCACCTTTTCCTGGTTTCTAAAACAGAAAGACAGTTTTTGCTGTAAATGTTTACAGTGATCCACTGGGATGAGTAGAATGAAGAAAAAGGATAGGACAGAAATTGGCTGCTATGTAATCTCTGCAGTTTAGCTGTCAGAGGCATGACCACCTTTTCAGAATAGCTCTGGCATTCCAGATAGAAGATGTCTGACCATTAGTAAATATATTGGTAGTTGGATGGTTGTGTTTGCAGTCTTTCTCTGCTTGCCTTAATTGCTAAGGCAGTCTTCCAGATGGGGCTGTGCTAGTCATGATTTTCCTGAGGAAAGAGTTCATGCATAAAACTGTGCTTAAATGCCTTAGCAGGAAAAAAATCCAGATATATTGGATTTTATGACATCTCAAAAGTAACAATGCTTCAAATTCTCTTTTAAACTTTGCTATCATATGGATGGACATTTAGTGTGAAGAACTTTCTGTCATACTAATTTTAATGTGTGTTTTAGCAATTAGACGATTGTTTTAAGAGAACTTTTTAAATGCTTCAGCGAAATTTGACTAAACTGATGGTTCTGTTATGAAAAAGTTATCCAGAGAGCTCATGACTTTAGCACTACAAAGGCTGGTAGGTTTTTAAGGCTGATAGACTATGTGTCTATTTTAGGAACCTCTGTAGAAGACAGCTTGATCTGCAGGGAAGAGGGAGTACATGCAAGACCCAGAGCCCAAAAATAAGTTTACTGCATTTCAGTGTTCTTTAGATTTGGAAATCCAAGAGTTGTCTGAAAACCTGAGTTTATTAGGCTGTTGTCATCCTTAGTCAAGAGTTGATGAGACAATCCAGCAGTACTAATGGCAAGATATTGAATATTTTCACTTAGAGTAACCATGTATCTTCTTTTTGTGGCACATCTTATTTTTTTCCCTGTGGAGACCTGTGAATTTTTGTTTAATGAGATCTCAATCTGGTAAATGAGTGAGTGTTTGGTCTGATATGCTAAAGTATTAGGGGCTGCACAGGAAAAGGAGAGATTCCTTGTAGTATACATCATGATGAAAGTGAGCTGTGAGTTTGAGGCTTTTGGGACAGAGAACATCTAATGACCATGGTACTTTGGGATGGTGTATTACAAGGTATAAAGAACTCTGCATCTGAGTACAGTGGTAGGGAGATAGCACCAACCAGCTTCTGCTCTGATACACATTGTGTCTTCTGAGAATGTAAAATGCTTAAGTATAAAGAGTTGAATGTGAGAAACCTGACTGGAAATTCTATCTTTGCACAGAATGGTGGCAGTCTCATAAAGATAATGTTTGTAGAACTGAAATATCTGCTGGCAAACCATTTAGCTACTACATTCTAGAAGATAAAAACAGGATATTTGTTTGAAGAGACTAAAATGCTCAAGAAATTAATACATCTGGATTTTAGCTGAGAAATGTGACAATTCAGAACAAAGATGAGATATGATTTCGCTTGAGGAAAGTGTGTTCAACAGGTTGTCTATGGGTTTTTGAACATTTAGTCTTGGAAAATAAATTTTTTGTGAGGGCATATTGGGTAGGAGAAGGGGTAATAGCTTTAAACTGAAAGTGGATGGTTTTAAACTACGTATTAGGAAGAAATTCTTTGAACTTTGAGGGAGCAGCACTGGAACAGGTTGCCCAGAGATGTTGTGGATCAAGATCCTGAGACGTGTACAAGGCCAGATTGGACGGAAGTCTGAGCAACCTGGTCTAGTGAAAGGTGTCCCTGCCTGTGGTGGAGGGCTTGGAACTTGATGAGATTTCAAGTCCCTTCCAGCTTAAGTCGCTCTGATTCAGTGAATGCAACCACTCTGATTGGTATGAATGCAACAACAAAGACTGTAGAGATTAAGTTATTTGCTTTCATTAATGCAGGAAGTTGTGGCATTACAGGAAATTGATCTTGGATCTGCCCAGTTTAAGTTTTTCGTTCCACCACTGTGTTGTTTTAACCCCAGCCAGCAGCGAAGAACCATGTGGCTGCTCACTTGCTTCCTCACAAGTGGGAGCAGAAGGATTAAAAGCTAGAAAACTCATGGGTTGAGATAAAGGCAGTTTGATAGGGAAAGCCAAAGCCAAACATGTGAGCGAAGCAAAACGAGGAATTAATTCATATCTTCCCATGGGCAGACAGGTGTTCAGCCATCTCCAGGGGTTCAGGGCCCCATCACAGGTAACTGTGAACTTGAGAAAACAAAACTCTACTAACTCCCTCCTTTCCTCTTTCTTCTTCCCACTTTATATACTGGCATGATGTCACATGGTCTGGAATATCCCTTTGGTCAGTTGGGGTCACCTGTTCTGGTCATGTCTCTTCCCGGACGCCCATGCACTTCCATCTTCCCTGCTAGAGGGACCATACAAAAACATGTAAGGCCTTGGCTGTGTGGAAGCTCTGCTCAGCAAAATCACCTCTGTATTATCAACCCTGTGTTCAGCACAAACCCCGTACCAGGCACCGAGAAGAAAATCAACCCTACCCCAGCCAAAACCAGCAGAATTGTAGAATGTTTCCCATACCATTCTCATGTTAAATTTCTTTGTGTTTCTTTGATTGTGTTGATCAGCCTGAGAGCTACCAAGGATGCAGTAAATTTGTAGTACTGTTAGGTAAAAACTTCTAAGAATTGCTCTCAATTAAGAATAGAAATTTTTAACAGAATATACTGAAATATGTCCAAAAGTGATTATACTGTTTTGAATTATCACACCTTAGTAGTATCTTACATGAAGTTTTAAAATAACTTGTTGAAATTCAAGGTCTTAGTTTTACTTTTTCATGGGGAGCTATTATGTAGCTAGGATATCTGCCCATGAACCATACAGCAGTACTAATTTCCCATTTCTTTTGCACCTGAAAGCTGAATAAAGTGGCAAGGTACCCCTAAAACAGAACAGATAACTAACAGCATCTTTGGTGTATGCTCTTTGTAGGGCAAAGGTACAGTTGTCAGTTGCTAACATCCTTTATCAGGCAGACACCAGTGCAACTGAATGAAATACTCAGCAGCTATAACTTGGTGAGACTTTTGAAGATAGTCTGTGTGTATCTTTAGTCAGTATTTATGTATCTTGTGTGTTTAAATTTTTAAACATCTGTTTTTAAGAAAAAGATTGTGAGGGTTTGAGCCATTCTCACAGTTCATGGAAAAAGGGAAGTTCTTAGGTGTGCTCACATTTGACACTACCTTAATTTAAAAAGCAAACAAACATTTCCCACACCCATTTTCTTCACCCGCAAACCCACCAAATTTTGCTGCATTTTTACAGTGAGGAAATCCTTGAAAAATGCCAAATCTCTTGAAAAATGCTAATATCCTGCCTGAACAATAAACATTATCCCTCTTATATGGAAAAACTGGAGAGTTCAAGAGAATCAGTCCTTTTGTCTTGAAAAGTAGCCTGTAGTTCACCCCAGTTGTGCAGTCAGTATGTCATTTACTGTTCTGGTCAAATTAGTAACTTAATATGGATGCAAAGTAATAAAATGACATAACAGGACATTTTTGTGTAGCACTAGACTATAGCATATACATGTTACATTAATGATTGTAAGGTTTCTGGTGTTCACTTAAGGACTTACTGGAGTTTTAAGACTAATAGTTGGAAATAAGTACAGTACACATAACTCTTTGCGTTTAATTGAGCTGTGAAATCCCTGTCAATAGATAATGGTGCAGGTGTTGAAAGCTTGCATGTTTAAAAAAAAAAAAGGATAGAACAAATGTATTAAGTCCAGTAAGTCTGTTTTGTATAAGAGGCTGCAGTGTGATTTAAGTTGTGTTGCTACAGGCTGTGCTAGAGGCTGGTGAATCCTTTTGGGAAGCTATCACTGCACTGGCTGTTACGTTTCATCGTCCTGGATTTTTGCAACATTTTCCCAAAACAGGGTATTGACTAAAATGGATCATTGGTTTAATTCAGTACAAATATCTTCCAAGTTTACTATAGTCATATTTAAATGTCAAGGAACCCATTTGTAGCTGTTCATTACAGACTCAGTTTTACAATTTGAAGATAACACCATAATGTACAGAACATGCTAGCAAACATTTTTTAATGTATCGCTAAATAGGTCAGGTATTTTTTCTTGGTAGACATCCCTTTTTAATGATTGACTGTCTATAATGTGAAACTGGACATTTCTTCTGAATAATGAGGTAGACAGATAAAAAATTTCCATTAAAATTTACCATTACTGTCACACAGTATCTGAGAGAAACTATCAGATATACATATTCTGAGCAGGTAAATTTGGATGTAGCCTTAACTCTTCTGCATGCAGGTTGTGTCCAACCTCAGCACATAAGATTGCCTTACATGCTGGTATTTCTTAAATATTATCTGAATGGCTAACTGTATTGAGCAGATAAATCTTGTTTGACTGAATGAAAGAGAATGGTTGCAGTTCAGTTTGGTTGTGTGTTACTTTTCTATTCACGCATATAATACAAATAAATACTGAAATATATATAATTTGTATATATATAATCTGTGTATTTATTCCCCTGTGAAGGACACCAGAAAGAGCAGAGCAACTAACTGTCATTACAGGGTGATCAGTGCATGTATCTCTATCCCTGTTTGCACATCCTTTCACGTTTTTTTCTCAGTTCTGCTTATACAGGTTTTAACTGTAGCTTTCTAGATGCCTACTTTTAGACTGGGGATTGAAGATAGAAAAATTGTAATTTAATTATGTACCTTCGCAGAATCAAGGGGTAGAGTAAAAGAGTGTGAGGGATGTTTCATACTATGCAGTGTATGACTTGACACTTGACAGTTGCAAAGTGTAATTCAATGCCATGGATTTATTTCATTGCCATGTAGAAAAAAGGTCAGTTATTAAAGGCATCTTAAGAACATGTCCTAGGGATTTTATGTGTTCAGTTTTAACGTGTTACATTTACTGTACCAGACAGTATCTAGCTGTAATCATAAAATCTTTGGTTTTGTTCTCATAATTATCCTAGAGTTATGTGGTTTCTGTTTGTTTGTTGTTTTCTCTTTTTATTTAGATGCAGAGCCTGAAAGGTGGTACGGAAGCATTAGCTCATTTGGACCACTTAGAAGCTGATTACTATGATCTACAGCTTCAGTTGTATGAAGTGCAGTTCGAGATCTTGAAATGTGAAGAGCTGCTACTGACAGCACAGCTTGAAAGCATCAGACGATTGATGTCAGGTGCTTTATTTACTTCAATTAATGCAAATCTGTTAAAGATAATTTTCTTAATAAGAGTTCAGGGAAGCCTGTGGGAATGAAATATGAGCAGATTCTTTGCCATGTGAAGAGCTGCAAAAGTACTGTTAAATTAAAATTACACCTGTTTATAAGGCATATACATACACATAAAGAAGTTCTGATATGGTTCTCATTGCCTGTATTTGGAAATTTGCATGTAAGATATGCAAACTATATATGTTTTCAAGAATTAAGGGAGGAGGAGATGTCTTAGATACTGGACTTGTTTAAAAATATGCAGGATATGTTGATATTACTCATTTCTTGAAAGTGATTTGTTTTCAAAAGCTATATCTGAAAATTGGTTTCTTTTGCTACACTTGAAGTTCATGTTATTATCTCAAAATTAGAGCAGCAACAAAAACCTTATGCTTGCAGAACTGACTATCCTGCTACACTTCATGTCGCAACTGTGGCAAAAGTACATGTAAATCACACAGCATTTTTCAATCCAGTTCTGTCCTTTAGAGTTTTCTAGCTTTAATGTTTGTATTTAAGCAAGCTTTGTTTTGCTGTTTTCAGTGTGTAGGTCTTGAATAAAAAAATTTGCTATGAATAGAAAATTCTTCTAGGAGAAGTTTGAAGCTGGATTGTATTTTGAGTTGCCACTGGAAAAGGAGAAAACATGGGTATCACGTTTGTCTCACTGTATCATGAATCTCCACCTTTATGGCTTCTGATGGAAACAACTGTAACTGTAGGCTTGGAACATTAGAGTTGGAAACTTTATAAATATGTTACAGAAATTTGGCAGCTTTGACTGGGTAGAGAGTTAGTGGTTTTGGGGTAGATAGATTTTGGACTGGGAAATGAGACGTGTCGTTCTGGTACTGAAGACGTCTGCTTGCTTAGTTATGAACTAAGTAAGAACAGGAGACCAAGAAACGTATATCAAAATCCTTTATCTTTGGTGTAGTGATAGTAAAACCTCTGGGTCGTCTAAGCTGTAAAAATGTTACAGGGCAATACGATTTGTCATTGATGTTTTCTCCAGAAATCTCAAAAAAGCCCTCAACCCACAACCTAATCCAAAATAAAACCTTCAGTCAGCTAAATCATCACCCTGTTCCTTCCCTTGTTGCAACAAAACAGTTCACCATTCTGGCTTCCTTTGGTATTTTAAATTTGTATGATATTGTTTAATAATAAATCCAAACCTATCCTATAGGAGAGAATGAAAAATACAGTTTCTAAATGTCTGAGAATTGTTCAACACATGAAATTACCTTCTTAGACTTTCCTTAGGTGGATAGAACAATAAATGTGAAAAATCATGTGATATGCAAGTGACTACATATGTTTGAGACTATTCAACACCAAATCTGAATTCAAGCATCTAAAACATTCAGTGGTCTTTTAATATGTGTTTTTTCCTATGATGTCAAAAGAAAAGCATGGTCTGTTACACTTTCTTTTTGAAGTGTACTGTTAGTAAAGTAACAGATTTTGATGTTGCGCATCTGTATGATTTGAAATTCATATGTGTAAGCTGAGTAGATGCTATTGCTTCTCTCTAGTCTTTGACTGTAGTGGTTCTGCAGAGATAGTTCAGAGAATTCCCAACTAATGTTTTGAGAGCATGGTTTGAATTGACTGCAGTTGGTTGTGACCTAGAAGAACATCTTTGGAAATTCAGCAAAGGATCTGATAAGGATCTAGTGATAATAGATTGTCATATTATGAGCAACACTAGTCATTAAGCAAATACCTGCATTGAAATTCAAAAACCGTGACTTTATTAGGTAAAATTTACAAGGGTTTTATCTTATTTGTACAAAGTATGAGTACATTATTGTCAAAATGTATTTGTGATGGGTGAACTTGTGTATTTGTTTTTAACTTTGCATGAAAGTGTTCTAAAGCAAAATTCAGCTGTAAATTCTCCCATTTTGTAACTGCAAGGTGAAATATAATTGTCAGCCATTAATCTTCTTACTCAGTGTTATCTCAAAGGGAGTTCCAGTGACTTGACAGTTATATATTGATGGAGCTTTACAGGGTTTTTATTTTTCAAACTGAGTGCTGAAGTAAAGGAACTGTTTGGTATGTTTTAGTAGCTTTTATTATAAGGTTTTGCTGTGCTTTGTTGTCTGGTCCTGCCATGACTTCTACTGAGCTGAAATCAGCATGGCAGTTAGAATTCTGGTTGCAGCAGAGACTGTACACACAAATAACATGAAGTGACAACAGCTTTTAAAATGGACTGTGTACTGAGGAAAATCCTGTGCCCATCCCCAAATAGTCAAGTAGCTGAAGTAGGAGAAATTACAGTCTTCCTGAAAGTAGTTGAAAAAGTTGAAATAAGAAAGTTCGGTGTTTCTGTGGAATAGACACTTGACAGACATGCCAGCTGCATCTGCCTGTTTCAGACAGCAGTAATGCATTTCCTTCTTGCTGTATGACAAATATATCTTACTTTGTATGCCAGTGGAATAAAGAACAAGAGGCCTTTGCTGCTTCTTCATCCCAACATCCTTCAAGGATTTATAATCACCACTCTTTCCTTCTTGGCAAGAGATGAGAAGGCGGTATTTAAAGATGAGCTCAGTGTTATTCCAAATGCTTCACTCAGGAAGCTAAAAATCATGAATGTTGATAAAACTATTAGTAATTACCTCCTTTTCAGGCCTGTAATGCTTTGAAGGATTGCCTTGAAGTTGCCCTCCCTCCCTCCCAGGAGCAGTGACTGGGACGTCAAAAACCTATGAGAGGATTTTTGGTGTCCTGTTGTCGAGTCCCCTTACATGAAATTATGAGTTGGTTGTAACAGAAGAATCTCATGCCGAGGTCTTCAGATAGTGTTTTCTATCCTGAACTTCATGGTGAAGACCAGAAAAAATGGTTACACACTTTGGGTCCCTTTTGAGACCTAAAGACATGCGTGGGCAGTGTTCAAATTAGGCTACACATTATAGCTGTACATTTACAATTGCATTTGTGTTTTAATACTTTGAGCTTGCCTGAATAGCAGGCTGAGCTTCATTGGTATTAATTTCTGTTCCCCATAAAGACCTTAAAGCTGTACAGTGCCTTGCTGTGTAATGTTTCTCGTCTGACCTATTGATTTTTGGTAGTAGTCCTCTGAAAGGGCTGTGGCATTATATCTTGTAGGTCAGTGGGAGGGTTGTTGTTGAGGAAAACAAAATGTTAATCAAATACGAACCATTGATGTAATTTTTTTATTGCTGACATCTTTAAAACAGAGAAGAGAGATGAAGTGGTGTATTATGACACTTATGAAAGTATGGAAGCTATGCTTGAAAAAGAGGATATGGCAACATCTGTACACTTGCAAAAAGAGGAGCTGCAAAAGCTACAACAAAAAATCCGCCAGCTGGAAGCAAGGCGAGGACGTATTTCAGCCAAGAAAGCCTACCTCAGAAATAAGAAGGTACTGTTTAATTGCCTTTTTTTGGGACATAATTAGCAAACTTAATAAAACGTCAAAAAGTTTCCTTTCAGATACAAATTTCCCAGAATTTTTGTGGATTACTTTCATCGTTTGCTAGAAGTTGTTTTGCAGAATACTAAATAACATGTATTGTTATATTGATACATTTAAGATTCTGTTTACCTTTCTTCTAGATGTAAAGGAACCTTCAATTACTTTGAACTAATAAACTTATTTCTATTAACTAATCAGAATACTTTCAGGCAGGAAGTCCATGCTAGAATGAATGTTTTTATGGAGATTAGTTTTGTATATGTTTGCCAAAGACAATTTTCAAATATGTTTCTCACTGGTGAGTTCTATTTTCATTCTCTTACCATCCTTTTAAACTTATGTTGTGTTGATACTCTGTGTTTGGCAGATCTGTATATCAGTCTATATTCTAAATTTGTAATTCTGGGTGTGCAATTTAGGTCAAAATTTGGGAGACCATTGCAGTACTTGTTAGAAAATAAGTTCTACCCCATACTATGTACTGTAAAACTATGCAAAAAATGTCAGTTGAGGCCTCATTCTGGATTAGCATGAATGGTCAGTTTGGTTGTGTGTTTGCAGTCATGTCCCTTTATGTGAAAATGACCCCTTCGTATAAAGAGTTTACCAGATTGACAGTAAACCCTTCAGGTCTTGCCTCCACAATTAATAGATCTATTTCTGTATATAAATCTGAAGCATAACAGAGCAAATGAAAAGTTATTGAAACATTTAATGTATTTTAGTTTTTGTTTTTTGTCAACCACTGCCTTGTTTCTAGTTAACCCAATATGGAGAAGACTGCAAATGAGGTATTAGAAGAGCGGTCCTCTGTTAGCTGATTATGTGAAGTAGCTTGCTGTGTCATTGTGTTTCTTTTGCATGAGTTTGTAAAGAGAAAAGGTATGAGGAACGTTGTTAGTATTTCAAGTAAGAGAACTGTCATGTTACTCTAATTTATTTATACAGGCTATAGTATAATATGATATTTTCTCCTGGGTATGAAAAGACACTACTGGCATCTAACAAAGCAGACACACCTGTTCAAAAGTGCCAGCCTGTTTGTTGTTCTTTGCTTAACTTACTGGAGTTCACAGGTCAAGACAAAGTGCTGAAACAGTAGAGATTTTTTAGCATGCCCATATATCTGTATAATGAACTGGACACCTTTGATGGCTCTTTTGTCTCAATGTTATGCTATGATAGAATATCTTGTTTAAGCTGAAGGTGTTGGTTTTGGCTGTAGCAAGGGTAGCAACATGGTGGGTTGTACACTGTGACAAGATATAGAGCTGTGTATGGTAGTGTTGCTTTTCTGCATCTGCATGCAGGAGTGGTACAGTTTCATCTTCTCAACATTGTGCTGGGATAGCTGTGGCTATACTGCTTTCAGGACCTGAGGTAATGTCTCCATGTGGAGCTTGGACATCACATCGCTCTCAGAACTAGTTCCACATCTCTTACTTATGTCATTGCCCAGCATAACATCCTCTGTAGTTGAGTGCTGTGGGGGGATACTTAGCTTCTAGAAGAATCACAGAGTAGAACAAGGTGTACTTAAACTTACAGGAGAAAATAAATGAGTTTTATTTGAGCAAAAAGAAAGGGCAGAATCTGTTGTGTGCCATTGTGTGGTATTTGTTGGGCAGAAAAGAATGGCCATTTTTTAGCTTCTCTTCTTAGTGCTAGATAACCCAGAGTCGTACTAAGCTTTCTGGCAATTACCTGAAAATCAAAACTTATAGATTTGTCTCATTTTTTTAAAGCAAGCTTTGTATTTTCAATGGCCTTTCTAATGATATTGTAAAACATTAATGAATGCTATTTGAGATGCCTGGTGTGAGTACTTGCATATGTGGGGGTGGGGGGGGAAAGGGTTCTTGCTCTGAAGTGTTTGCAGGTTAAGTCAAGTATGCAGAGCTAAGATACAGATGGGATACAAAAGCAGACTGTAGATGGTGAGAATGAGGGCAGTGATGACTGAATGCTATGTGAAGAAAAGTGACTTTTTGAGGATGAATGTGGAAAGTACATACTGGGTGGTAAATCTCTGTCTGTGTCAATTAAGAAACATTTATTGTTGAACTGAGATGAGAGTGTACTTAATGCTTTTCAGATTGTGTTCCTGACTTCGCATGTTTCAGCAAAGTATCTTAAAACAGACTTTTAAACTGGTGTTCTGTTTTGGATTTGGTTGGTGAAATTGTGATGGTGGATTGGTGAGGTTTTTCTTTTTTTTTTAAGCTTGTCAGTTCTGTAGGTGAAAACAAAAAGCAAGCTATGCATTAAGTGGTGTATAGGACAGTCTTGTGATAGGTTTAGAAATTACAGTCCTTTCTCATTATGAAGATTTTGGCAACTGAAAATGCCCTTAGAAGAATGTCTCCTTTCTAGCAGCAGGTATCAGGATTAAGGAAACAATAGGAAATTTTTCTCTGTCATCAGTTTTATTTTTTTGGAAGAAGGTAATTTCATCATCCAGTATTTTAAAATCTTTTCTGTTGAGGAGATAACACAGTGAAAGCAAATAAATTACTCTTTATAGAGTAAGACAATTTGTAATTGAAATATAAACTTCAGTGACTATAGTCTCTATTTTGTTTTTCAGGAATTCGTCCCCTAATTTTCCAGACAATGAATCAGTTTTTCAGTGATGTTGTCAAATAGTCATATGTACCAAGCTTTTGTTTAGAAACTTTCGTTAGAGGTTTGTTACAAACATAATTCAGTTGTGGCTCTAGAATAACTGAACTGGCATTTTCAAAATTCATGGTTTTACAGAATTTTATATTTTTTCACTGTACTACGATGAGTATAAACTCTTCATTCTCTTCTTTTAGTAGAAATCTATTAGCATTTGTTAAACAATCATTTCCTGATGTTCCTTTGTGTTGATGACAGTGAGTTATTAAAAAAATAAAATAGCAGTTTCATTTTTTCCCCTTCCTTCTAGAGAGCTAGCTGTAGATCTTTTCATGCAGGAAATTGCTATTGTTATGCCAGTCTACCCCCTGCTGGCTACACATTAGTATTAATTAGATTATAATATGGAACAAGCAGCTGATTTATTAGGGAGATAGACTTATAGCAAAGAGTCAAGGTGAAAAAAATGGTATAGAAGTTATCTCGAAAACTCTGAAAAAACAGAACTGTGATGTAATCAAATTGTTTGGCACCCAGGAAGATTATTCGTTATCACAAGCAGACTGGGTGAAGCAAGTGGTTGTTTAGGGAAGGTTCATGATGTGTGCTTTCATCTAGGAAACTTTCTCACATGCTTTTGTGTTCATTTAAGAGGATGCCTTTAGAATTTTGCAAGCCCACATTTTAAAGCACGGCCCATAGCGAAATAGGTGTTATGAAGATACAGTGTCAGCTGGCATAGGATTATTGGTATTCTGTTATCAACTACTATTACAACAACAGCGGCATAAGAACATAACTACACTGAAGGCTTATAGTAAAATATGGTTTCTGCACATGAAAAGCTAACCTTTTAATTGGGATGTTTTTTGAGTTGAAAGCAAGATTCACTGTAACTAGTTAGATACAATACTAATGCAGACCTCTTTTACATATATTGCATATTACTAGTCTTAAACATCATAGTTCATGCATTGACAAAGGTTGACATGGTTCCCCAGCTCTCCATTTTTCTCTCTCTAATAGAAGTACAACTTGATACTGTGAAATCAGTCAGTTGATTAAAGAAAGAAAGGGGCTTTCTCAGTTCCATACAGTTGGTCAGCATATTTCTTGAGGTGCGGCTCTCACTGGGCATAATTTCACAGGGAGATGGTAAAATCATCCCTGAAGTTGTTTGAGAGGTGTCTGAATCTGGTGCTGGGTGATGATATAGTGGTAACAGTGGCAGTGCTGTGTGGACAGTTGGACTGAATGATCTTAAAGGTCTTTTCCAAACTTGATGATTTTGGGAGAATGTGCCTGCTTCCCAGTGCTTAGAAGTAAGGACTACCTTGCATGTGCAATAGGCTCTGTATTCCTGCTCATTCACCTAATTATTATGTTTGGGTTTATTGTTTTCATTTTTTTTAACCGGAGTTCATTGGTATATATTGAGCTTGTCATGTGCCATAATTGGTTTTCTTAATGCTGCCATCTGGGGTGTTTTTTATTTCATCCTTTATTTGAAGTCACTTAATCTTGTCTACAAGTAGAAACCTGTATTTGTCCCTCTGAAACTGCAACCTTTCCTTTTTTTCTTTGACTAGTTCTGTAATTAGTTAAGATGATTCAGATTTCAAATCCTGTCCTGCAACATGTTGTCAGCTCCTCCTAGTAGTTTTTATTATTTCATGTCAAAGAGATCCAATTACATTGAAGTAGGTTGTTTATTAGAACAAAGTAAGCACCAAATATGTTTTGGTCACATCCTCTTTACATATTTTATCTTTCATTATTGCATTTAATTAGAAATGTTTAAATACTGATGCTAAAGTGAAAACATTACAGAAAATTGTGCCCCTGAGTATTTGAGACATGTCAAAAAACCCAAACCATGCTTAACTTACATTTTCTCATTATTTAATATTTAAAACCTAAATAGAGAATAAAGTGTAAACTAGTTAGGAGTATTACAGAAAGTTGTTCAGATTTTCTATTAGTATTATGTAGGTTGCTCTGTCTTTGAAACACAGAGATTTGTACTTTTCCAGCTACAAATTAAATTGATTGACATTTCCAGGATTAACTCTTTTCACCAGGGGGAAAAATCCTTCAGAAAGAAATGCAAAACCCAGCAGTGTTTGGCTGTAAATATGTGTGGACCTGTTAGAGCAAGTCCAGAGTAGGTCCACAAAGATGATCAGAGGGTTGGAGCACCTCTGCTCTAATGACAGGCTGGGGTTGTTCAGCCTGGAGAAGGCTCTGAGGAGACCTCAGTACAGCCTTTCAGAACATAAAGGGAGCTTATAAAAAAGAGGGAAAGTGCCTTTTGACATGGACAGATATTTTACATGGACAAGAGGGAACAGTTTTAAACAAGGAGAGATTTCAATAGCTGTTAGGAATTTGTTTACTCTGGGAGTGGTGAGCTGCTGACACAGGTTGCCCAGAGAAGTTGTGGATGCCCCATCCCTGGAAATGTTCACGGATGGGTTAGATGGGACCCTGAGTAGCCTGGTTTAGTGGAAGTTCCCTATTTGTGACAGGGAGGTTGGCACTAGATGAGCTTCAACATGTCTTCCTACCTAAGCCATTCTGTGATATACCTCTGATGAAGATGGGACAGTATTTGCACAGAAATCTTTGCTTTTGTCATTTACCTCTATACAGAAGACACATTGATAGTTTTACTGTCCTGTACAGGAACACTGGTTACTTTTTTATGTAATCAAAGCATGTCCATAGACAATTTAACAGAACAGCTTTTTCTGCATTTTTAACCATCCAAAATAGTGAGGTTTCTTTAATCCCTTCCCTCCTTATTTTTGTGCTTCACTCCATCAGCTTCCTCAAGCAATGGTTTCAGTGGCAAAGTTCTTTGCTGGATCTGCCCAAAAAGTCATACTGAATGATACTTGAGAACCCCATCAGCTCCATGCTCATGTAGTCACACTCCAAACTGCTAACATTACACATTCTTGCACATCTGTGAGATTTGTTTGACTGTACTCTGACTTTTTTCTAGTGGTGCTTGTACCAGGTCTAATTCAATTGCTCATACTGTCCAATTTCCTGGCCTTCAGTATCATCCTATGAAGTTGTCTATCTACTTAAAGTTTGACTGTTACCCTCTTTGTCAGCTGTTGAAACATGGCCTAGTTTTTTTTTGTTTTTAACCTGTTCTTATTTGCAGACAGTGTAACAAATTCTTGTTTTAAACCAGGTGTTAGAGATGGGAACTCAGTATAATAAATGAACACAATGAGTTGTAACAACTTTATTCCTGTCTGTGCTTGTGGATAGTACATGGAAAAGATGAACTGACAACTGTATATGGGAAGCTGTCTATTTGCATAAACAGAAATATGTGGTGCATTCAAGAGTTAGTTATTTTCCATGGGTGCAAATACATGGGGTTAAACAAGGGCTTTATGAAGTGTTGACAGATTGGTGATTTTTGCTACTCTTATATTGGTCCTGTAGAACAGACTTTCCAAGCATCTGTCACTTGGATCTACTCTTTTGATAGTTAAAACTAATAGATTTGGGGTTGTCTGGCTTGTTTTGGTGGTTGGTGGTTTTTTTTGGGTTTTTTTTTGTTTGTTTGTTTTTTTTGTTTGTTTTTTTTTTGTTTTTTTTTTACAGCTCATTGTAAGTTAAATGAGCCTGTACAAAATAGGATCTGAATTTTCTATTTTTCTACCTGCCATTTGCTAAATATGACATAATGTAAATCTGTATTTAAATTGCATGCTTTATAGGTTGTATTTTGTGTCCCTGCAGGAGATCTGTATTGCAAAGCATAATGAGAAGATCCAGCAGCGTCACCAGAGTGAGGAGGAGTACAAAATGCACCATACTGTTCAGCTGGTAAGTTTGAGTTTTCTGCTATTGAGCTTAGCCTGTCATTAATAGCTTGCATTCCTCATTATACATTAATTAGGGGAGCATTCAGCATGATAGCTCTTTCAAAGATGGTGTGCATCCCTGACCTTTGCACCATGGATTTCTGTGTCATATTATGCTGGCAAGGGGGAGTATGTAGTTGTGTTAGGAAGACATGGGAACCAAGCAAGTGGAACATTTCTTTATGCTAGGTTAACATTCTGAGTGTTTTGTTATATTTACCATCATGTGCATGTGATGATACATCTCTGAGTACCACATCTGGTATGCTGATGGGAGTAAGGAAATCACACATATTTATTCTTGAATCTTAATAAGCTTGGTTACTACTTTTTTTCCTTCTACTAAAGCAATTACTGGAATGATGTTGTATAAACTTGTAGTTCCAGATGGATGATTTTTTTCATAGTCTTATTGCAGATGAGTAGACCAAGCTGGTCTCTTATGCTGTACCTAATAGGCTTATGTAAAGAATATTCAAATTTTGGACTAGGTCTTGGGAGCTAATATAGTATCAATATTTGATAAAGATCACTGACAAAGATGCATTGAAATCCAAGTCACTTTAATTCAGGCTTCAATTAGATTAGTGAAAGTGATTCTGTTTCATCCTTATACATTTTTAACATTGATATTTTTGTCCAGGAAGTCAGCTGCATAATTCATTTTATGGAAAGGCTGCTTGTCAAAGGCAGTATGTATTGGAATATGCTTTCAGGAATTAAAACAAAAAAATTATTTTTCATCAGTTCTTATAATAAGGCAGATGAAGTTACTGTGTGGACAGTAGCCCATTTATCAGTCTTACAAATAAGACTTGACAAAGCCAAAGGACTTAGTTGTCTCTCAAGTACTGCATACCTTTATGTTATGGAGTTGCCCACTTGAATGATACAAAGAATCTTATGCTAATGTTTTGTGTTTGTGTGGGGTTTTTCTGGTAAAAATGTGACTGAAAAAATTCTAGCATTATGGTAAAGTAGGTTTTGAATTACTGGATTTCATTAAGAATTTTGAAAAGATAACTCTTAGAAAACTTTGGAAAAGGGGAGTCCAAATTTGAAACCATGTAAGAATTGCATTTTTACTATTTTACTTAAAACTGAAACAAAGCCAAATACACAAGTCAGCCAAAACAAAAACAAAAAAAAAAAACCAAAATCAAACAAACAAAAAAACCTCGATTTTGAGACTGCTTCAGGAAAAGTTTGATCTGAATGCATATGTAACATTCAGGTAGTGATAGAACTACTTTTCTTCCCTTCTTTAAGCTTCTGTTCTAACTTCTTTGCCCATTGTTCTTATTTTCTTTTGCCACATGTTTCTCCTCCTCTTCACCTTTTTCTGTTTTCTGTCCTTACTATTTTTCAGACGTGTTCTCATCTTTCTCTCCCTAATGTATCTATACTTCCTCCCTTGTAAATCACAGGAGTTGGCTTTTTGTGAAGGACGCCAGCCCACTAGCTGACATATGAAAATGGCAGGCAGACACTGTTTTGTGGTGACTCAAAGAGAGTAAAAGGTTCACAAAAGTGATCAGAATTTTTGATTATGAAGATACGCTTTCAAAAGTAATATTGGATACTGTGAGTCATCTTAAGAATTAAAGCTGCTGTTTTGCTCAGGGTTTTTGCTTTGTGGTCAGCTGTTACATCACTTTCCCTGATAGCTTCTTAATTTGCATTCAGTGAATTTCACCTTCTGGTAATTAGCTTCCATTTCCAGTACATTTGACTGAGAAGTGAGTGTTTGTTTCAAAGGTGTAGTAACTGTTGCTGAAGTTGTGTAAGAAAGAATAATTGGTTAAAGGAGATGTACCCAAAGGTGTGTGTTTCCATAAAGTAAAATCTTTATACAAGAAAAAACACAACTATCCTAGCTGCGAGGAAGAGCTTCAGACCTTTTCTTAAGTGCAATTACATAAAATCAAGCAGGAATAAATAACAAAAGCTGGAGTAATTACAAACTTACGTTTACTGTTGTAAATGTAAGTGTGAAAACATTTAGTTAATTTGCTCACCGTTCTGTTCAAAACTTTGTGATGTGGAGTTCTGTGAATTCTTGTACTTTGTAAATAATAATATGACTTGTTTAAATGGACAGCCTTGCAATTTGGACTGTCATTTTGTTATTGGAATGAGGGGGAAATGGATACTGCTTTGCTCTCTGGATAATTTATGTAATTTTATTTCAAGGGAGCCTCTCTAAGTATAGCATTCTGTCACTTGTTATTTCTCACCTGCTGAGTGTTCCTGTTTGACATTGAAATACTTTTTTACTGAGCTTTGTGTTTCTTTGAGGAAACAAACCAGGAAATGTATACTATTTTTTAAGGGGAAGTCAGAGGCCAGATTTTGAGGTTATGTTTATTTGAGAAGTATTTTTTTAAGTAACTCTTCACATTTAGGAAAAGAGTTTTTTCTAGTGAAGCCAAATAGAGCACTAGATGTAATATTTACATGTTTTCCATATATTTTCTCAGAAACGAGATCAGTTGCAAGATGAAGAGGAAAGAAAGAGCTCCTGGGTTAGTCAGGAACGACAGAAAACCCTGGACAGACTTCGTACATTTAAGCAGGTAACAGAAGAACAGTTGTTCTTTAATGTCAGTTTCTTTTCCCGAAGAAATTCTCACTCATTCCAGTAATAGCATTCACCTTACTATTAGTGATTAAGTGGTCTTTGGAAAATTCACAACAAGATAGGGGATTGGTGGTAACAGGTTACTCTAGCTGTTGCATTCCCAGTGCCATAATAAGTTTCTATTTACTCTTAAACCTCTACCTTGTGACAAGACACTTAGCACATATTCTCGAGAAGTGTAATCTAAGCAGTACTTCCCACAAAGTAGAGTTTAAAGCATTTACATCTGATGTGCCCCCGTGCTGCTGATTGCTAGAATACCTGCCCCTTCTTATTACAATGGAAGAATCGGAAAATGCATAGAAGGTGTAAAGAAGGGGAAGGAATAAGGAAAGTGCTGAAAGTGAAAGAAAACAGAGACTGTATTAATTTGTGAACACTTTTTGTTGTGTACATTAAAAAAAATAAAGGTATGAGAAGTTTCTTTGCTGGAAAGTTGTCTTCTTCAGCAGTATTTCAGCAATATATTCATGTCCTTATTGTTTGCAAGGCTCTTGAATTCTGTAACTTCTGCAAATTGAAGCGACTGTTCATGAGCTGATTTTTTCTATTAACATGCTGATATTGTTGCATTGTTACTGCTTTGGGCCTTCCACAGTTGTACAAAAAATATTAGATCTGTCCGTCAGAAGCATAGAAAGGCTATGGAAGAAACTAATATGAAAAGACTGATCATGAGGCAGCAAATTTAAGAAGTAAATCAAGGCTGAAAATCTTTGTTCTCAAGATACACATTTAAAACAGTATGATTCACATATAAGGCCAGTTTATTAAATCAGACTGGTCTGCATTTGCAGAGGGAGCCATTGATCAGGTTTAGCAGAGGAAAGCAAGAGGGAATTTTGTATTTTAATTTCCTGTAAAAAACTAGTTCTGAATGTGTAATCTGATTCTTAGTAAAATTGTAATTCTAACCTATGTGTTTCATTTATTAGACTAATCAAATTTTGGCTTAATAAGAATAAAAACTATGAATAATTTTTTGCACAAAGATGGGGATGTATTTGCTTTGGTTTTACATACATAGCAAAATGAAAATTGTCAGAAATGACAGGTAGGTAAAATATAAAATAGTCCATTGCATGTGTTTATGTAATCTTCAATACCTTATTCACTTTAGCGGTACCCTGGGCAAGTAATACTTAAATCAACCAGACTACGCCTGGCTCATGCAAGAAGAAAATGTGCAGCCAGCTCAGTGCCCAGTGTTGAGCAGCCTCAATCTTTGCCAGCAACCAGACAAATCCAAGAGAAGAGTGAGGAGGTGGAATTGGAAAAAGCAGTTCAGCCCGTGCAAGTGCAGGAATCCACAAGCCTAAAACAACTTCAAGATGTCTCTTTGCCTCCTAATGTTGTTACCTCTGAACTGCCCCATGTTAGCACTTCTCCACTAGCCAGTGACCAGCTTCAGCCAGAGACTGCTACTGGAGTACAGCTTCCACCCCCTTTGCCTCCTCCACCTCCGCCCCCACCTTTGCCCTCCAAGGAAGATGCCACCAAATCCTTAGAGAAAAGTGACAGCTTTGTTAAACGTCAGAGTGTGGAAAAGGGAGTCCAGCACTCTTCTGGTGTCCCACCAGCACATCTGTTCGATAGCAGTCAGCTAGTCAGTGCCAAGAAGAAGCTTAAGAAGACTGGTGATCTAGAGGGTTTACAGAGGAGGAGAGGTAATGTTTTAATTTCTGCATATTTAATTTAAAATTTGTTGTTACTAATATAAAAATTGCAGTGCATATCAGTTCATCTTTTGAATTACTCTGTCGGAAGATGTATGCTGTGATTAATTTGTTATTAATGGGAAAGCTGTTAAATCCTTTCTAGCTGAGAGATGCTGGCAACTCGAACACTAGGGCTTTTACAACATTATGGCACACTTGTTCAATGGGAAAACACTTGTGAAATTGAGTCTACATTATCCCATGTTAGACTGGATAGAAAATGCTGTTGGAAAGAATATTAATGTATCTACCAGCCAGCCCTGTAAATATTCTGTGTTTCACCTGAGCATGCACTGTTCTATTTAATAACAGAATAACAATAATTTTTATGTAATCCTATTGTTTATTTTACTGACTTGCATTTTATCTTTCAATTTTTTTAAATTTTTGTGTGTGCAGTTTTATATGCATTATAATATGACAAATATAAATTGAAATCAATTATCCCTTTTAAGAATATCGTTCATGTCTGCAGCAGCACTCTACCTGCTGTTCCCTATCCCCTGAGATGTTCCAAGTTTCCAAGTGGCTTCAGAAATTTGTCTATGTATGACAGGGGTGTTATAGTCCATCCTTCCTCCTTCAAATGTGCAATCCTGTATTCTTTTATATTACTCTTTTCATTGCATCTTTTCTGTCTAGGCCTTTAGTGGGATGGACAAAGATTATTCCTAAATCCAAAACAGGTTTTAAGAAACATCTTGTACAATGTACAGAAACAAACTGGAGATAGATATATATTGATAGAGAAGTGCTGCACAAATTACGTGCTGCTGTATACGAGGTGTTTAAACTTTATTATACTTTATTATAATGCATTCTCTGGATGAAGATCTTGCCCACTCATGACTTTTAAAAGAGCAAAAGCCTGATTTTTATTTTTGCAAAAAAGTAGTTTCAAAATTAGTGATAAAGGAAGGATTTGCCATAAAGAACTATCTCTTACTTGTTTGTTTACATTAATTTTAAAGGAAGACAATTTTTGTAACTGTGCTGGTACTAGATGCTAACAAATTCACGAACCCAGAGAAGCAGGAAAATGCATGCTCTTGCAATTGACTGTATTGCTGCTTCCCTTGCTGGCTTGTGGAAATAGTCATGCAGTAGGCAAAATTAGCCTAAAATTGCAAGTGATAAGAATGGATCACACAGTCCGGTATGTAAGACATACTCATTACCTCAGTTCTAAAGCAAAAACAGATGATGAAGTAAACACTTTCATTATGTTGAAATCCTTGCAGTTTATTTGACTTTCCTGACTGCAAACAGACAAGCCACCTTGTTCAGAAAGTTTTAGTTTTCCTGATAGGAAGTTAAGTGGTTACAAAAACTACAATTGTCTGTATAAACCAGCTTTGACCTGGTAATAAGGAAAATTATTTAGAGGCTAAAATAGTATTTGAGCTACCATTATGCTTACAGTATGGGACTATTACTTTAATAGTATGCAGGCACTTATTGGTCTGTAGGAAATAAAAATGAAGACTGATAAAATTTTGTGAAAATAATACTGAAAGTCTTTTGATTTGCTGCAGTGAGTTCCCCGATGGATGAAGTGCTGGCTTCCTTGAAACGTGGTAGCTTTCACTTAAGAAAAGTTGAGCAGAGAAGTCTCCCTCCTTTTCCTGATGAAGATGATAGCAATAACATCTTGGCGCAGATCAGGAAAGGGGTGAAACTGAAGAAAGTACAGAAAGATGTTTTGAGAGAATCCTTTACAATCCTGCCTGATACTGACCCTCTGACAAGGAGCATCCATGAAGCATTGCGAAGGATTAAGGAAGCATCACCTGAGTCAGAGGATGAAGAGGAGAGTTTGCCTTGCACAGACTGGGAAAACTAACCTGTAATTAAGCTACATTTAAAGATAATATTTCTGCAACAGTTTTTTTGTAACAGTATCGGCTAAGCTTCAGGTTGTGCATTCTAGGAGACTTAGTAGAAATGTGACTAAACTGTCTGACATCCAGATAAAAAATGCACATATGAATTGAGTATCAGTGAGTTTTCAAAGAATTTAAAGATTATAATAGGAAAAACCTCATTTTAGACAGTATGTTAGCCTTTTACTGTTCCATATGAAAGGACTTCTTCTGAAAAATGCTCTATTTTCTTTAGTAATTTTGAAAGGACAGTTCCCAATTTACATAAAAAGTTTAGAAAGCAACTAAGTCACTCTGGGACATATTTTATACTTACTTGCCAATTATTTCTAGCCTTGTAAAAATTGGGTATGTCTTATTTCAGACTGCGTAACTTCTAAGTGAAGGACAGTTATGTTTGAATGCTGAACACATCAAAATCTTGTGGGTTACCCTGAGTGGCTGACTTCTTGGTGCCTTGGTTTCAGTCTCTAAAATCTCTGACTTAACTGAATTTTCCAGGCTCTAAACAGTAAATATACGACTGATACTTCTGCTAGTCATATAAATTCCATGAACTTGCATTAATACTAAGCTACAGTGCTTTAAAGTACAGATATCAGACTTCAGCAGATGAAATTAATGATTTCAGAACAAACCAAAAATGGGCAAGAGATCAGTTTTCAAAACAGTTGCTGCATGAGTAGCACAAAGATAATTGTGACCACAGCAGCAATGTAGAGCACTTCTCTGTGGTGACTCTCTTCTGTTACTTACACGTGAATGAATTTGGGTATCAATGAAGGTTCCCACTAAACCTAAAATTTGAGAAACCAGCGGTATGACAATCTGTAAAGAAATTAAAAATCTGTTTAGACAGTCTATTTAAACAGAATGAGGGGAAAAATATTTAATCTTTCAACACAGCTAGCAGTAGAGAGAAGATAACCTTTTTGAATGTTCACAATCCAGCATTTCTACTCTGGTTAGTTGTTTCTATGGCTGGAGAGTGACTGTTGGTAAAGTGCTATAGCTGTTTAAAACTGATCCTGACTTGGCACATCATCTGCTGAATGTTCTTATGATTATGAAATACTGTCTCAATCTGTTGCATTGGTATGCTATTTTCAAATTACAATATTTTAAATTTTTGAACAGGAAAATAAATGCTGTGTTCAATTCCTCATTAACTAGCTGTTGGCCACCCTAATGATTTCACACTGATTAATTATGGCTTGCTCCTTTTATTCCATACCAAATGTACTGCTAGTTTTGGAGTTGAAACTCCAGGAGTGGAGATGTGCTTAACTCTTGCTGAAACTCCAAATGCAAATAATTTTGCTTTCATGTAACTTCTTTCTATCTTTGCATATTGAAAACTCCCACTACCACAGTTCTTCAGAAATCAAGTGACAGCTATAAGAAAAGACATGTCTTGGAACTAACTTGGCTTTCTTAATGCAGTTGCAATTAGATTGCAATCTAATTTCCTAGATAACAGATCATATTTAAACTTTGTGATTTGACTTTGACTTTAGGAAATCTATTTAAATGTTTAGGATTTTGTTTGCATTTTTTTGGCAAGATACAAAGACATTTTCCAAGACTGACCTAATTTTTTTTTAAATCAAATTGGTTGACCTCCTAAGCATTTTACACTGGAAGTGCATCTTAGAACTATGCTGTGATCATTGCCACACAATGTAAATACATATTTTTCTTTGCTATTTGCGGTCCCTTAAAAGGATTTCAGAATGCAGGCTGAAAATCACTGTCCCTGGTTGTTGTCTCCTTTTTACCAGTGTACATCCTGCTGAAGTCCTGTGAAATCATTTGGACCTAAAAGCAGGATTCAGTGTCAGTTCAATGTCAGGAGTATGTGCTCCTTGTTCTCTACATATCTGGGATTTGCTTTCTCTTACCAATGTCAGATTTTACTACAAAAGCAACCCTGTTAGGAGTTGTTTTAGGTCATATTATTTAACACATAATAGTTTCGACTGAAAAATGGTTGTAGAGAATAGCTGTACTAACAGCTCAGAAAAAACAAGGAAGGACTTTGCTATCCAACTACATGAAGTACTTTGGGAGAACAGAGATTGAGACAAAGCCCTTGAAAAACTCAACTGAAAAAATACTTCCCATATAGATGAGCATACTTGCTTGACAATACAGACTGGTTTACTACCATTCATCATACAGAAGTAAAATAATGAAAATCTGTTGTAGAAGTAGCAGGCTAGTATTTTTTACTGTGAGGTTATCCACTTAATATCATGCTTTAAGATTCACCTGCTGGTTTTTAACTTTTAAGTGCTACACATGCCAAAACAGCAGCATAGAGATTTTAGGTTGAAAACCTGCTTACAGAATTGTGTTAGCACACACTTTATATTAATTGTGCTTAATTATAAGTATGTGTGTATAGGCTAAGTGTAATGCAGATATTTGCCTTTCAAAATGGAGGCTAAATATGATACAGTGATGTATATTTATTAAGTACCAGAAAGTTCTTTGATATATGTGAAGGGAGTATTAGCAGTGCTCAGTGAAGTGGTTTCATTAATTATTGAAGTTTGAAGACAAAACTAATAATAGTAACTAATTCTTGCAGGAGATCTAATAATTTCTTGTATTGCCTATTCTGTGTTCTAGATAAAGTTACGACTAACCTTTTTAAGAGCAGTTCTTTCCAGATAGACACTCTGAAACATGTAAAAAGATACTGAGGCATTCTATATATTGAAGTAGCTAAGCAAGCAGTATAACTATGCAGTAGCTTCTGTATGAAAAATACAAGAGATTACTGATTATCAAAAGTATCCTGAGAATATCTGTGTATTTATATTACTATGGTGCATAATAGTGCACCACAGTAATATCAATGATGCTGTCGTGTAATGGAACCCGAGTTCCTGTCAGTGGTGGACAAAATAACAGATAACAAGGGAGCTTTTGTTCTCTGTAGTCTGCTAATCCAGTATTTTGGGTCTCTTCAAACTCTAATCTGTGTTAACTGCCAGTAATACTGGAAGGGAAAAACAAAAGACCTGGTCTTATGTGTGTTCTGGCTCCAGAGTCACTGTGTCATTACCCTGGGAGCAAAGAGAACCTTTACTCAGTACGCACTGCTCAGTATATTGCATGTTAGAATTGCCTAATATGTTGAGAATACCAGAGAATATTTCTACACCCGTTTAGCTTTTCAGATGTTCCTTTTTTTTTCTTCCCAAACAGGTGCTTGACAGCTACCAATGTGCGAAAAGAAACCCCAGTTGAAGATTACGTTTCTTCTGCATTTCTGAGAATTCAGAGCCAGCAGTTCTGACCATCAATTCCACAGGAGGCTTTCTTTGGCAAAGAAATAGTCTTTCTTGGGCAAATAACTCCGTATGTGGAAAAAAATGGCCTGAAATAGTAATTTCAGGTCACTTTTTTCTTTATTTGTTCAAAAAGTTTCTGGTTTGGGCACAAAGCTTAGTTGTTCAGACATGCATTTTATACTATCAAGAATGCCCAATTCTTAAGCACTTTTTGTATTTGCGTTATTAATGTACGGCCAGTTAAGTGTGGGGGCCATTTTGAGTTGGGAGACTATTTGCTGTTAGAGTAACCTTGGGGTTCCAAACCAGCTGTAAAATGGCCCCTTCACTGCACTGAATATCTCATGTGCTTGAAAATTCAACTGAATGGCTCCCTGCAGAGAAGCTTGCTGTGTAGCAGTCTGATATTCCAGAAAGAGAATTCCTAGTTGCACTACAGTAGCTGAAATTCAGTAACATGCAACTAAGACTTTTTTCTTCTTAGCTTGAAGAAGCATATATCAGTATGAAAACTGACAAGTGACCACAGCACAATGAGAATTAAGAGTTGAATTCAGTACATATTCAAGAATGTGTTTGTTTCCATCATGATACATTTAGCAAGACATACTGCAGCACCTTTTTAGAAGGTCATGTTTAGTCTGACATCTTTTTAAAGTAGACATTTTCATGCTTTTTTAAAATATTTAGCTACGCTGAACCAATTTAGTTATACTTTATCATTTGTTATAAGAAGCAATATTTTGTAATTTCATACTTAAAATATTTTTGTCTTTTGGTTTAAAATGGCTTTTGATTAGTCTAAGCAGCCTTCTTTAAAGATTAAAGCACTTAAGCATTCTGATAATTGAGTTGTGAAAATCATGCTATTCTTGCTGGTTTTCATTATTCCCTTTAGTGGCTGCGAAAATGTTTGTATTTCATACCCAAAAGCCTACTGGCTGAAAAAAATTAATTCTGACTGGTTTATTTTTAAAGGAGAGTTACAACTTCCTCTGCAGTGAATACTTAGGAGTAGACCTAAACCTCATGACTAATGGCTGCAGGCAGCTACTCTTAGGATACCACAGTACCAAGAGGTATGTCAATACAGAGATACAAGTAGCCTTGTACCACCTAAAGACCTCATGTGGTATTAAAAATCAGCCCATTACACTTCTAGGAAAGCTGAATTTTCACTAGCATTTTGTTTTTACTAGTGTAACATACACTGTGTTTGAGGAATATACAGTCCTTGTCCTTTGTGTTTTGTGGTCCATTCACTGTTCCTCTTTTGACAGATAAACTACTATATGGGGATCTGGGTTCTTTTTAAGTGGAGTTACTCATTGCTGCTGTCGTGTAATGGAACACGTACTGTGTTAACATTTATAACAGGGGATTTCACGTCTTGCCGTTTACTTACAGAGAGAGGAGCAGGAGACCTTACCTTAGCAATAGGCTGTGTAATATAAAGGAACCTCAGCTCTGGGACCCTTCAGTCTATTGAAGATGTTTTGCTGTGGCTGTCCAAAAATCAAAGCTCTGTCAAACATCTCGAGAGGATTTTCTTAACCATGTTGCCTTACTAAAAAGTTAGTGAACATTGATTTTCAAAGCACCTGCGAGCAGCGTTACTGTAGAATTGTATAGATTTTGCTGTGTTAGTTGCCAGGTCTCTATTTTTCAGCTGTGTGAAACACCTGATACTGGCTTTCCACAGGCCTAAAACTACATGATGCTTTTTTCTTAAACTTATTCTCTGAATTCTGTGTTACATGGTATGGTTGCGAGCTGTCTGATGCTGTGTTCATGCAGCAATAGCGGGACTTTCAAGGTTCATCGTAATCATTCGACACTGCCTATACCATCAGCTCTTTTGTTCTACATTTGTTTGTACTTTCAGTCACACCACACATTAAAACCAAGGTAATCAAATGAATTTTTGGCTGTAGCAAAAACCAGAACTTTGACGTAGAAGGGTAATACACATTATACATTTCATCTGAAACTTAGTGCTAAATTAAACAAGCAACTGTTATGTTAATTTTTTCCTATTTTCCAGCCTGCAGTTTAATTTCTTGGAGTATGCATACAGAACACTAGCAAAATTTCAAGCCGAGGAAAAATAGTGTAATTTTAAAGTATTTGTGCAGTGGTTCCCTTGCACAACGCATTTGTCTGCAGTTTACCACTGTGTTGTTATCTGAATAGCTCCATGCTGTACTCTGCTGCAGTTTTCAGATATGTTTGCCATGTGATCTGTCTTCTTTGCCTTGAAAAATGTGTGCATGATTGATGAAAATTACTCTTCTTAATCTGTTTCATATTTAGCTGAAATCTTAGATTTCTGTAGTAGCTTAGTCTCAGTAGAAATGGAGTTCTCATATGAGCATGTATTTTCTGGGCACACAAAAAGTAGTTGTTATACTGAGCATAGCAGTATGTATCAGTTCAAAACTGCCATCTATGTGGAAAATGAATGGGTTTTTTTCCACATTCTGCTAAAAAAAAAAATCCTGAATTTAAATCTCCATGAGTCACTAGATGACACAATTTCACATAATTTTCACTTTGATATAAAAATTGTGCATATGTAGTGTACACAGGCTAATGCATAAAAGATACCATCCTCTGCCATGTGAAATTTTATAGTGGGATGGTTACTGCAGAAGAAGGGGAAAGCTTAGTATATTTACAAGAAAGGGAAATTATGACAGTCCTGCATTGAGGTCAGTTCCTCCACAGCTGAGAAAAGCTGTGTTGTGTTGGTCCATGAGAAATCTCGGCAAGCATCACTAAGGAAAAACACATAAACATGTGCAAGGAAAGAGAGCCTCCATAAAAAGACCTGCCTATTGATATTTTTCTTTTTATTGTTGTGGCTGCATTGTTCTGTTGCTAGTTATTTATCTTAAGTAGTTTGTCAGCTTTTGGGCTTTTTCCTATTTTTGAGAAACTTCTTTTTTCAAATTAGAAGTTTTACTATGGTGTAACTGATCCAGTGAAGTAAAGATTTGGGATGCATAATGTTTATTGTACAAATGCTTATGTAAGGACTGAAAACCTTTTATGAGTGGGAACAAGAAACTAAATACTCAGATTCTACTAAAATAACCAAAATGTAAGGTAAACAGCAATAGTCTTGTTCGGAAATTTAATTTGTATCAACAATTTCATGTTCTCACTCACAGAGGTTCTAGATCCTTTACCAATAGTCTTACTGACTTTAGTGTATTTTCATGTTAGCTATCTGTCTAGGGTAGAGGAAAGCTTTTTTTTTTTTTTTATTCTTTTCAAACATCACTTCTAAGTTTTGCCTGGTTTTGTTGGTTTTTGGTTTTTTTTTTTCCTTAAATCTGACAGTCTGCATTCTACACCAGACACTTGTAAAATAAATTAGTATGATTATATATTGTGTACTTTTGTGACTGAATTGGGGATAGAACTCAACATACTTCACTACGTTATTTGTAAAGAATCATTTTGAGTATAAGCACTATATTCTGTACTGTTTAATAATAAAGTAATGATAGATACATTATTGAAGATGCAACTTATTGAGGAGGCAGAAACATTGGTTAACGTTACCCTTATTCCATTTGTTGCACTGAATTTCAGGAGTGTAATTTGTAAATCAAGTTTGCTCATGCATGTAATCAGATTTTATTTTCATTGTAATGCTTATGTAATTAAATTACCTGGATGTATTTCTGGTAATGATTTCATAAGCATGGACAATATGTTGTTGATGTTTCGCACTACAGAATTAACGTTAAGAACAAGCAAAGCTTCTTGCAAAGAAAAGGAGTAACAGAAGCACCTTACTGGGAGAGCATGTTGCATGATTTCAGTCTTCTTGGAGCTGACAGACAGTAGGTCATCCTAAACTTGACTGCAAATTGCTCTTTGGTATAATAAGCACATCAACGTACTGCTAGCAATGCTACCAACACAATGGCTATTTTTAACCTATAAAAATACTGTAATTTTAAGTTTTCCTACAAAGTGAATTTATATTTAATTGCTGCCTAATACATAAATACTTAGAATTTTTAGGAGGGTCAAGGGAGGGAGGGCGGGCATGCCAGTATTTTTGTGGGAGGGCTGTTGCATATATGGGTCTTTGTACTTCCCATTCAGTTTGACTGTTAATCCAAAACTCACAGCTCTGGCTTTGGTGAATCTCCAACCTGACACTTACCTATTTGTACTGTGATTCAGGTCTTCTATATTCTGTGGCCCAGAGCTTCAGAATTTGACAGAAGAGGTCATCTTTCCATTCTCAAATGTGAATGCTCTGTACCTCTAATATGGAAAATGACCAAGCAGTAAATTTTATTCTGCTGAGTTTTTAATACTAATGTGTAAAGCAGCTCATTAACCAGTAGTGTGTCCATTGAAAACAGGTAGAAAGGATGAAGACCATTTTGGTGCATATAGTCCAAACTCTGCAGAGACTTTATTCCAGAGACTGTCAACCTATCCCGGAACTAGTTTGCCATAAACTGGCTTGATTTTCAGAGTATAAACATAGTTTTGACTTCTGAATTGATAAATAGGTGTTGGGCATTGGGGATATCCACTTAACATCTTCCAGCGTATTGTTGCTGTTGCTGTGTGTTATGATCTTCATTTTAAGTGTATACAAATGCGTCATCGTGAAAGGAAAGCTAAAGAAATACAGATGGCTGTAAGTTGTGTTACATGAATGAAGCCAGTGAAGCTTAATGAAAAGAACTTCTTTCTTAAGCCTGTAGAATAAATAAGAAATAATGAAAACAAATTTACCATTCACTAGCTTTGTGCAATATTATCATTAGACTAAGACACTACTAGCACATTGTGCTTGGCTTTAAGAAAGTTCTTTAATTCCATTATATTCAAAAGGACATATTAAATGCATATTTTACTGTAAACAACTCTGCAAATTTACTATGCCTGAAAATGCTCAAAGTTATTAAGTATTAAGCACAAGTATGTTTAAAAAAAGTTTAAGAACTAAACAAAGATTTCTAGCAATACCTAGAAACTAAAAAAAGTCTTAATTGTCTGCTTCTTGGTCTTTTTTCTTTAGTACAGCTTTTCTGCAGTGCAAGTTTATTGCTGTGTATTTCATGGGGTTTCATTATCATAATTCAGAAATTTAAACCTGTACACAAAGTACTGCATTCACCTTATTGTACATGCGATATAACATCATACTCACAGTTTTGGTGCTTTAAAATTATTCCTCTTTTCTTTATTAAAGGATATTTATTTGATCACTGTCTTGGTTTTAACTTTGATTATGTACTAGTATTAAAAAAATACTTTTGGTATAGTTCGGTTCCCACAAAAAAACACTTTCAGATTTAATTCATTTCAGTTCCTGTTGGTATTCTTAAAACTCCTCAAATACCCTGTTATGGTTTAATGGTCGATGGTTGCATCTAAGCAATGTTGCAGCATGGAATATTTTTATTTAGGTAACATCTTTGTAAATGAAGCCACATTAACAATTTAAGTCTTACAGAAGAACTTTGCTCCTAAATGATGCTTGATAGTTGTGTTAATTACAAATCACACCCACTTTCCATCTCTTGATCAAAAGACAGAAAGAAGCACTCTGAAAAAGGGTGAAAGTTTTAAATACAGAAATGCTAAGAGCTTAGCACCCTTATTACATCTACCATGTTCCTAACTAGAGTTCCCAGGTGTCTGTGGATAAGTTCTTCCTTTTATTGCTTTAGCCATTTTGTGTTATTATTTATGTAGACCTAAGTCTTGCAAAAGAGGTATCTTTATATTGTATCTCTTTTATCTTTTGCTTCTGTGTTCTTGGTGCAGTGCAGGTTTCTATTATATTTCTAGCTGGTTCCTTAACATGAAGAAGCAAGAAACCAGTGTATTTCTGGAATAGGAACTTTTTAGTGCCATTACAATCCTGAGAAAACAAAAGGACATTTCAAAGAGCGACATGAAACCACCTTTGTATTTGTAGTGCAAGCGCATTGCAACATGTCTTACAGAAAATTCAAAGCTATCTGGCTTTGGTTTCCTAGTGGCGTTTTTCATGCCAGGTAATAAAGACTTTTAATTTTGGATTATGGCAGAACATGTAGAACAAGTATGAAATTTGTTTTAAAATAATCAGTTTGTTGCCGACTTGAGAGAAGAGTTACATGTGTATTTGAGGTCTGTTCCTAAAGCTCTGGGAGCGTGTGACCTTGATGTGGGTGCCTGCACAGGTTTTGCTCTGCAGGACAAACTGATGCTCCATCAGCTGGTTCTGCTTGGCATTGGCTTCAGTAGATAAGTAGATTGTTTTTTATACCTCTCTACAGTATCCATACAGGTTGGAAGTGAATTTAGTGTTTGCATCAGGACTGCAGATGGGTGAATATTATCTGTAGGCAGACTTGAAAGGTAGTGGTATGCCATGCAGAATAAGGCCTCTTGTTTGTATAACACAAAAGATGAAAGAACTGTCTTTTTTTTTTCTTTTTTTCCCTGCTTGGTACATGTCAGATGTTAATCAAAGGTACATTGTAAATAAATACCAAGTGGGCCACAGTGCCTCTGAAATAGGGGAACTACTGATCCATGCAGGGTTTTTCTCTGTTCCACCTCTAAACACTCAACAGAGGCAGTAGGTACAAGGGATAGAAGTAAAAATGGAAGGTGTGTTTGGCAGATGTTGTTTTCCAAAACCTATGAACTCTTCCTTTCCTCAGCAGTTCTTACTGCTGCTTTCCATCATAGGGAGAGGCCCAATTTATAGGCTTTATTTTTCCTGCAATTGGAGGGAGCTGAAGAGGAATCCTGAACTCTATCTCTGAATCTTGGGGTCAGCAAGCCATCAGCCTATCACTGTCATCACCACAGCTGGAGCTTTATGCTCAAGTGACAGATCACTGTCTAAATCTGCTGCTACAGACTTGGGCCACTGTGTTTTTACCATTTGTAAAGGAAGGTTATAATGTCTGTAAAAATGGATAAAATGGTGTCTTAAACCTTAGATGTACCATGTCAGCCATTTAATGGTTACAGGCATCACTTTGCTTACACAAACTGCCCTTCAGCAGAAAACCATCCCAGAGGTCCCAAGAATCTACAGGATCATCACCATGTAACCTACCTTGCTCACAGAAGTGCTGCAAGTCTCTGTCCAAATCTCCATCCTGCAGAACTGATCCCACAAAAGAAAGCCTTTCTGGCCTTTCTGCCCTTCCCCCTTTGCATTAAGATTCTCAGTCTCTCATTACTTTCTCTAAACTTTATGCAAATCTTCACCACAGTCATGCTCACTCTCCAGATTTTCATCAGCTCAAAACCAGCACATCTCCTTGAACTGTTGCCTCCACAGGAAGGGCTGGTGGATAAAAAGGGGCACAGATTACTCTCTGTGCTGTTAAAACAGTTGCCTGTGTTGTTGCTGGGGTTTGCTCATCATTAATCAACCAAAACTTTGGGGAAAAAAAGAATCTAAACAAAAGTTGTATTTACATTCACACTGTATCTGCTGTCTTACCCCCTTATTCCTACTGTAGTTTTGTGCTGTTTGTGGGATGTTTGTTGGAGATACTTGTGCCACAGGCAAATCTGTATTGCTTTCTTGTCACTCATCACCGTGGAATGCAGCAGCCTTCTTGACTTCTCTGAGACGTCTTACTATACCCCACATTGCTTACATAAGACTAAGCACATTCACAGTCTTTCAAACTGTCAAAAGTCACTGTTTACTTCATTCTTTCATCTTAACAACTTGTCTAATTAGCATCACATTCCCTCTGTACATTAAAAGTCAGGAATAAGGAAGATTGAAGAATCATGCAATTCATACAAAGCACTTACATTAACTATGCTTTTTCTTCCTCAGTACTTTATTTTAATCCCATTCAATTTCAGTAAGAGTGTAACTGAGTTCTTAGCATACAAAATCATCAGTGCATGCTCAAACTGCCATGCATGTTAAAAGCACAATTTAAACACCAGCAACAGACATGTATGAATCAACTTCTTTTGAAGCACCAAAAAAAGATGGCCATTTCCCCCCCCCCACCACCACATGCACTTGCTGTGAGTAAAATGACTGTTGGAGTGGATAAAGTCCTGTGAAAATAATTTGACAGAGAAACCATTGCCCACTGCTCTTTGTTTCTAATGACATGTTAAAAAAATGTATTAAATTGGCATTATAAAATAATAGTATCAAAAAAGAAAAATGCACGTATCCTATACTTCTGTTGATGGCGTGCGTATATTTTTGTCAAGGTTTCCTAAAGATTTCTGCTGCTGACAAGTCTTCTCTTAATAGCAAAGTAAGTTGAAACATAAAGTTTGTTCTTCCCCTGCCCAGCACCACTGTAGGAGCAAATTTATTTCCCACACTTTACAACAGTGTTTTAAGTGTCCCCTGGCACACCCATACCAGCTCTAAGTCAAACTGTGCTCAGTGAGTCAGGCTGTTGGCTTTTGTGAGGTCTGACTATTCACAGGCCATTCCATCTGTGCTGCTTGTGGCCAGCAGACAGGGTCAAAAAAGCCCAAGTGATACTTGGAGGGTGCCTGCTCTCATTCAGCCATTCTGGGAAAAGATCAGAGGAATGAAAAAATTGTCCTCAGTCAAAGGTTCCATTAGATAAAGCGCATCCCTGTTTAGGAGATCCAGTTTGTCACTCTTAAAAAAAAAAAAAAAAAAAAAAAAAAAAAAAAAGAAAGAAAAAAGTCTACCTGGGCTATGTATTTGGGGAAAACATGAGCCACACATTGCCTACCAGGGCATGCTTTGCTTAATTGGTGTACAAAATAACATGCATGGTATTGAAATACTCAAAAGCAGTTACATTTCCAAATTAGTGCTATATCCCATTTTGCAGAAAACTCCAACCCTTCAAGTATTCAGCTTTAATCTCTGCTTGCAGTAAGAAACTTTGAACAGAAACTTTGTGTCCCAGACAGCATTTGTTGAGACTGCACTGTCAGCCATCTGGGATAAACCTGGGTTCTGCTCCCAGCCATTAGCTGCCTGAGATAACTACAGAATCCCTGCCTTTTGAGGCCCAGATGAATGAAATTGCTGCAGTCCTTGGTGGATGCTCAAGGTTGCAGGGATGCTTCTGAATAAGGAAGTGCTTGGTGCTGTCAGCAGTACTAGCCTGGCTAAGTGATTGAATGCCAACTTTAGCTTCTGCTCCCTTCCCAGTGGAAGAAACCTAGCTATTCCCCAAGACACTACAGTGTCTTCTGTTAACCCATCAGTGTGTTGTTGCAATGCTATACAATACTGTGAAGTTTCAGGGGAAAAAAAAAACATATCCTGAAATACTGTAAATCAGAATTTCTTCACTTAAATTTGTCAAGACCTTCCAGCTGATGAAGGCCTGATCTCTTGACCCACCACTGTCACCAGCTAACTATTTTCCAAGTAACTGCATGCCAGCATTTATGCTGTGTAAGACCCAGCACTGTGCTTGTGGGAGCCGTGGAGGTCCCATTGAAACTGCCTCTAGTAGTGGCCCCCTCTTCTGGTGCAGCCCCTCAAAAGAGAGACTTGAAATGTTAAGCAAATTCCACAGCTACCTAGCAGCTATTGCTGAGCTGTAAAACTGGCCTCAAGGCTGATGAACCTGTTTGTTCTTATCTTGTAAGTGAACTATCCTCATTGCCAGGTTCAGAGCTGATTCCATGTTTGGGCACACCAGCAATTCCATTGCTGTTGCTTGCTCAGTCACAGAGCACCACCAGTGCTGTGCTCTGTGAAGCCTTATTCTCTTCAGGACTTTAGATATCTATGTCCTTGTCTCAGCTTCAACACTGCAATTTGACCCAAGTGTTAAAATTCCTTTAAACCCCGATGAAACAACAGCAGTGTTTGCCACCTGCCCAACCTGTTAGTCAAGACTAAGTCCCCTAGCTGGATTTCCCAGCCTGACTCAGGTAGAGAGAACTCCTCTCATCTTTGTACTTGTTTTCTCATGGAGATTTCCAGTGTAGCTATAATTCATTTGCAAAAGACCTGTCACCTATCCTAGCTGATGACAGAAATCCTCTAGCTTGATGGGAACTTTTGATGCCAATCCTAACACATTTTTGCATTTTGACTTGAGAAGTTTCATGTGCCTTATAGGTATTTCCTGTTTGTGTAACACAGTCATCATCAATGGTGAAGCACATGAAAATTCATGTCTTCTGAAAATACTTGCATTGCTGTCTTTTAGACAGCTCTGATTCGAGGTACATTCTTAGTAGCATACCTCAGTAACGCTTGTTTAGAAGATCCCCAATGCTTCCTTACTGAGGCTGAGATATTAATGCACAACAGTCAGCACCACATTCCCACAAGTATCTTTTGTGTGGTTGGAGTTTGGGTTTTTTTGGGTTACTGATGTCCCTGCTGGGTGAGCTTGACAATGAATATGTTTCTCATTCCATAAGCAGTTTAAGACTTACACTGACTTTAAACATGTTTGGTTGTTCCCTGTTATGCAAGAGAAAAGAACACAGAACAAAGGAAAAATGCAAGAAATAAAGGATAATGAAAGTTTTGTCTGGTAGGTTCAAATAGTAACAATAACCACCTCACATAAAGCTTTCATAATTTCTTTTCAAAGAGGTGGGGGAAAGCAGCTTATATCAAATCTACATAGTACTCTGCTTCTTTAAGATATACAGAATGAAATTTCCCCTTTTCTCCCTCTGCAAGCAAAACTCTGAATGTGCAAAATACTCCGGAGCAAAAGGGCACCAGACTGGTAATTGCAGAGCTACAGTTTTCAAGTGGCAGCTTCTGAACAAAGGACAACAAGCCCTCCTGGGTTGTTCTGGGACAGACAGCAAGTGCAGCTGGCAGGGTGTAGCAGGGACTAGATGCAGGATGCTCACGTGAAATACTACTTGAGGCACTCAGCTACATACTTCTACCCTGGCTCCTCTCACTAAATGAAAGTCAAAGAGAGCTGTACCTTACAGAGATAGTTTCTGGTTCTCATTGCTGCGGGTTCCTGAGAAACAAAACTGCTGGAATGATAAAAATAACCATATATATTCAGATGTGAAGAAATAAGTAGAGTTCATGTTAAAATTTCCATCCATAGGTAAGGGCTATGATCTTTCTCCTGCAGGCAAATGCAAGGTCATTTTGCTTCACATTTGTTTTGTTTTGTTTAGAGACAATTCCACTGAACATTTAACAAAATACAAGCCAGACTCAGAGAATTTCAAAGGCCTTGTTCCCTCTCTGCAAGTATCTGCATGACCATATTTAATTCAACAGGAGGAAATCCATACACACAGATTATATTTACACATACCTTGTCAAGTGTAGCTCTTCCTCTCCCCTTAGCACCTGGATGCATGGTATTGTTTGTGAAGATCCTTAGTTCTGCCCTCCTTCTTGATCTACTGGGAAAAATTCCTTCTTTTTCAAGAATTACCACAGTCACAGAAATGCAAGTTCTCTTCCAAGAAAACGTCTATGTTGCTATTCTCAATCTAATGGAAGCAAAAGCAGCTGACACACTGCTGGATCCATGCAGTGAGATGAGGCTTGGATGAGAGCAGATGAGAATTCCCAAAGCAGGGAACAAGGCTGGAAACTACTTCCAAGTTAAAAGAAAGAAAAAACCCCAAGCTCAGCTCAGAATTCCGTGACATAAACATCATAGGAACTGATGGCAGCAGAAAACAGGGAGCACTAATTGCTAATACTGGTAATCGAACCTCTAGAGTTGTGAAGGTTAAGACAGAAAGGACGTGGGGTTTGCAGACTTCAACTGTGTTCATGAAACACGCCCCCAGGGCTGACCTTTGGAAGCCTCTAGCAATCAAGAGTGGAGTTTCAGGGCAAGCCAGGTGTGCTCAGTGTCAGCACCTAGAGAAAGTGAGATCCTTTCAGGTGGTTTGTCATTCCCTATGCAAATCATTCTCACCTATTTTACAGTGACACTTCATAAGGGTTCCACACAAGGCAATCTTTTTGAAATCTGTTTCCCTCACCCACTCCGAATTTACAACACCTTTGATAGTTAGATGTATCTTTGATTGCCAGATATATCATTGCATCTGAGCTCTGCTTATGCAAGACCCAGCAGTAAGGGGGAAAGTAGGTATATTGTGTTTCTTTGGTCCTATGATGAGCTGCCAGCAGTGCAGAAGCAGAACTGGCCACTACAGCTCCCTGAGAGGTTGTGGCGGGCAAGCTATGAGACCCCTTATGGTGTGAAAACCCCTCTATGTCTATAGTATCTAGAGGTATTGTGACATTTAGACTCACACCTGCTTTCTGGCTAGGCATGGCCAGAAGAGTGGACACGAGCTGAACTGACTCTGGGATCTAACACAAAACTCCGTTCATTTTTCCAAAATGTTTAAGAAAATGGGCAAAATTCATCCATCTTGTCTGAAGTAAGTGGAGTAAAATGAGGAACTAAGGCTGCTAAGCAAAACCATAGATTTCAAATAATGTGTGTTATTCCATGATGTGGTCTCTGCTTAGCACTGTTCAGAGGTAGTGCACAAATGCAGCATTACTAAGAAAATGTAAACAAGACAGTTTGAACATTGCTTAGCAGAGTCAGGTCCATTTTCTGAAAAAGAAACCCCAGTGTATAGGTGTGCACTTAACTGGCATGTTCAGTTGCTGAGGCTGAACTACGCACATCGGGATGGAGCTTCTTGATGGTATTTTTTAATTGTCTTCTGACATCCAGATCTAATCTCTAATTAGATCTATCTTTGGCCTTAAGGTTTTTGCAACTAACCAAGTTAAGTGCTTTTACTGATATCTGCAGTTCTGCAGAGAATTAAGGTCTGCAACAGTTTTCCATTCATCTCTCCATGCAGTATTTCTGAAAAATGGCTTTGATTTTGACTTTTGAATACAGTGTTCACAGAGTGCTGTTCAGCAGCCACTTCAGTACGGAATATATATGATAGAATGAAATGAGGTTTAGCCTCTTATTGAAGGCAAACCTGAAGTTAATCCCCAACTGGTAGAAAAATGAGCAGAAATCAGAAACCTTTCACAACTGACAACTGAAAAGATACATCCTAAAACATTAATCTTTAATTGATGCATTGTTAATTCTACGGTCAACTCTAGGTCTTTGAAGGAATTATCTCGGGAATGCCACCAATAACGTTAAATGATACTTATATGTGTAACAACTGGTTTAGCCCTTTATTTATTTATTTATTTATATTTTACCTGAAAATGTATTTTCTTAGAGACGTTATAACGGCATTTCTGCATTATCAGTTCATTTTGCTCTCCTTTTTCCTGGATATATTGTCCAGGAAAAGGAACTTCCACTCATCTATAATGGACAGTTTAATTCACATGTTTCACTTTGTCCACATAGAAAAATGCAATTTCTGGATCATTGAGGCATATGGATTATGAACAATACACTCCAAAAACTAGCTATCCAGACGGGGATATACTTACAAAATTTTTTTATGTCAAAGTCAGGATTTCACGACATAACACACTAATGCAAAATCCAGTAGCACCTGAAAGATTAAGGTAGCTGCTGCTATCACTTGCACATACTTGAAAAAGATTTAAGGAAAAAAAAAAAAGAGTAATACATTCTCCAGAGAATAGCAAGTGTATTTCAAAATAAAAAATTGTGGGGTTAATTTATTTTCTCTCTCCTTCGTTTTTTTTTTTTTTTTGTGGTTTTTATTGTTTGTTTTGTTTTGTTTTTTTTTTTTTGGTTTTTTGTTTTGTTTTGTTTTCTTCTATTTCTGTATTTCTGTGAGGCTTATGGTAATTCTTTTGTTGGCTTTTTTTTTTCTTCCCCAAGACTGTAGTTGCCAAGTAAATTTATACACAAAGTAACTGCTCTCCCCTCCAGTGCAAGTTCAGGGTCATGTTTTTAGGCTATAGTACTTATAGTACCAACCAGCCAACCATATAGTACTGAACACCATTTTCTTGTATACATATTCCCATAGTTTCATTAAAGATAGATACAATGTACAGTACTTGTCTCTGGGACAATAATGTTTCAAATGGCAAAATCTTTACTTTAAAACAGAAGTGAAGAGGCTACAGTAGGTATAGCCACCTAAGTATGAACTTTAGATCACAATTTCTAAACACTTGCCTACTGTACATAAGCATTAAAAATAGTCTTAGACATAGGATTTTATTTATATGTGCACGTATATCCACCTCATCCCATATTTATGTTTGGCAACTATTTGGGAATTCAAAGGTGCAGCCCTCAATAATTGTATTATTAAAAAAAAAAAGAAATGAAGCTTATCTATTCTATGAGAAAAAGAAATTCTCAAATATCAATTTCCAATTTTAAATTTAATTTCAATAGGAAAATATTAAAAATGTGCACATCTAAATTTTTCCATGTTCTGTATATACATATGTGTGTGTACTTATACATAGAAATGCTCATGTACCACACATATTCACAAAATTTAAGTGGAAATATTTCTGTCCACTATTTTCCCCACACATATGACATCGTATCTTTAAAAATGTCAATAATAATATCATTAAAAATAATATTACATTTATTCCATCATTATGTTTTTTTATAATTTCTTCATCCTTATTATGTCCACTGAGCATTAACAGGCCAAATTCTCCTTGCACTTCCACGGATGTTATGTCAACGGAATGTTGCTGACATCACATCAAGGACACATCTGGTTTACAGCAGCACAAGTGACAGGAGAGGAGAATCAGGCCCAAATATCCCCAGGAAAATTAAAAACTGGCTGTATCTGCTCATATGGACCTGATGAAGATATACACACTACTGTCTAAAATCCCCTGAATGATTAACATGTAGCTCACCACAAAGTTTTCAACCATAGCACAATGAAACAAGCTCCCCCCACCCCTTTAATAAATGTGAGAAAATACCCTAAAAAATATGGAGAAAGCGTAAACATTGTGTATATTACATACCATATAATACATGACAGTTTTAGCATTTAACCTAAGCCACTTCCCTGACTAGTCAGGGGAGACCTGATAAATCACCAGTTAAGGAAAAAGAAAAAGATATTTTAGAAATAAAGCCTGTCTTTCCAATATAAATGACAACCTGTGTGTATTATATGGTACATACACACAGTACATACATTAAAACAAACTTATCTTTCCTAGCTTTAAATATCAGTCTCTAAGTGAATTAAACTGTGTTCTACAAATTGAATAAGCAGCTAGATTTCATGTTTAACATTCAAATTAATTTGGGGAGCAAACAAAGGTTCGTGCATCTTTCAACTCTGAGGTCTGACATTCATTCACACATTTTAAAAAAGCCCTCTTCAGCATTACAAGCAATTTATGACAAGAATGCACTGTGATGCAAGACACATGACAATTGGCTTACCTTTCAAAGAGTTGGTTTTTTTTAAATAAATCTATTATATAAAGAAATATGTGTTTGCCAAAAGTCTGTTAAAATTACATCAAAACAACTTTAAAACCTGCTCACTGAGGATAATTCAATTCAATGTCCTGTTTTTAAACACTTAGTTAACAGTTCAGAATATTGCCTGGTGTAGTTTGGATAAAGATGTGATATGAAGACCCATAAAAGAGTAAACATGTCTTCATTTCAATTTGCTATGACAATAAAACTTAAAAAAAAAAAACTTGTAGCCTTTTTGGCTAGACACGTTCAGTGTACGAACAATCCCTTGCAGTACCTCTGTGCTCTTAATGAATCTGTAACAGAACAGTGCTCCCCATAAGCCATTAGTCACAGAACCTCCATTTCATGTCACATTCTGAAAAGTCTCTTGTAGAACAGATTAACAGCAAATTGAACATTCAATATATGTATCAAGGCCAGGAAACAAAAAGCTGGCCATTCCTTGTAAGGTATGCAGGTTAAATTTAAAATTTTAAGTTTACATTTAAAAATCTCTGGGGGGTTTGAGCTTTTTGTTTTTCCTGTGGGACTCACCTTCTATCACTGGTTGGCTTCAAAATTTAGTTAAGTGGAAGATACTATCTCACTGTAAGTACATGAAATTCATATGAAAAACTAAACCTTACATTGGACAATATTGTAGAACACCAAAGTAAGCTCCATAAAGAAATACGGTATCTTCCAGTATATATGTATAGCTATAAAAAAAACCAAAAAACCAACCAGCCAACCAACCTCAAAAAAAAACCAAAAAGGAAGAAGTTTATACAAGCAATTATAGTAAATTTGTTTCAATTAAAGATGCAACTCTCTCTCATTCCTGGCAAGAATAAATTTGTTCCGGCACTGCTTCTCCACAGTGCAACATATCCTGAGAAATTATTAAGAACAAAATACAGGGCTGTCATCACTAAGTTCTTGCACAAAACACAGCATTTAAATATCTTAAATAAAACAGCCAATAACCTATATTGTATCTGTCACAAAACGGGGTGTGTCCTGGGACACTGCTAATTCTTCCATCACTGATACTTAGAAAAGGATTGCATTCAATTATTGTTAATATCTTTCAAGTTATCTGTGGCCAATAATGTAAAAGGAGGTAATTTGTAATTCAAGTTTTTTGTTAGTTTTTTTTTTTCTTAAACTGGCTACAAGCTAAGTTCTAAATTTTACATTGAATTACAAATCAAATTTAAAACAATCCCTCTCAGAGGAGCATTTTCTAATTTTGTGCAACTTTGATGCAGAGCCCAACACAGTCCTATGAAGAGAGACAGTGCATCTTTAAGCTGATTGGCACTGAAATCCCATTTTCTTCAACTGCACTCTATTAGCTTGGCCAAGTTATCTCGTAATTCTGTTAGCTCAAATATTTTTCCATCAAGAATTTCTAAAAGTGTCTTCAAGTTATTGCGAAAAGCTTCTTGCTCATTCTGACTTTTCTCCAGACGTTGCTCTAGATCAGACAGCTGTCCTTCCAGGTCTTTGTTTCGAATTTCTACTTCCTTCAGAGAAAATACACAACATGTTAATGTGTTGTCTGCAAACAGAAAGCAGTCTAACGTCCTCTTGGTACTCATGTGCTGTTTTTGTCAACTGCTTTTTAAAATAATTTGTAACCCTTTACAGTTTTCACTAAGTCGAAACCAGAATCTGAACTGTTACTACGTTTGCATATGTACTGCCACTTCCTCCATTTTTCCATAATTATCTGAAGGACTGAAACTTTTGGAGAGGAATTTTAGAGAAACTTTAGTCAGTGAACAAATGATACACTTATTCAGGTATGTTATCACTTCTATCATTCAGAAGTGTACTGCCTAAAGAAAATATCTCAGAGTTTACTTATGTTCAAGTATGCCCTGATTTAGACTATGTGACTTGCTCAAGGACATAGTTCTCCATCAAAAATTCTCATGCAAACACCCATCCAGAACACTGCTTTAGAGACAGAGGAGCACCACCTGATTCCCATCCCATATACAGGCTTTGCACTCTGAGAATTAAGACAGGAACATAACCAAGCCCAAGTGGATGTCAGGGTGACTGTAACAAATGCAAACCAGGAGGTGCAAGTTGCACACCGTGCCTCACTGCACAGCACCCATTGTGGAGCAGGACACTGGGAGAGCCACCACTGCTGCATGGACGTGACATTCCCGTGCAGCGGGGGAAAGATGAAGCAGCAGCGTGTCGGACACAGCCCAGGGGTCTGATCCTGAGCAAGCTCAGTTCTCACTAACAAGGAGAACTTGGCATCCACCCCTGGGACTCCTCGCAGCTCCAGCTTGCACCTGATGGGTGATGGTGCCAACTGCTCTGCCCTGTACAAGACAGACGCCCTCTCTTCAATCAAATGACAAATGAATCAGCCACCTGTGTCTGGAATAGCATATTTTCCTTTGTTCCATTCATTGCACACCTCATAAATTCATGCTAAGTTTTGTAATTTCAGTTAAAAAAATCACTTTCAAAGGCAGCACAGAGACAGAGTGTTTAATACACCATACACTCTGTACAGCCATCTCTGGAAAAGTGCATAGTGAATTCATATTTATGTATGGTAACAGGTTTTTCAATAGCTCCTCCCTTTACTGTGGTTTTGTGTCACAAAGCTTTAATTGGCTTGCTCTGAGATTTTACTACAGCTAGTTTTACAAATAGGAAGGGAGATCTAGCAACAGTCAATGATTGCAGCATGAGCAACTCCTCTTTCAGCCCTCCAACTCTCTCACTGGTGTGATTCTTCTATCTCCCTCAAGGCTAAGAAATATATTAATGTTTACATTGGAGAGACCTCAGCTAACCATAGTAAACAACATGACCTACACAAAAAATATATTGGGTCATTCAAAAATAACAGGTATGTAGTGGCAGCCCTGTGTCAAAGCCTGAGAAAGGTATCGACTTGTGAGGGGTCTCACAGCAGCATCAATTGAGTGCTGCATCCCTGGCCAGAGGAGGGATGGGATGGCCAGTGCTCAGTTTCAGCTCCCAGCCTCTGCAGCAGCAGAGAGTTCTGGGCCCCCAGCAGTGCTGCAGGACATTCAGGGCCTCATAGCTGTGGCTGCTGTGGTTACCTCCCAGCCAAACCGAAGGCCTCCCTTACTTCTTGTTTGCAAATGAGCAAGTAAAAAATCTATGGAGTTCTGGGCACCAGTCTTGAACAGCCAGCACACCTGAAAGCAGGAATTTCCCCTTATTGTCAGGTTGAAGAGAATAATTAATTTGTTTATCACTGAATAATTTAGTTGCCAAAGCGCTAAAAGAAATTATATAATGCACACGTGCTTATATAAGTGAATACCTACCCCACTGCTGCTACAAATGAAGACAACTGGTTACAACCCAGTCAGTCACACGATGTAAAGGCTCTGCTTCATTGAGCCTACTCCTGTCTTCCCAGCCAAACACTAACAAGTACTACCTTGTGTCGTGATTGCACAGGTCCAAGACCCTCTGAGGGCCAAGTGATTACAGTATAGGACATAAAAGCAAAATCCAAGGTCCTCTCATCTTTGCCAGAGTGACACAGACCTTTCTTTAGCTCACAGAAAACTGACAGCTGTTTTTCAGTATTTGCCCATCCTGTTATTACTTCTCTCCTAGTCACCAAATCTGTGTGCTCTAGGAAGTCTTCTTGACACTGATCTTACCTCAGAGATAATTAATTCCTGTAACCAGGCAAGCCAGTGATGAAATAGACCACTTTGGGACAAATCTATAGATACTTATATGGCTTTACACTGTGATATCTGGGCTTGACTAGAGCATTCTGTTGGCCTTTATCTAGCACTGAAGAACACCTTTCAGGCCCTTCTCACTTATTTTTAATGAAATATGCCACAAGATGTTGCTTTTAATTTCTGGAAAATGCTACTTCTTAAATTTGCATTTGACCCTTATGCATATTTACCCTGAATTAGTATTAATGCTTTCTGCAATGTTATTGCATTGTAAGTTCATATCTAGCTCATGTGCAGTTTCCTGTTTCAAATCAGTCAACTTCAAAACTTGCTTCTTGATTGGAAGAGGCAGATTACATGCAATGTAATCTATTCCCCTAGCTGTGGCATTTCCCTTTACAGGCAGCTGATCTCATCCAACAATAAATTGACTCTTTGATACATTCAGGTCTTTTACAGAATGTATTTTGCACTTAGTTTTTTTTACCATTTTTACCATTGGTTTTTCAAGCTCTTCTTTCATCAGATGTAATCATTTCTCATATTGTTTTCTCTTACAAAATAAATGTAAGAGAATTTTTTGTGGTTCACACTGTAAAAATCTTTTACAGAATTCAGTGCAAGAATTGGAATAAAATAGTCAAACCATACACAACAGCTATATTTAGGAGTCACCCATATTAATAAAGATATTCTGACCTGTGAGAGTCACACTGATCATGACTCAGTGATATGACTCCTTACATTGCTTATGGAATTAGGACCCTGGTACTTAACCTTCCTGATAACGTATTGTTCTTCACTAGAGTTTTCCAGTGATTGATATCTAATCAATTCCTGAGATGTGTGTGTCAGAAATGCAATATACCTTGAAATACTATTTTCTTTTTATAGCATTTTTCATAGAGGATTTTTACCAAAATATTTTAAAGTTACATAATCCACTTGCAAAGCACAAGAGGGAAAAATAAAGCACAAGAACAAAGAGTGAGAGAAACAGATACAAACTCCGGAGAGAAACACTCTGAAAATAAATTATGAGTCAGGTAAGTGAACATATATGAGACAGTGTGAAGCTATAGCAGACAATGTGCCAGATAGAGGGTTAGTGGCTCAGAGAACACCAGTATCATCAAAGCAGGACATTACAGCAAAGCACAGACTCATGATCTTTTTCCTGGGCAGGATCAGGGCAGTAATTAAGTTTAAGCTTAATAAAGGCACCTTTCAACTCAGCTCCTAAGTGATCCTTTAAATGTACTTGAATAAAACATAAAGCCATTTCCAGAAACAGATCACTTACAATGTGACACATGGACTTATATAAAAAATATATCCATTTGGTGATTAAACAATCAGAGAATCATAAAATGGATTAGGGTAGAAGGGACCTTAAAACAACTCAACAAAGGGTTTCAACCCTTTGTTATGGGCAGGAACCCTCTCCTCTAGATAAGGTTGCTCAAAGCACCATCCAACCTAGCCTTGGACATTTCCAAGGATGGGGCATCCATAACTTTTTTGGGTAACATGAAGCAGTGCCTCACCATCATCACCACGTAGAATTTCATCCTAGTATCTAATTTGAACCTACACTCTTTCAGTTTGAAGACAAGACTCCTTGTCCTATCACTGCAGTTCCTGATGAAGAGTGCCTCCCTGACTCCCCTGTAGGCCACTTTCTGATACTGGATGGTTGCTATGAGATTTCCATACTACCTTCTCTTCTCCAGGCTGAACAGCCAAAATTTTCTCAGCCTCTCTTCATAGGAAAGGTACTCCAGCCCTCTGATCATCTTTGTGGCCTCCTCTGAAATCCCTCCAGCAGTTCCATGTCCTTCCTGTGCTGGGACCCCAGAGCTGATGCAGCACTGCAGTGGGCTCTCAGCAGAGCAGAGCAGAGGGGCAGAATCCCCTCCCTGGCCCTGCTGCCCACCCTGCTCTGGATGCAGCCCAGGACACGTGTGGCTCTCTGGGCTGGGAGCACACACTGCTGGTTAGTGTTGAATTTTTCATTTACCATCACCCCCAAGTCCTTCTCTGCAGGGAGAAGATCAATCACTTATTGATTGTGATTCATCAATCACTTATACATAAATATAGCAAAATGGAACTACTGACTTTATAAGGTAAAATTTTAATAAAAATTTACCATTTTCTAAATTTTCATTTTCAAATTTAAAATTTGAAAATTTACCATTTTCAAATTTTAATAAAAATTTAACATTTTCTAATATTTTATCTCTTACTAGTCTCATAATTTCTACATGCTAGATAAGCCTGGCTCACTGCTATTTTTCATATGATTTTACAATGAAATTACTGCATTTGCTATTGCTAGTACAATTTCCAACTCTCATTACAATGTCTCCTTTTAGTCTCTCACATAAATACTTTTTCAGATGAAAACTTGTATATTTTGTCTAAAGCAATTTTTGGCACAGGCAAGGTAAGGTGTACTCAAAACACTCTTTAAACACTGTTCAAAGTAATAACATACTTTGTACAAACAAGTTGACATAAGAACGGGGAAAATGAATAAACTCATTTTGATCTTTATTCTGTAGGTTAAAATTTGATTCGTAGAGGTTCCAATTCATGTCACACATTTCAAAGAATACCTGATTTTTAAGCTATGGTCATGATCTGATGGGGTTTGCTTTCAGCATGCTAAGCTACAGAACCAAGACAATTCCCTTTCAGCACTTTAGGATTGGAGCTATTTAATGCCCAGGTTTCCAGTACTTTCAAAACTCTGAAGGCTGAACCCAGAGTGTAATCCAAGTAAGCTTTTGGTCATTGCAGAGGCAGGTGTGACAAGGAATGTGGCTATGTGCTGGCTGGTCAGTGCAGCGACAGACAGGAAAGAGCTCAGACAGAGCACGGGAGGATACAATGAGAGAACATCAATTCCAGCAGCCTCAGGTATCTGGCTTACACACAGTAAGAAATAACTGCTAAAAAATAATAAAAGCACAATGTTTCTAAATAATTCCAAGAAAATACAGAAAGTGTGGTTTTAAAGCCTGTACTACACAAGAGCACTTTAGCCCTTATTTTCTCAGTTTAAAAGCTGAACACAAACTCACCCCAGACTGATGATACACAGACAGACCATTTCAGTGGCATGCAAAAACTATAGGAAGATACTGCTGTGAAAAGGAGACCAGAACTGGCCAGGACATGTATCAGTGAAAGATGTTTGCTAACCTGAGAGTACTCTGTGGACTCGTAAAAGCAATGTGGATGTGTTTCCTCAGATAAAAATAACAATTTACAGCAGGTAGAAATTTTGATATGAATTCCTAAGGGTCATCCCAACCCAGCACTTTCAGGGCAGTCAAACTTACACATTCATCTGTCACATTCAGTGAATATAGCAAAAGTTGCACATGTGAACTTGCTGGTAAGTTTTCCCTTTTCTCTAAATTAAGATGATGCATTACAGCTCACCTGTAGCTTCTGGGTCAGAGAATCCCTCTGCGCCTGGAGCTCTCTGGCATTTTCAATTTCTTGTTTCAATCCTTCTATTTCCTAAGGGAGAAGAAACAACTTTGCTAGCAATGTGTTACCTGGCTTGGCCTTGGTGCTGGTAATCTGGCTCCTGCTTCTTCTTCTGAGAAAGTCATTGTAACAATACCAAAACTGGCAGTTGGCCACTGCCCATCAGAGAACATGAAGTGTAAGCCCTGCTCCCAATACTTCTGAGTCACAGTCCCAAAACAGCAACTCCATCGTGAATGAAAAACAATAGACATAAGCATTTTCTTTTGTAAAAGTTCAAGTTTTCTTTTCCCTCTGAAGAGATATGAAATAATTTTTACCCAAAAAATTAAGAAAACAAATTTCAAAATAAATAAATAAACTAATTATAAAAATGTAATTAAAAGAACAAATTTATACTTTAAATTCTATTAGAATGTATTCTTCTCTATTTTTTCGAGAAAAAAAACTGATTTTCAAATGTAAACTGTTTATTATGTCACCAGCAGCACGGCTGAACATCAAAAAATTGCCTGTTTTGACTGATTTCTCTAAAAAGAGAATCTAAAAGAAATAGCATCCTTAATTTAGCAATTAAAAAATAATAAGGTATAAAAGTAAGAAACACAGAATAAGTAATGAACAGAAGAGAAACCTGTTCTTAGCTTACTTCCAGAGACAAGAATAGAAACAGTTAATGAAAATAAAAGGTATCAAACTTAAAACTATTAAGTACTCTTATCCAGAGGGACACAATCACCTCCCAGAACTCCTTTTGTCAAGATTGCTTTGTGGCCAACAGCGCAGCATAATTCAAAAGCAAATGAGCAACAAAATGGGAAACATTACCAAGCTGAGCCTAATCTATTAAGTAGGTGAGAGTTTGGAAAAGGCTTCGTGCCATTTTGAAAGGATAATCTGTAATGACTGTGCCTCTCCTGCATCCTCCTTGGAAGCACCTCACAGCACTGCGGGAGGGTTGGCAAGACACTGCCCCTCCAAGCACACACACCAGGGCCCACAGGCTCTTACACAGGGCAAGTAATTCTTCCTATGCAGCTGCTTCCATCTCCTTTTTCCAGTCGTAGAGGGGCGATTCTTGATCCTTCTGGGGCAAAGATATGCTTTCCTCTAGGACATATGCCAATGCAGGTGCTACTCCAGTTCCTTTTATTTACTTGCTGCTGGTCCAGGCCAAGACACGTGGCACAATAAATACCAAGTTTCAGGCTGGGGGCTTGGCATGTGTTTAAGGAAATTGATCTTACAGAATTGATCTTATGGACCATAAAGGTCAGCTCTATTAACAGAGCCTGAAAAAGAGACTGGCTGGACAAAGGCATTGATCTATTACTTGTTTCAAACCCTATTCTCCAGAAAAACAGAAAGCATGCCTACAACAGCTTCCTTTCTTAGGGGATCTGGACTTCATCAGTGTGATGATTGCTCTGTGGAAAGCATTTATGACTTAGGTTTGCAAACAGAGATGTTTGGTAAAAGCAAACAGGAAAATATGGTACTTTTTTGTTGCTATCCAGCTCTATACTGGGCTGATATAATTATATAAAGGAAAAATATTAACAATTTCAAAAAAGTTGAAAAATAATTTACTTTGTAATATTTATAGTATATAATTCAGTATCTAGCAGCCATCACAAGATTAATATTGAAAGCTTTTAGAAATTATGTAATAGAAAAACCAAAAATAAATGTTAGCAGATACCTCTTCTTTTTTCTTCAGTGTAGACTCTAATTCCTGTATTGTCTGGTTTAATTCTGTTTTATGAGTGTGGACTGCATTGGCTTGACTGCTGACACACTCCAGCTCAGTCACCTGTTGAAATAAGTAGAAGAAACACATATAGAATTGATTTCAATATATTCAAGGTACTATTACTTCTTTGCATCAATAGCTGCCTTTGAAATACACCTTAACTTCTGGATGACTTCTGTTGATTAAAATGGTGAGGGTATTCTTACAAAGTTAGCATACTATTCCATAATATATTGTTATGCAAGTCGTTGCTATGAATTCCTGGAAACAAAAAGAATCATTTGTTATAGGCTGAAAAGAACACTAATTAAAACTTAAACTGATTATCAAAAGTTTTAAGAAAGTTCTGAATTACCACTTCAAACACAGTAATGCCTTGATGACTAAACACAGATCTGTCTGTCTAACTAACCTCTCCATCTGACACTTCTTAATGTTCTACCACCTTACTAAGCCACAATGTTCACACACTTCCTAGAAAGCCAATTAACATTTCACAGCATCACTCGGTATCAACAGTGTAGTAGCAGACACTCAGCCACCAAAGAACAGCTGCCAGCTTCTAACTTTCCCTAGTAATGGAGCTCTTCTCTCAGACACAAGGCAAAGCTAATGTCACAATGTGGATTTGCTCAGTTCCCCTGTTATGAGCAGACAGCAACCATGTCCATTTGTCCTTGATTAAGTTAAGGTACCTGGCAGTGGTATGCACTTTTGTTTTGTTTTATAATCAAAAGGATTCTAATACTCTGCCACTCACAGATAAACAGTTTCAAAAAACAGCTTCTGCATCAAAGAAACAAAATCCATGCAGCTAGAGTCTACACAAAAAAATCTCTGTTCATGTACCTCTCACGTTACAGGTCAGAATATTAGAGAACTTTTTCACCACATGTCTGCCTGGATGTGTGCACTACAACATTTTTGTTTAATAACTAAAATCTAATAATGAATTTCTCTCCAGATGTTATCAGCCTGTCAGTCCTAATACATAGTTTCCAACAGAGCTGCACCACATACCTACAAATCTGGCCACAAAACTCCTTTAAACAAAGTACTAGTTAATTCTGCAAAAAAAACCTTTAACACTCAATTTAACATTCTTGGAGAGGTAGCCATTAGACAGAGGGAAGACATTTTCCAAGACAATTTTATTTCTTAGGTAAAATAATATCTCAGGGAATCAAGGTTGCTGCTCTCCAGCACCAATGTCCCCTAGCTAATAAAGCCACTGTGATACCAGTAATTTCAGACTGAACTATTTGTAGGCTCAAAAGGTAGATTACTGAAACAAGTCCAAGGGAAGTCAAGATGAAACACAAGGAAATTAAAACAACTTCTCCTGTCTGAATCACAGGCTACAAACCTTTCCTCTGCAACAGCCATGATGAATTTAGGCTCTTATGCTGGAAAGCTGCTGGTTAGACATTTTTGCACATGAGGTTTGTAATGGAGAGAACTGAGACTGGAACACATTCTTGGCAGGGGGTAAAGGGAATGATGGAGTAGGATATTGCTTGGTAATGCAACATGCCCTGTCTAACCCAAAAACTTGCTTATTCACTAGTACTGCCCCAGAAGGAATATCAGTGCTCATGACCAAAAAAAAAAAAAAAAAAAAGTTATTTGCTTTATTTTATATGCCACTGAGCACTACAACTGAAGTCTTAGATAATTTTTCTCAATTACACATATCTATCTGTATTTACATTCTTATAATACTGTCTAGATGGAGCAAGTATCAGAAAGGGACAGAGCAATTTAGGCTAGAAAGGCTCTGGTCAAGGCCTCCTCGTCAAAACAGGGCAAATTTTGAGGTCATTATTTGCTTGCTCAGGGTCTTGCCCAGTTAAGAATCCTTCACTATCAACCAGAACTGCAACAGTTCTGACATCACAGGTTTATGAAGAGCTCTAGCTCCTTCCTAAGTTTTGCTGGAACTATCAAACTCATTCACCCCTTTCACCTTCAGCCCTTCTGATATTTAACTTCTTAAACATTTCCAAGCTTCCCTGCTGAGATATTGAATAGTAACTTCCAAAAAGACAATCTCTCTTTAAAAGCCATTGCACTCAGCAAGAGTGGTGCTCAGCAAGTGAAGGATCAGAATGCTCACTTACACAAAACCTCAGCTGGAGAGACAAAAGTAAGCCCAGTCCTCAAACTACCTCTGTCCTAGAACCTCATGCCTTGAAACATGCCTGCAGAGGTCTCTCATCCTGAGACTAAGGAAGCACCTGAACTCCCACTGTTCTCTAAATGATTTCCTCTTGCTGGTACACATAGAGAGAATGTATGTATTGGTGCAAGCTTAGAATCCAAAGGGCTGATGAATCTAACTATTGGATGAAATGTTTCTGTTCTAGCTTGCATCTATTACTGCTGGTTAAACACATCTCCTGCAGCAGCCCTGTCAGGTGCACAGCTCATGTGAATACTCCCAGGTACACTCTGGTCCACTCTAACTCAACACACTTACTGAAATTGCTTAAGCAAATACAGATGATTATTCTTATGCAGAACAGGCCGTGCTCCCACAATCTTTCTTGCCAACAGAGGCAACTGCTCTCAGAAGGACAATTAATTGCCAGCACTACAAGGGCTGTGATGTCTTACTCTAGCCCAGCTTTTCTCTGGGCAATCATCCATCGCTTACTGATTATGCAAGAAAATAATATTCACCTGTTTTGTTTACTGTTGATTGAAAACTCAGTAAGTTAAGAAGAAAAAGAACAAACACAATTAAAAAACTGGGTTACTTTAATCAGTTTTATTTAAATGCCAATTTCTACAGAGATCTGAAAAGATGTCAGATATTTTCATGTTTTTATCTTCTTGAATGTACCTATAAAGAAGAAAAAAATATTGTGACCCTTTCGAAAAGATCTGTAGAGTAATATGGGCTGGAAAATGATGTGATATAAAGAATATGTAATTGAAAACAGAAGTAACAAAAGATAAAGCTCTAAGCAAAAATCTGCATAGCATTTACTTGTCGTGTTTCTTCTTTCAAATTGCATTTAATTTTCCCATGACTAGTGGTCCAAAAATCATTACAAGTAACTGTTTATGAATTATGCACAGAAGGAGGCATAAAAGGAAGTTAAAGTGCTTTAGCCTGACCCTCCCACAGGCTATTATAAGGGACACCTCCTCATTCAGTGTTTCAGGTTTAAAAGCAAGGGGCTCATCAATCATTCAACCCTTGCACAGCAGTATCAAGCAATGTACCTGTGATTACACCTGATTTTGAGTACAGAATTCAGACTGAAAGAACAGTCTTTGAACAGTAACTGGCTAAACGAAGTCCCAATATTGTGCTACCATAAGACTGCACTGACTTGCATATCTGAAAATGTTGATAACTCTGGCTTAATATTTGAGACTAACAAAAAAAAAAAAAAAAAAAAGGTACTGTTCTTAGCCTCTGTTTCTTTATTTTGCATTTATCATCCAGGTAAGGATTGCATGTAAGGAAAATATTCTGAAAAGGCATTTTAGTGACTATTTAGTGTGCAAACTCCTCTAGCATGTGGATGGCATTATACTCAACTGCCTTCTTCAGTGTGAAATACATCAGCTGAAGTAGAACAGCAAGGAAACTTCTTCTGGTAGAACCCTAGACTCTCCTAGCAGTGGCCATTATAGTTTTCTGGAAATTTCAGTCTAGGTTCAACAACCTATAAACGTAGGAGGATTCCAGGAAGAAGTTTTCATTGCAGCAGAGAGCAAGCACACTGGGCTGCTAGGATCACTGGAGCAGTGAGGCTTCAGGCCACATAACACAACAAGGAGTAACAGCCTTGGTGTGAGCTTAAGACAGTGACTGCCCAAAGCTTCAGAAAACTGAAAAGACTCTAACAAAAATCCTGACCACAGAAAATTACTTTGCAAACAAAGACTTCAGGTAGACAGAAGTAAAGAAGTGGAATGGCACAAATATTTTGAGTGGTGACCTGCCCCAAGCAATTATTGATTAAATGATTTTGTGCTGTGTTTGCTCCAACTGGATTAATTTTTTCAAACTTTCTTTTTCAAATGTTTACTTTCTTGAGATGAATTGTACAATTCAGTACCAACAGATCATGCAATTCCTTCTTACCTACACAAAGAAATTATTCCAACTTCTACAAAACAGCAAAACAAGACAGATTAGAACACAGAATCCATCCAGAATACAGAATTTGTCACACAACTGTAGAATAATTCTGGTTGGAGAAGACCCTTAAGATCATTGAGTCCAACAGTTAACCCAGGACTGCCAACTCCACCACTAAGCCACATCTCCAAGTACAACATCTACATGTCTCTCAAATACCTCCAAGGATAGTGACTACACCACTTCCCTGGACAGCCTGTTCCAATGCTTGACAGCCCCTTCTGTGAAGAATTTTTCCTACTAACTGTTATAGGCACAACTCAAGGCCATTTGCTCTAGTCTTCTTGCTTGTTACTTGGGTGAAGAGACAACCCTCACCTACAGCCTCCTTTCAGGAAGTTGTAGAGAATGATTTAAGTACCCTCTGCATCTCCTTGTCTCCAGGCTAAACACCCCCAGCTCCCTCAGCTGCTCCTCACAGGACTTGTGTTCCAGATCCTTCACCAGCTGTTTGCCCTTCTCTGGACTCACTCCAGCACCAGAATGACCTTCCTGTAGTGAAGAGCCTAAAACTAGCACCAGCCTAAACACAGCACTCGAGGTGTGACCTCACCCGTGCTCAGTACAGGGGGCCAATCCCTGCCCTGGTCCTGCTGGCCACACCATTGCTGATCCAGGCCAGGATGCCATTGGCCTTCTTGGCCACCTGGGCACACCCTGGCTCATTCCAGCCACTGTCACCAGCACCCCCAGGTCCTTTCCAGCCATTCTGCCCCAGCCTGTGGAGCTGCCTGGGGTTGCTGTGACCCAAGGGCAGGACCAGCACTGGCCTTGTACCTCACACCATTGGCCTCAGGCCGTGATCCAGCCTGCCCAGATCCCTCTGCAGAGCCTTCCTGCCCTCCAGCAGATCAGCACTCCCGCCCAGCTTGGTGTCACCTGCACACTGCCTGAGGGTCACTCCATGAGATCATTGGTGAAGATATAAACAGGACTGGCCCCAGTACTGAGCCCTGGGAAACAGCGCTGGTGACTGAACACCAGCTGGATGTAACTCTGCTCACCACCACTCTCTGGGCCCAGACATCCAGGCAGTTTTTTACCCATATTAGGATCATATATTGTGTGGCTGTAGCCTATTTTCTGCACCTGACACTACTAACTTGTTGATTCTATAATATATTTTTCTCCCTTTTATTTACTGTAGATGCAATATTCAAGATTTACTAGCCCGAGCTACAGTGCAGAACACATAGAGTGCTCTGAAGCCACACAGAGTGCTAATGCTAGACTGAATTGAAGTATTAATTATGTATTTTTAACTGATTAAGTTACATCCCTAAAATGATTGCAACTATGACTGTGACAGTATTGTTACATCAATATTTGAAGATTAACTTCCCACAAAGAAAGAAGAGCCCTTTGCTATCCATGAGGAGAGGAGAAACACTATTTCATGGGTCAGCAAAACTGTAGATAACTGCATAAAGTTTCACATCATTTATGCAGAGAAAATGTCTCAGTTCTTAATGGTAGACAGTACTAAGAAGCACAACAGCATGCAACAAACTAATCACAAAAATTGTTCCAGTGTAGCTTTCAAGAATAAAAAATTCTGGGAAGATTTTTGGCATTAGGAAATATGAAAATGCAGAAAACAAGGAAAATTTATTTTTAAGGGTGATTCTGAAGGAACAAAAAGCACACAACGGTATTATTCATATAAATCACTTCTGACAGGAAATTAATTATTGTCATTTTCCAATATTTACCCATAGATAAAGTAATAACCTTGGGGGGTAGCATTGTGCACTACCAGAAATTTATTACTTTTTTCAACAGAGAAAACAGAAGATTTTGATGAAAAAGGACACATTTCTGGTTTTTGGCAGTTGATGCCTTAAGCCATCAAAATACCAAAATGTTTTGCACAGTAGATTAAATAGGAATAACCTATCATCGGCTTGATTTTTGTGAAGAAAGCAATGAAACTGTTGTAGGACTCTTTGAAAATATAACAAGTTTACCAGAATTGATGATTTGACCTTCAGCCATGCCTTATTATTTGCAGTTGATTAGGTAGTACTAATACTAATAAGGCAATACTAAATGCAAAGCACATCCCTTCCCCTACAATCTAATTTGCAAATAGTTTTTCCAGTCACCTGGCCAGTTCATGAACCACATGCAATGCAAACATTGTACAGATATAATCTTTCAGTCCTGAGGATCTAAATCCAGTCATTTTTTTATTCTCCTGCAGAGTTTTGGAATTATAGGATGTATTTAATTCTTCAAGCTTTAACTATGTAAACATCTTGTCCCATACCTCCACAAAACATGTGTTTTATAACTTGTAGATAAATGTATCTTAACACCTTTCTTAGGATTTTCTAGAAATTAGAAGATGGGGATGAGAGAGCGCTTCTGTGAAAAATTATTTTATTAGGCAGAGTCAGAGTAGCTTAGTAGATGGTTTGTTGGGGTTTTTTCCCAAATTATTATCTTGTATATGACACATTCAGTGAAAGTAAATCCCCAGAAAAAAAAAAGAAAAAAAAAAAAGAAAAAAAAAAAGAAAAAAAAAAAAGAACCCTAGCAAAACAGTCTTGGGTCCTAAATGCAAATCTTCTAAGGCAAACTGAAGAAGACCAAAAATACTTCAATGCACCATAAATTTAAAAAAAGGCAAATTCACATTTTGATTCAAGGAACATAACCTGATACTGCTGCTCTGTCTGAAAAGAGATCATCTTTCTTGTAAAGTGTAATTAGCAAACAAGAGTTGAATCTTCATAAATGCTATCTGTATTAGGAATCATGGACACAAAGGGAGAATAAAATATGTGCTGGGTTTCACAATTCTTCTCCTAAGAAATGCTCTGATAGCCTAAAGGCTGACAACACATACTGTTTCAAAAAGAATGAAGCACTTATGATGGCTGAAATGGATCTTCTAGGAAATAAAATGTACATCTGAGAAAAAATTCCCAACATATTGTCTGAAAAAAATGCTTGTATTTTTTTCCTCTGGTATCCCCTAATGCCATGCAAAAAAAAGTGGTCATCTATTTTCATTGTAAACAAGAAGTACAAAGCTGCTATCTAACCACATGCTAATTACAGTATCTTAAATTGAAAATTATACTTGGTTAACTTTTTTTCTTTAATCAATCAAACCTAATTTATTCAAAATTTACTCAAAGCTAAATTTGAATTGTTCAGTTAGAGGGACACAATCTTAAAGGGAGAATGACAAGAGATAGACATCAAATAAAAAAGGTGAATTACCAAAATTTTTTTTGGATCAGAATTCCATTAATAAATTTATTGCTAGCATGCTTTCTATCACGTTCCTTCATATTTCCACTCTTAGATAATGTTCTTCCTTGGGCATATAAAACCAAACAGTTTTCTACAGTAGTCACCAGGCTGCTAACAGGATTTGTCAGTAAATATGAAGTCCATTGTATGAGCTCCAATCCAGAAGACAAATTCATCTCATCATATTTGCATGTTCAAAAATTAGTTTTGGCTATTCAAATATTAATGCAGATGATGGAAATGTGGAGGTGACTTCTAAATGGTCTGCAAAGATTTTCTATAGATAATCTGAACAGATGGTTTATACAGCACTCCATACTTCTTGTGAACTTTCTTAATTCTTTTACAGACTGCTGTTCTCTTTAAGTGACATGGAAACAGTCCAATAAAATGGCCATGGTTTTATTTTGGTAATCTCATTCCATTTTTTAATATCCATTAAAAAAATTCTTTTAACAGTAGGAAAATCATGGTCCATTTGTCAGGTGATTTTAATAACTACGTAAGATATCTCACAGTTATTTCATAGTTATTTCATTCATTGAATGAAAGAACATAATAGCCTAATTTTTATCTTATTTTATGGGAAATTTTGTAAAATAACAAGCTAGAATTCAAGAGTTTACCTCTCTGTTCTTTCATGAATATCTAGGAGCTTGATGACTTCCCTTCATCTCTTTTTTATCTTAGGCTTCTTTTCCGGAAGATGAATGATCTTCAAGGACTGCAGCTCTTATTATTATGCACTGGTGCTATTCCTTTGTGCTATTGCCCAGTGTCATAGGATGATTTACTTTAGCAGATAACGTGCATGAAAAAATTAATCATTTTCTTTTTTAACATGACAAAGACAGAACTTTGGGTTACTTTCTGTAATTTATATCATCATTCAATCCTTTCCTCTTTGTGCTACTAGGATTAATGTTAGGGCCCATGCTATTCTATATGTCTGAAGTAGCTTACTTCAGGGTTTTTCTTGCTGTTACTGAGCTGTTCTAAACTCATGAATCCCTTTTGATGTCAAAAAGCTATGCAAGGTGTGTAGGAGTGCTCACCAGCCCTATTTAAGGGAAATCTTTTGTCATTTCTGAGCAGATTAGAGAAGGCTGAGAGCTCCAAGTTAAGCTCGTGACTGGGCATCACATTTTCTTAGAATTATCTCTGTATTTGAGAGGGAAAAATCCATACACCCATTTAGCAAACTTCTGAAAAATAAACTGTCTGACAAAATATCAAAATATAGTGTTTCTGAATTAAGCTTAGAATGTATCAGGAGAAAGCTTTAACTTACTGAGAATGTTTCACTCAGTCACACTGAATCTGTATTCTGTTTTATCTCCGCTCTAGGCATTATTAAGGCAGAGAACAAATGGAAGAAGGAAGATAAAGGCCTCAAAGAAAGCAAACAAATGTAGGTTAACACAAAAACCGAACTGATAGATAAGTAAACCTTATACTTACTCAGAGACGTCCAAAAAAGAAAAGTGGAATTATTTTAAAAATACCACCAAAATCAAAGAAAGAGACAGAACCTTAGATAGTTTCCTTAAGAGTGGGATTTTTACCTCTTCATGCTTTTGTCTCTACAAGAATTATTAGAAAAAAAAGATAACTATCTGTGAGAGACTGAAATTGTTAATGGGTAAACATTGCTAAAATCACTGGAGGGCTTTTGCCCACTATAGCAAACTGCAAAGAAGCAGCTGCTCATCTATGACCACCAAAGCCCACCCCTCCCTAACTACACCTACTAACTGGAATTTGGATTGTGACTGGAAATTGAGCTAAGATAAAGGGGGTGCTATTGTCCAACCACCCCAGGTCTGGGGAGAACAATGTGTCCACAAGTAATGCTGGAAAAGAGACTGGAGTGCTAAAGTCTCAAACATTCAGGGGGAAATCCGCTGATGTGCAAAGTACCCACCCAAGTGCAGAGGGCTGCCTGGGATGTATCACAGACATTCACATGAGCCTGAAGGGGCTCATCCCTGCTGATGGGCCATATTGAGCTAAACTGCACTGGCATAATAGGCAGCTGTGAAGACAGTGAACCCGAGCATATAAAACTCATGAAATCTTTTGAGTGTTGTGGACTTTCCCCACCCTCGATGGGGAACATCTTCACTTCAAGCAACAGACATCAAAATTATACCAAGTCTCATTTCTGGAGTCAACAAGGGGGGTTTACTATAAATCTTCCAAGTCTGCCCTTTTTTTCTCTTTATTTTCCTTACACATTTTTATTCTTTTATATTGCTATGTTACTGCAGATAATAACAACTAAAATAATTACAATTGGTTGTTTGTCTTTCCAACCAAATTGTTCTAAAATAAACTGTGTGTTTATATATATATATATATATATATATATATATGTATATGTATATGTATATGTATATGTATATGTATATATGTATATATGTATATATGTATGTATATATGTGTATATGTGTATATGTGTATATGTGTATATGTGTATATGTGTATATGTGTATATGTATATGTATATATGTATATATGTATATATGTATATATGTATATATGTATGTATATGTGTATATGTATGTATATGTGTATATGTATATGTATATGTATATGTATATGTATATGTGTATGTGTATGCGTATGTGTATATATATATATATATATATGTATATATATACCTACATATGTTTAGAGACATTGACTATTCAGTGCTGTTTCACTCTAATCTGCCCCAAGGGATTTATTAACAAGAACATGGGTTACCCCTGCCTTCTAGGGCAGGATGTAATATAGACTTGACATATAATTTATACATAATCTCAGGTGAGATTGATTCCAGTTTGGGGAACATTTTTTGGATCAACTGCAGCTACAGGATTATACAGAAGAGATAAACTGCACAGGAAGACAGCACAAGACAGGGACTGAACACTGCTTGCTGCCACATGTACTATAACAACAGTCTACAGATCTGCCATTTCAACAGCGCATTTTTTATCTGTATAAGAAGCATCTGACTTGCAGTTTCTTTTTTAAGTGAGGCACTAATTCAGTTTGAAAGATCAGTCTCCAGCTTGAGGTTTAGAAGAGTTTTTGTATTGCACTGCACTGTATGGTAACTGATGGAGATCAATTTTTTTTTAACACTATATACATTTTTTCGCTTAGAGAACTCAATTCATTGGGTTAGCCAAGTCTACATTTTTCACAAAGCAATTCCAACAGAGGGCAGCACTCCCAATGGACTACTCTATTATAATTTACTAGCATTCCCAGAGAGTTAGGAAGAGTCTTTCTATATTCTTTGTGAGATACCAACAAGTCCTGAGGTCACAGGTTACAGAATCACCTAATAAAGGCATGTAAGCAATGACCAAAAGAGCACAGTGTAGATAATACCCTGGTATAGATTTTGCATTTCCTCAGAAATACAAATAACTGCAGGAAATCTGTTGAGAAAAAGCTAAAAAAAATCATCAGCTATTAATAAATGTAGCCTCAAAGACTTGAATAATACTGTTAAATGTAGTATCAAATAAAAGCAAAATGAAATGCTAAAAGCTTCTATAGTAATTCTTTTCATTAATTTCAATTTCCAGCAACAGATTTTAAATAAGACTTGACCAAGAGTGGGAATAACATAAAAAGAAGGGATCTTTGCCTGTCTTGTATGGTTGAATCTCCCAAGGCAAACCACAGCTGCTGCTGTTGTGCATTACTTTTCTTTCTTAGGTAAGGATTTTATTGTCTCAGCTTTGCAACACAAGCTGTACAATTTTTTAGGGAGAATCCTACTTTATCATGTCCACATTTTAGCAATGAGTTCTTCACCCTAAAGCCTATCTAATTTTCAAATTCACCTAAAATTTGCACTGTAGTAACTTTAATACAAGGCTGTAATTTAAACAATTTTATTGACAGTGGCTGCTATCATCTATTCACAACCCTGGAGCACAGACTACAGCTCCTACTTTTCCAAGTGAGAAGCTTAAGTGAGATGACAAAGTGGCAGTCTTTCTCTGTATACATTACAAGCTTCTGCTTGACTGGAACATTTCTGAAGCAAAGTTTTGTCAGCAACTGCTAATTTCTTGAACTGCAAGCACTTTGCAAAAATCACCAGTCTTAATTACATTTAATGCCTTTTTGTCCAGTCAGCAATGGCACACACCGTTACAGTTTCTTAGAAGTTGTTGTTTTTTCCTATTGAATGCTTTGCCTGGGACTTCAAGAGTGTTATCTGCATGTCAGTCTAACTTGCCGTTTCCCTAGGCTTCTTAAACTGCAGGGTATTCTTGTTTCCCTTCCACACAGGTTAGGCATAGCCCACTGGATTTCTCATACCTCAGATGAATATAGGATTTTTCTTGGAACCATCTGAACAGCCTCCAGTTAGACAAGTCCAGCACATGCCTGGAAGATGGATTTTGCAGGGTTTGGCTAGCTGTAATTACCATATCTTATTTTCTATAAGTGACTACAGCATATAAAACCAAACTGAGAGGTCTGCAATGTTCACCCTTCTTTTTCAACATATTGATGACACCTGTTTTCATGCATAAAACTGCAATGGTTTAGTATGGGTTTTTTGCTTTTTTTTTTTTTTTAAAATAAGTATCCCAGAGTGGCCTGGGTTGAAATGGACCTTAAAGATTATCTCATTCCAACCTCCCCTGCCATGGGCAGGGACACCTTCCACTAGACCAGGTTGTTCAAAGCCCCATCCAACCTGGCCTTGGACACTTGCAGAGAAGGAGCATCCACAACTTCTCAGGGCAATCTGTTCCTGTGCCTCACCACCCTTATAGTAAAGAATACCTTCCTAATGTTGAATCTAAAACTACCACCTTTAAGTTTAAAGACATTTCCCCTTGTCCTATAATTCATGCCCTTGTAAATAGTACCACTCCAGTGTTAAGTACACTTCCTTGATTTTTCTAAGCTAACCTTTATTAACAAAAGTGATAAGCCTTCATCAAAGACATCCTTCCTTCACACATGTTACTCATACCTATTCTGGAGAGAAATATGCCCTAAGCTATGACAAATTCATTTGAACAAAGTTTGATAGACTATACAATACAGAGAGCTGTATATGAAAAGAGAAACAAAATTAGATATGGAATACTTGTTTTGGTAACTTAGACTTCAGCCTTGCATGTGCTATTCCTTCCTCAAACATTGTCCTTCCTTTCCTCACTGTGAACTGACTTCTGGTTTGCCAAATGACCTCTGCAAAATTTGTCATGAAGGCAACCAGACCCAGACCCTTCTGTATGAAAGTAGGTGCAGATCTCTTCTTGCATACAGTGACCTTGTGTTATTCAGAGTCCTTTGTGTGCAAGGAGGAGGGTAAGCTCTTCATCTTTGTTATACGAGGGCATTACAATAAGGTTTCTTGAACTTAGAGATTTGATGTCAAGCTTCTGAAGGCTTAAATGCAGAAGGGACTGGACTTCAGTGCTATGGAGAATGTAATGAAACAGATGTGATAGCATCAAATAAAGAATTAAAGCTGCCAAATAAGTCATAAGGTTTGATAACTTCTTGCAACAATAACCTTTGCAGAAAAAGAAGTCCTGGATAGCAAATAGTTTGCAACTGGACTAAATGATTTTCAGAAAATCATTGATTTCTTTATCAAAGATTAACCTGAAGCTGCAACAGTAAACTTGTTTTACTTGAAAATGAGTGAATACAGTCACTAGTACTTCCACCTCAAGGATCCTGGCCATTTGCCTTAACTTACCCGCTTATGAAGACGCTCTGCTTCCTCCTGATACGCAGCAAGTTGCTGTTTCCATTGTTTCACATTGGCAGTGGACTCCAGCAGGGCTGCTGTGAGCTTAGCATTATTACCCTTGAGCGTAGCCAGTTCTGCCTCCCAATGCTTGCTGATTGTCGAACTGCACAGACAGAATGAGAATGGTCAGAACTCCCAAATATCTTCCTTTATGCTTCTTAAATGTCTCATAATTTTTCTTTTAACATCCAGCAAAAAGAGAATTACACAAAAAATTATATAAATAACAATAACCAAATATTATATCTATTTGGTACATAATTATATACCAAATAGAACACCCAAATTAGAATCCAACTGCTCAACTTATCAAAACTATAAATTAAGAAAGCATAGGTAATACCATTACTGGAAAACATCTACCTTTCCCATTCAACAGGGTGTATTTATAAATAAAATGTTAAAGATCGTGAAATTCACATAAGCTTCCCAAAAGCAACAGCATACAATTCGAGAATATGTATATGATTAGTCACTCTTTTAATATATGCACATTGAATGGAAGTGCTTTTTTAACCCACTACTTTATTAAATGTGTTGTAGGAAAATATTTGTCATTGCCTTGATTAAAGAGAGCTAATCACATGTTTTGGAAGTGCAGCTTTGTTGTCTTAATGCAAGTTCCATTCCCAAAATATACTTTATTAAATACCATATTTAATTTGTTCCTGCAAATTCAAAGATTTTGAATTTCATAATACTGTTAATATGTTTTTCCTCACTAATATAAGCAAAGAGAGTAGAAACCAAGTAGGATGGATATACTGCTGCTTCACTTCAAAGTGGAAGCTGATGTTGAGGTTTACTGAAGCAGCCTATAGAGGAAAATACCTGCTTACAATTTAGTTGTTCTCTTAGCAAATACAGGGCTTTAATTTCCACGTGTAGGTAGTTTGCCATCATCTGCAGACCACATCGTTACACTCAGTATGCAAGGGAAAAGTATCTCAGACACATCAGGTGAATGCATTATATGCATTATATACAAATAGGTCGTTAATGTGTACTCATATAATTCTAACATCATGTGAGTTGCACACCTACATGGGCAGTACATGCAGAAAATAATTAATTTTGTTTCATTAGCTCACTATTAAAGGCATCCGTGAAAACCAAAATTTGTAACTCTGACCAAAATTATATTCTATGAAGAATTATTATTATATAATTATTTATTTAAAATATATCTCTTAATATTATAAAATTAATTACTATTTTAAATGTAAGTTTATAGATTTATTTGAACTTTGTACACAATTATAATGAAATATTTTGTGATTATTTTGTCCACTTAGTTTCTTTCTTCCACTTCCTGCATATGCAAAGTCCATCCCATCAAAGCATATTTCAAATATATTATGACTCCTATAAATGCTCCTTAGGTGTTCAAAATTAACCAGATACTGGGCAACATTCATTACCTATTCAGACCACATGTTTCACTAAAATACTAGATCTGATTCTTCCATGGTACAGCATTTCCTTCCAAATAGTACTTTGTCCCCTTGAACAAGAATACAAATTCCTCCAGAAGAGGAATATGCTGTAGCATTTAATGATACGACTCATTAGAAGTTCACCACTGGAAATTTTAGATCTTAAAGGACTAAACTAAAATATTGATTATCCTACTTCCTTAGGGGACACAGACTCATATCATATATTCAAGAAGATAAGCATGAGTTTCTGTAACCATGTTCACTCTTCTGTTCCTCTAATCAGATTTAAATTTCACTTAGAGTAGGCCAGAAGATCAACAAACTGTATTAAAAGAATGCTCAAAATATCTAGTTCATTAGTATGCCATACTTCTCTCCTGATGTTCTGATCCAACAAATATCCAATCCAGTAGTTTCATGCAAGTGAGTTCCATTTAGCAGTCCTGCAGGCCTATTGGCTACTACTGGCTTCTAGGAAATTTTTTATATGTGAGACCCATACTCTCTTACAAAATGTGCCTTACTACTCATCTTTGCCCTCAGAGTAACACATCTGTATCTGAGGCAGTCAAAGGCTGAGAACTGTTTCATTATTCATCATTATCATTCATTATCCAAAGAACTGAAAGGATTTTTTTTGATCCATTAATGCGTATATCTACAACGATACCGTTCTAATCCACGATGAACCCAGAAGTCAGACTCTCAGGAGCAATAATAATGTGAGGGTGATTTGTGGCGTGCATCACTTTCACCTTTGCCTGGCGCCCCTACTACAGTGTCTGCCAAGAAAATAGCCAGAAGCTTTTAAGTTATTCCTTGTATAATGGAATGTCAGTATGAAATATGAAGCACGTATTTTCTATTACTGCTATGGTTACCCTAGTTCAAAAGCTGTAAGGCTTCTTTGGATCTGGTTATTCTTTAATTGGTTATTCTCAATAGGAATGCATCAGTATTATTTCTCAACTGTACTCTTTTTCCCTAAGAGACCTACATAGTAGGCAGGAAGATTCCTGTTGTAATACAGCTTTGACTTGCTTGTAGCATATAGTGGGGGGTTTTGCTATGAATAATTGTTACTGTATCTTCTACAGATCCTACTAAGGTGCCATAAAATGGAAACACACTACTTAAATTAGTCTGCTTCTGTATTTGGTAATATACAAAGACTTTCTAACTCTTTAGATTTACCCTAATTCTTTTAATGGATATCATACTGGGAAGTACAGTCCCAAGGGTGTGGATTTTTTTGTTTCTTAAAATAATAATTTGATTAAAATAGCCCATAACCAGTTCTGGCAGTTGTGACTTTCTTTTTTCAAATACTTTCTCAAAAAAAACAAAAAAAAAAAAAAAAAAAAGGAAAATAAAAACAACAAAGAAGAAAACGAAATTATGTTCTGTGGATTAATTTGGTTAAAACTGGATTTATATTAATTACTTTAGGACTTACAACAGGCTGTTTTAGGTTAGACTGAGAATATCTGCATTGAAGCCTGTATCTGTAGAGCTATTACTGGTACAAATTTACCAGCCTTCCAGAGAAAACACTGGGAAGCATATGATTCAGACACAATGAAATTGTTCCTTGAAGGAGGAGATTCTGAGACTAACCCCTGTGAAAGAGAACACACAGTTCAAGAAGATGATGGACACATGGAAAGCCCAAAGGGGTTCCAGAAACTGCTCAAGCACGTAGCTGGAATTTTGATGGTGGAACAGGTGCGCTACAGTCCCTTTGGATAGGTACAGGAGAGCTGTACATACTCTTTCTCTCTAAAACCTTTTACTCAATTGCTGTCTGAAAGGCTCGCTGCTAAAAGGAATTGATTTTACTCTCATTGCATTAGATTCTGTCATAGAAAATACATACACAGGTTGTCTTAACAGTTGTAAATACCTAAACCTAATCTGAATCATCCCTCATGTGTTCTGAGACTATGTACTCTACAAAGCACTTAAAATATGTACACTTACTCAGTGATCACACTGATGCAAACAGTAATATTTACCAGAGCACTTTCCAGCTCTGCACTGTGGTGGAGAGCTGCATATAGACACTGAGGGACACACGTCATACCCACATGCAGTCCTGTAGTGCAAGAATTCAACCTGCATACATGCTTCGTTTTTTTCTGAAAGCCATCCATCCATTTGCTGGCAGTGTCACAATTTTAACAGTTATTTCTTAAAACCTGTCAGAATTAACATCACTGACTGCCTGACAAGCCCAAAGTTTCAAGACAGTCCTTCAAAAAAAGAAACGTTCTCAACACTCTGGCTTGTTGCCTGTTTTTCAGCATGAAAAGCTACACAAAAATTTTAAAAATACCCTAATAGAGAATAAAGCCTGGTCATTTCCCTTGTGAAACTTCAAAACATCTAAAAACACAAGGACAAGCTGTTTTGCATGCATCCCATTGGTGCCAAACACAAGAGAGAGAAAGGAATCCTCTAAAGAATAATAGCAAACTATGAGTTTTATTTGCTCACTACCATGCTAAATAAAAATTATAATAAAAAAAAAAGCGTCTTTTATAGCAGAGGTTTGGGTCTGACAATGACAACTCTTCATGGGATTTCAAGTGCCCTTGAGTGAGCAAAAGGTCAAAAATCTCCTGAATCTCCTGTCCTTGGTTTTGGCCACAGTATCTGGTATACCGGTAACATCAGATGTGTCCACAGTCAGAACACCACATGGTGCCCCACTGTCAAGGCAAATTACTCAAAATAAGATTTTTAACATCTGTGATATCCTGTAATTCAATCACTTTCACAAAACAGTCCTAGAAAAATGGCTGGCTGGTACCACTCTGCCTAACTGTGATACCCTCTGAAAACTGAAGTAGGAGTCAATGATCTTCCTTCCATACATTTAGACATTCTGGCCAATTAACATCAGGCCAGTCTCCTTTCTCACTGGGGATTAGTTACAAGCCCAGTAAGTCACTGAGGAATTGCTTTGGTATCTGTCCATCTGTGACCTGAATAGTGTGCCAGAGGCTATAAATGCATGATTATCTTTCTCTGCAAAGTAGGTCACTTAAGGAAAATTAATCCGAAAAGCTCCAGTCACCACATTTAGCCAGTTGGAGAAGGCTTGTGAAGGGAAGGGGGGGATAAGCACACATTGATGAGTTCCATTCAGAATGAAGTTATTTTGAGAAATACTTTCATGAAACAAAGAGACAAAAGCACTTCAAATTATGTTTCAGCTTTTTGAATCATTATTGCTTATTTGCTGTTCGCTTAGTTGAATGCAGTACCAACACTGTGAAACATGGTCTATTTCAGATTTATATCAATAAAATATGAAAATAATTCCACTTTATTAATATTTAGGGTTTTAATATTGCACACATTGCATAAAATTGATTAGTTAAAAATTTATTCTATAGCATAGTCATGGTTTCAAGAAATTACTGTTATTCAAGAGTAAGTAAATTGTTTTCTTCAGGTGTCATTGCGATTTGCTCTGCAGGCGTGGGGTGAGCAATCCTGTCTTGGGACAGCAGATGTGAAGTGGAATTTAGCCAATAATGGTGTACTTTCAACATAAAATGTGGATTCTGGTATAATAACTAAATCCATGAGCGTCGACAAATATGAACAGAGCACAGTCCTAGTAGCAGCTGCCCAGATCATAAATAGTGGCATGTGTTGGAAGCAGCCCAAGAGTCTGGTGAACTGAGCATTATCAAGCAGAGGGAGTGGTATGTCAACCGGCTGGTAACAATGCATTAACTGTGCTGGCAGCAAGGAGTGATCCCTTCTGACAGCCGGGCTGGTAAGCCTTACAGAGCAGCTCTTCATGCTCAACAAAGCACAGGGGTACTGTGAACCATTTGGTTCTGTTGCAGTTGCATCCCAGAGATCCAGCGAACACAAAGCATCGCTTCTTCTCCTTGGAAGTGTAAGGCAAGTGTTCACATTTATGTAAAATTCCCAGGTGCATTTGGGAAGGAATCCTATAAAAGGTCTTTATGAAATCCCCCATATCAAATAAGCTTCAATTAATGCTGAAGGCTGTAAGGGCAAGATCTCTTCAACAAGCTATGCTTGCTATTGCCTACACTGAAATGAGGTGACTTCTTCATTTGATGGAGATGTTGACTCTGCTGGTACAGCAAGGGGCTGCAGCATCCCTGAGGGCATTCCTAAAACCTCACAAGAAACCTCTTTTCATTCGTGCTGAACATGAAACTCAAGCTCATCAGCTTACGTCCTGATGTAGAAGAATTTTTAAACAAGCAATTTCGGAATTACATCCCTTTTTGGAGATTCCAAAAAGCATCTACTGTGACCACCTATTAAATGTCTAAAACAACTTTGTGATGGAAAGGATTTAAACCTGATGGGTTTTGGGAGTTTGTGCTCTTGCTAGTTCAAAGCACCATAAGCTCTCAGGAATGGTATGGAAATCTCTCCCTCTCTCTTGAATATTCAAAGCAATAGGGAAGAGAAGGGAGTTTTTTCTTCTATTAAATTATGGAGGAGGAGCCCTATAATAAGCTAGAAGTTGAAGAAAGAGTCATGGAGTGGATCAGGCCCTATCTCACCACTCAAGGAAGAGGCAAGAAAGAAAGGGTGTGAGTTGGTCTGCCATTTTTGTCTTCCTACAGAGCTATCAGCTTGTAGGGGCCTAAATTTGCATACATGTGAGAAAGAGTCTAGTTAAATAATTAAATAACAGCAAAAGAGGGAAAGCTACAGTAAGAACAACAGATTTTGTAAGAGGAAAACTTAAGACACAAAACAATTGCCTCTTCACAGCCACTGCCTCACTGTCTTACATGCAGCTGTGATTAACCATACACACACAGAAGGAAGTATTACTTGATAAACTAGAATTTATTAAAAAAAAGTAAATCTTCTCGAAGTTATAACCCAGAGATAATTACCAGGAAATTGCTTTGAGTTAAATATTTTGAGTGCGGCCAATGAAAAGCTAATTAATATTCAAAGAGATCCTTATCCTTAATTAGAGTATTCAAAATAATTTTTAGCAAAGGAGGATAGGTCCCCTGGGGAGAGAATGAAGAATATTAAAAGAGCATGAAAGATCTGTTCTTCCTTTTGGGATAAGGAATATCTACATAATCTCAGTGGAGTTACATCAGCATAAAACCAGAGAAACATGGTTGTGAATCAGCTCATAGCAAAAGAGATGAAGGAGGCCCTTGAAGCACATTGTACTTCAAGTGAGGTGCCTAATATCAAAGCCACCCTGCTGGAAAGCAAGAAAGGCAGCTGAGTGGATGAAATGAGGAATCAGCAGATGAGGGAATTATGTGTCTGGGAGTCTATCATTCTGTACAAATATTGAAGGTTCATCCCACTCCAGGACATGTTATTTTGTTTTGCACACACCTTTGTTCAACTTGGAGCTACAATATGCTTGAACTCCCAGTTTCTATGTCAATGTAGAAGGCAAATGCAGAAGCTTTTTCTGCAAATTTGGGCAGCTACAATATACGGAGATAGAACAGATTTCTTCCTCGAGGTGTTTCACATATAAGCTTTCGCTTTCATTTAGCCTATCAGCTTGGCCACCCTCTCAACTGGACTCTCAATCATCCAGAGTACCCATGCAGCCCATGGGCAGAAGACTTGCCTTTCCAGTTCTGTTACTGCTCTTAGGCAGCTCTTACACTACGCCTTATCAGCTCACTGAGGAAGGATCAATATCTTTGTGGACTTAATGGGTGAAAATGACAAAAGTAGTTGAGTAATTATACAGTTTCTTTCCACAAAGACTGTATAGCAGATCACTATGCAATGAAAATGGGTGGCCATATCCTATTTAGATCCCCCAGTTAAAGTCGTGCTCTGTATGTTGTAATTTGGCCTTTATTAATCACAGGGCTATAGAAATCACCATAACACAGACTGCTTTGTCACAGAGGAATAGACTGGGTATGAAACTCAAATTTTTAAGAATGAGAATTTTCACCTAAATACCACATTCAGTAACCCAGTATCATATGCCAGCAAAAGGCAACAAAGCCAGAGTTAAAAATGGCTAAGTATGTGTTCACTGCTCATAGAAATACTAAGGTTAATAGAAAAGAGGAGCTCTTGAAGTACACTTCATGGAATATTAAGACAAAATTAATGCTTCAGTAATGATCTCTAGTCGTGTGGGACTTAGGTGCCAGTCCTGACCCAAGTTAAAGGAAGGAACAAAGCAAAGACAAAACAATGACATTACTAAGTTTCCTGTACTGCATGCTATTTCACCCTGGATGTGTTTACACAGGAAACATTTAAACTTGGATTCTTATTTAAATTATGCTGTTAAGCACAGAATTAAGCATGATTTTGTACACTGTATCACAAAGCAAAAACCCTGGTTTTAACCTGAACAAATTCCCTGATCTCTCTGAAGAGGCTCAACTTCTAATTTTATACTTTTAAAAATACCTCATTTTTATTACTAATTAAATGTTATAAAGTAAACAGAATTTGTTATTTCTTTATGAAGGCTACAGAGTATAAACAAAGAACAGCAACTCATTCTTATAACTGTAAGCCCTTTGAAAGCACAAGTATGGCAAATTAATTTCTAGGTTTTTTGCAGTAGTCATTAAAACCTTATTGATCTAACAATTATCACATATTATGAAAAAGTAAAAGAAGAAATTGTCTTGTTCCCTTATTGAAATAGCATATTGATGTTGTTGGAAATAGTTTACTTTCAGATATGTAGCGTGTCACTGATATCCACTAAGTTTTTTTAGTGCACTGAACATTAAAAATAATTCCTTGCTGTTGCTATGGTGCTAAATACTTCAAATATTCTAACAAAAATACATTTTTAAAATCAGCCAAAGTTTTTTAGGAACTTACATCCCATTTTCTGAAATGACTAGGTATTTGACTGCAAAGAAAGTAAAATTGACTCTGGAATTTATGGCACTTAATCACTTTAAGAAATCAATTAGATGATGTGGCTACCAGCAAGTCAGATACTAGGACATGGTAACCCTGACACTAAAATTATCTTCATTGTGGAACCCATCTGTACACACAAGAATTCAAAGCAGTTTAACTGCAAATTCACACTCTGAATTAGTATGGATTCATCCTGCTAGGCCCAAGGCTAGGCAAAATCCTAAGTTTCTTTCAAAAATCCTACTAATAACAATAATTTGTGTGTGCACTGAAGCAATTTGCACTCTGTGTAACAGAATAGAGCATTTGACTTCCCTACACACCTCTTTTCTGGGCTGTCTTTTATTGAGTGATATTCAGATTTTAACAGTTTCACTGAACTGTTACTTCTCAATTACCCCTCAGTGAGTTTTTCTGTCACAAAAATGTGTGGTAGTAAGACAAAGAACAACTTCTTTTACAGTGACCACCTTTTCTGCTTAGTAAAATAGGGCCCAAAACCCTGAGCTTCCAAAGGTTTTGTGGACTGGGGAGTTTGCACTCTCTGCAAAATGGGCAAACTGCCCTGCCCAGTAATACCTGGCCAAGGAGATTCTAAATACAGTTTGCTCATAGTCATTGTTTAGAGTCCTTCCATCTTCACAGTCTTCTGAGGCCTTAGGGGATCTGTAACCCTTCCATTCCCACCTGAAACACTCCTGGGCATGCAGTGTTAATCTGTGTTTTGGTGCAACGAGAATACCTCTGAAGTGGGTGGCAATGAGGCCTTCTGATCACTGCAGGTATGTTGGAGTGGAAAAAAATGCCATACAAAACACAGTAACTGTGCCCTACAACCATAAGGACACTGAAGGGGCACAGAACTTCTTCTGTGGAGGGGGAAACAGGAGGAAACAATTCAGCCCACAGACCTCAGTACCACAGCACATTTTATTTAGCAGTCTAGATGTGGCTCAGAAGGTTTTGGCAGCTGCAGGTTGATTCTACAGGACTTGGCACAAGTTTTCAGCTCTGCAATAACAGAGTGAAGAAAGAGCTACCCTCTGGGCAACCACAGCCACATGCAGAGCAGTGAGCTGGCTACAGAGACTTTTCCCAGCCCTGTAAGCCTGACATAACCTCACACAAGTAGTGGAGAGCCTCAGCACAAGCCTCTGCCTGCATTTGTAGGTGTTGTCACAGCTGTAACTGGAGTGTGTTGTGCCTCTGCTGAAGATGGAGCAGCTGTTACAAGTGGTTCAATGTGAAAGATTTACAAATGCCTGGTTTAATTTTTAGCTGAACCTTCTGTTATTGATACAACAGGACAGCTCAGCCTATTAAGACCCCTTAATGCTGGTTCCCATCTTACTTTCACAGCAAATACTGACCTCAGCAGAAGACTCAATACAGCTGGCAGGGCCTCAACTCCACTACCAGCAATAGAAAGGCATTTTTATAGAATGACCTACAGAAATGGTTCTATATCATTTGCATAAAGATTGTGATTTATGACTACTGGGCTTCCACCCAGATAGTACATTAGGTTATCTTATGATATCAAATAGTAACTACTGGTGCAATTCATTTTTGCATTACAATTGCCAGTTTTCTTATCTCAGTAAATACAAGGAGTTGCATTAATCGCACAGGTAGTGCCAGAGATGGACTCTCGTTTGCATGCTGACAACAAAATAAGCTTATTCCATTAAGGGAACTGAAGTTAACACGGAAGCATTGAAAATTTAATTAAGTTTTATTTATCTCCTATGGTAGTCATGCAATTACTTAAGAGTCAATAGCCTAAATATTAAGTCCAAACTAAACAATCTATGGAACTCTCAGAAGTACTTTGAAGAAAAAGCAGTAAGTCGCATGATATTGTCAGAGTAAAATATTTATTGATTGTATATGTTTCAACAAAACAAATCACAAGTGAGTTTTAACATATGTGGATACTGCAAGTCGCATTTTTTTCCATTCCAGTTCTTTAAGAGAATGGAAATATTACATTTGCCTTGTTTAAAGCAAATTTGAATCTGAGAAGAGACTATATTACTTGCAGTATGTTGATCCTAAAGCTGAATATACTAAAATTTAATTAAATTGATGAATCAAGAGGTTCAATTTAATACATGAGAAGTCTCTGGTACTCATACTTTTCCCATTAACTACAGCTTAACACTCAGAGGAAGCAGTCCCTATGCAAGTTTCTCTCCCTAACTGTAAAAAATCCCACTTTTAAAGGAAAAAACTAACATGGCATGACACCTTTCTTAACTAACTAGTAGTTAATAGCTCTTATTTACTCAGTCTAGACTAAGTGATTTTAGATTTCCTTCATCTTCTTTTTGGTATAATGAAGATGATTAGGCTCAAGAATTCAGCTGGAAGGTAAAATGTAATAATTTATAGATCCATTCTTTCCAATTCAACACTTAATTGATCTAACAGTTTCCAAGAAAAATATAAAGCTTGGCTTCCCTCTTATCTCCTATCTTATCTTACTTAACTCATTGCAACCCAGCAGGGAAAGAATGAAGTTGCACATGAGTTTTTCTAGTGAGTTCACCGACAGCAGAGCAGTGACTGAACTTTCATCCTTTCATAAGGCTGTACCTATGTGCCACATTTCAGCTTGTTTTCTAGTTTTGCAAGCTCTATTTCACTTTCCCTGATAAGGCCTCTAGACAAGAGAAAGGGTAGGGCAAACACAATGATGTAAAGATGTTTAAAAGCCATCTTTCTTCAGCCTCTCACTATGCTGTTCATAAGCCTTACACAAATGATTTCTGAAGTGCCAAAGAATAATTAAACCAAAATACTAAAACCTCTGGAGAGTATAGAAGGAAGGTACTACACAATTGGTGTTGTCATGTAATTACATTAGGTTTACATTTCAAAGTATTTCCTAAATAAAGCGCAGGTAATTTGCAGTCATACATAGTGAACAGTTAGAATAAACTTCACACATATAGGAAATTATTTTGGCTATTTTCTTAAAATTGGGCCAAATTAACCAGAAGGTATTACCTACATGCATTTGGCTTCAGACAACAAAACTATATTTTTCTATCTATTTGAATTATAGTGAAAAGGAAAAATCTCTTTTATTTTTCCTCTTTTGGCAAACTGCTAGAGCTGAATAACTGAGTAGAATTCAGTCAATTCACTTTCAGGGTTTTGGTTTGGTTTTGGTTTTTTTGTGTGAACTACGTTATTTGAAGAAAATTACTTCTTAATTACCTGTGGGACTGCAGTCGACCAGAAGAATGGTTTCCACTACTCTAATGTTAATTTAGAAACCAAGCCCTCTGCATTTCTTATCAGAAAGACAGAATCGTTACATCATAGTGCCATAGTGATCAGCACAGTGCCATCAGCAAAAGCAACAACTGTGCAATCTAAGCTGATCATGAGATGTAGACCACTCATAAAAATGCTTTATTATTGTGTATTTGAGAAACCAGAGTTCTGGACATTCCAGACATTTTATTTCAGTGTGTTCACATAGCTCTAGCTTCATTTGCCAAATGGCTTAAGAGCTGATTTAAAAATTTTTATATTCTAGTTCATTGCTGATTTGTGCCAACTCAATTCATTACAGAACTTGATGGCTGTTTGGTGTTACTGTGAAATACTCTTAAACTCAAAAAGATAATACATTAAGTACACATTTTTGACAGAAAAAAATAGTTGTGTTTATGTGTGCCTGCCACTAACCTCTACCCATGTCTGCCAGAACAAGGCTGACACTATTGATGTCCCACTTCAAGGGGTCTGCCTACTACAATGTGACAGAAAATCAACATGACACAATTACATTTAATCAAACTACTTGTTCAGGTGCAGACTGAATGTCGTTTGCACATTTAGACCTCCTAAAATGGCTTAGAGGGAAGCAGCTTTGGCTGTTTACTTGATCAACAAGATTTTATTCTAGTCTTCTTGGGGCTTACACTATCTGGACAGGAACCTTGACCTAGAGGATAGGGAGAGTAATTGAAACAGTCCATTAGGGAGCTATGGCAGGGTGACTGCAATCCTGGGGAACATCACGCTGTGTTCCCTCCATAGAATACAGAAAGCAAAACTGTGGATTGCAACACTGCCAGGAAGTACAAATAAAGGCTGTATCTGGGAAAGAGGGTTTAGTGAATGAGAGCTGTCTTCAGCAGGTTTAGATGTTTAAAAGCTAAGAGAGGTCAAGTATCCCAACATGGCCCTTCATCCACCTAGTCTTAGGTGTCTATCTAGGAGGAAAAGCATCAGGCACTACAGAAGCCCTTCAGGTGTTATTTTTTGACATTGTCACATGGATGTCGGAGAATTTGCTGGTTCTCCACTAGAGAACCCAGGACACAACATCCTCCAAAGGAATTACTACCTTGACCTATCACTAAAGAAGGGGAAAATCTTTAACAATCTTAATTCATTTGACAAAACCAAGACACTTATAAAGTGTCTTATAAAGTATCTTATAAAGTATCATATAAGTAAAACAGCACAGATCTTCAGCCTTGGACTTGAAACTAAGCTTTAACTTCATGTAAAACTTAACAGCTTCTGGTCCTTGGTCCATTGGTCTTGCAGGGATGTAAAATGGTCCCTCAAAGAATATACATATCTTGTATGCATACATACATACTCACACGCATATATTTACGAATTCCAGACAAATTCTAGGAAAAATAACTTAATTGAAAGCTATTTTTTGTATAAGTGATTAATTTAAACATGAAATATTCCTTTTAAAAATACACTATGTTAGTACTCTTTTAATAGAGTCTTCTAAATTGCTATTATCTTTTTTGTTGAACTTTAGCTTTTCTATATGCATTCTTTCAAGAAGTGGGCAGAGGTAATCCATTTGATTGAATCCTATCAATAAATATCTAAAACCAGCAAGTGGCTTCATCAACATGATCTCTTCGCACAACACAGACAACTGTATGTTGGCTCTGAACAGGTGAAGTCGAAAGGCACAACAAAGTTAGCTCCTAACTTTGTGTCTGTGAATAAAAACTATCCCAGGGACAGACATGTTCTTGCAACTTTATCCTATCCTCCCTGTTCTGTGCAGCCACTGGAGGAGCCTGTACAAGCTAAAGGTACAGTTGTCAAGTCTGAAGATTTACTCTGGCATCAGAAAGGTAGCAAAGGAACAGGAGTTGCATTCACACCTCCTGAATTCACACACTATTTCTGCTTCCTCTTAACCCAAGCAGAATTTGGTATAGCAGCACTTCTACCTCACATTTTCCACAAGAATAAATTAATAATTGAAGCCAGCTCTCACTGTGTTTGACTTTCATGCTAATCCTCTAGTATTGAGGTATCTAATTGACTAAAATTAGCTCATTGGAAGTCCATATGGGCTTCATTAACACCATCTAAGCACTTTATAAATGGCAAAGCCCGTGGATGAAAGAATCCATGTTGTGTGCTTCAGGGGAATCCACAGCTAACATTTCACCAAGACTCAAAGTGGATATGCTTCATGACTGAAGATGCTTGGCATCTTATAACGCTGGTGCAGTGTACACTTTACACTCAGATGCAAATTGCCCTATCATATATTTAATACACTCCTATCATATATCATATATTTAATACTATTCTTATAAACTAATAATCACGAATAAAATGAAAGACTGGTTCTTAAGCTTAAATACTTGCAGAAGATGGTGCTACTGATCCCCTTTCTGTTTTCAGAATGTATCTCTTGTCCAAGGAGAGAGAGCAGAGAGGAAGGGAGTAATAGAGCAAATTCTAAAAAGAATATAAAAATCTATAGACTAAATTGGTGACTTCATCTTTAACATGAGGTGTAAAAGAATGAAGTTCCATTTATTTATTTTCTGATTGGAACTTTGAGAAAAATGAGTTCTACACTGTTTCAAGAATAGGAATGAATTAGTCTTTCTTTAACATTGTCATTATAGTTGTTTGTCTATCATCATGTCTACGGAATGGCAGTGAAACCATAATCACACAGTATGCATAAAACTTCAGAAGCAGATATCTATCTATATGTGCAGCTTCTCATAGGAGATGTGCAGATATCTCATGATCCACCACTACACCTCAAATAACACAGGAGGCAGAGTAACTTGCTGGTATCAGTAAAAAAGATCTAAACTGATATATCCATCCAATGGAGCTTCACTTTTGCTAAAAAGTGTATTCTGCTACAGACTTTTTTCTTATGCACTCCCTCTTTTAAAAAATATTTCTTCAAGTATTCTACTGGGTTTGGCCCCACTGCCCAAAAGTGTAAAGTTTGCCCTTTCTCTTAGAATAAATCAGGCAGATAAGGAACAGCAACACAGGGAAGTTTCAGAAGAAAATACGAACAGGTGAAACAGACACAATACCTGGTGCAGGGTAGAGGGGCCAAGTGACTTGGAAATGTAAACCCTACAGCTGAAAAGAGCCTCTAACTGAGAGATTCAGGCTTGTTTAACTTGTTTTATCATAGAATCACAGAATGGTATGGTTTGGTTTGGTAGAGACCTTAATGATCACCTAGCTCCAACCTGCCTACCATGGGCAGGGTCATCTTCCAGTAGACCAAGTTGCTCAGACGCCCATCCAACCTGTCCTTTAATACTTTCAGGGATGGGGTATCCATGACTTCTCCCAACAGCCTGTTCCAGTGCATCACCACCCTCATTTTAAAATACCTGGGTGAAGATATTCAAGTACTTGATCAGCTGAACAGCTGGAGATGTTTCCTCATTAAAACATACTTTTCAATAATAGTCAAGCAAGTGTGGCTTGGGGGAGGCAGGTTTATGTAGACCTTAAAAGAGTAAGCTTTAAAGCTGTATTTTGAAACTACATTGTTGCTACAAGTTAAACATATTTTAATATTAAAAAAATTGACAAAAAGCGAAGTTTTCTCTTGCAGAAGTTTTTTTAAACATGTTTTGAGCTCGCAGACTTTGAAATCAAAACTCTTTAGCAACACTTGAATTTCCTTCACTAAGGCATATGACAGACTTCCATGACTACTGATGGTGAGTTGCACAAGTCTATCTAATTTTACTAAAAAAAATACCAAAGTTAACATGAAGTGAACCTTGGGATGAGTAAAATATGCAAGAACTGAAATATGATAGTGATGGAGATTGTTCTGCACAAATCTTCAATTCTCTTCAATGTCTTTTTTCTAAAACCTTTTTAATAAATTCTATGTGGATGGGAATATGTACCCTGAAACCCAAGACCAGATTATTCTTGCATTTCATAGAAACACGTCATAATGGCAGAGTTAATATAGACAGAAAATAGTAAATTCACAAGTCTGGAAATGTTTCTTTAGCATTCGCCTACCCATATAGATGGTTGCATAAGTGTTGTATTTTGTGTGGCAAAGGTAAGGGGACTTGCATTTGAAACGAAGCAGCTACATGCCAGCTACTAGGACACTTTATTTCTAATATACACTTCTGAATGGCTTCTGGGGCATAACACAGGGCACTGAAGAAGTCTCTTTGGCAAAGCAAAGCATGTGTGTGTGTAGATGGGTGCAACCTGTGTATACTCTTACCTCCAGAACAGACTACCCTAAGTTTCATAATAAATTTGAGTCCAACTTTCTGGTTCTAAAGAAAGCCCCCAGCTTTCTTATCAAGAATTAATCCTAGGCTGAGTTTACAGGCATGGATGGTTTCTGTTACACTGAAAAACTTCTATGTAACTCCTTTCCTAGCCAATGAGGAGGAGACTGTAATGTTTGAGTGATCAGACTTGGGGGAAAATGTATGTGTCCTGCAAAACATACCCTCTGTCTTTCTCTTTAAAAAGGGTTTCTCTTCTCAAGGTCAAGACTTTTGGAAAACCCATTGAAACTCAAGAGATCAATAGCTAGGTGACTGTTTTGGCTTTTTCTTCCTTGGTAACTTCAGGTATTATTGGCTTTCTGGTTTTGTTCCTTTAATGGGAGGCTGAAAAATTCTAAGTATGCAGTGAAGTTTCCAATGCATTACATTTGTAGTTTCAAAGTGCTAAGTCTGTCCGCAGGTGAGTTTCAAATGAAAAGCAATTCTACAAAGTGAGTATTTCTGCTCAAAGCTTTTTGTTTGTTTGTTTTCTTGGAGAATAGTGTTTTGAGACTTGCAGCATTTCTTTCGTGTATCTGTTATCTTTGATATTAACGATTTTCAGTCTTGAAAAAATTTTTAAAAGACATATGAAAGAGATCTCTAATATATTATGGACAGGACTTTGGTCTACTTCATGGTGCCTCAGGAAAGTTCAGTTCACAGTTTATAGAATCATAAAACCACAGAATGCTAAGAATTGGAGGGAACCTTAAAGATCATCTAGCTGCAAACCCCAAGCCACAGGCAGGGATATCTCCCATTAAACCAGGTTGCTTAAGGCCTTGTCCAACCTGGCTTTCAACACAGCCAAGGTTGGGCCATCAACCTCTCTGGGCAACCTGAGCTCCAGTATCTCACCAGGTTCAAAGGAAATAATTATTTTCCTAATATCTAACCAAATTTCATGTCTTTCCATTTGTCCCGATTACTCCTTGTCCTAGCACTACAGTTCCTGATGAAGAGCCCCTCTCTGACTTCCCTGTAGGCTCCTTCAGATACTGGAAGGTTGTTATGAGGTCTCCACTCAAACTTCTCTTCTCCAGGTTCAACAGCCACAACTTTCTCAGTGTGTCTTCACAAAGAAGGTGCTCCAGTCCCCTTAATCCTAATCCTTATACACCTAATCCCTTCTAACTGGTTGAAAGCTTTCCTATAATGACACAAAACAATATCAAAAACAGTGATGGAAGGAGGAGTAAAGAAGACATGAGGTATCAACTGTCTACACAATATCTTCTAAAACTAGTTTTAATAATGTTTTTTGAGAAGATGATGGCATACTTAAGCTTACAGCTCAAAATCCATCAGATTTAAAATAATATATGTACAAATTATACCATGTACAAACCCCACAGATACTGCTTACAAATTTTAACAAGTATTCACTCTGGTATCAAATTGCACAATAGAAAAAGCTCGTTATTCAAGTAAGTTATTTGGAAAATCTAGAAAAAAGAAGTAGTTCCTCCACTACTGCCTAAAAATCACAAAAACAGATGAATTCATGCTTAAGAGTAGACTCCTAAAATGAATTAATGCAAATTGTATTTGTGAGAATATTAACAAAAGTAATGATTGTTAAATAATGGGTGCAACACAAAAATCCAACCCGAGCCACTTGCCCTACCAAATCAGATTTAGTGTTAAGCATCACATATCCCAATTCACAAAGCCAATGTTTACAGCTGCTGAAGTACTAACAATCTTTAATGTCATCCATACTTTGAACAGGTTGAACCCAATGCATTTACTTCAAAAATAGAATTTTATTCCTTAAGCAAGATGATTTTCTTTTGGTTTTAACTGTTTTTTGTTGGGGTTTTTTTTTCTTATGTACATGATTAAAGGGAGGAAAAACACATAGCAAAAGTCAGTTTTAGCTTGTTTTGTTGTTTTGGTTTTTTTTAAATATAAATTGCATAAGGATTATATTCCTCCTCTAAGAATGTACTTGACAGGTGTATTTCAAGAGCGCTTTGTTGTCCCTGAGAATGGTATTTATATAATCTAATATCAGATACCCAGTGCATATAATTTACATCATTCTCTGGGAATTCTCACTAAATAAACCTCAGGAGGTAAGCAATTCATGTACCCCAAATAAGAACATGCCTATGTCAACAAGAGAGATGGTAAGATTACTCTCTTAAGTATTAGATTATTTTTAGTTTTTTGCTTTCACAGATTTCCCTAACTATTAAAATTAGCTCTATTAGTTCAGAGTTTCTTGATTTTGAAGAGTTAAACAACACATATAACATGGACATTCTTCCTCTCTACCTCTCCTTCCATTACTAGAAATACCTTATTAAAATGGTTTACTATGTACTTCAAAGATATCTTAAAGAATCATCAGAAATTGACAAAATCAGGCAAGTCAGTTATAAAAAGAATAATTACACAAACACACTGTGAGATCTTCCTTTCAAATTACTAATTTCCTAGATGTAACTTTTATTTTTAAGGAGACCCTTCATGAGCTAGATTCCACAGCTTAGGCAGAAGTGCACAAGTTTGGGAAGCAGCAGGAATTGGGTCAGGAAAGGAGAGAGCACCAGGCTCATGCCAGTGAAGCACAAGAGGCTGGAAGAACAGTACAGCTGGCTTCACAACATCAGAAAATGCTGGTTGAAAGCAAGTCAGATCTAGGTCTAAGTTTCTATACTAACCAATTCTTTGCTTACCCTGACAGCTGGAACATATCATCTCTGAGTTTCTTCTCTGAATGTGACACAAGAAATAATAATCTTGTTCAACACAGCAATTGAATTTTGCAGAATTCCTCTAGTGTGCCCTAAAATGTCACAGTTCACTATAGTACCATGCAATGTGAAAAAGTTGCTGCCTTTTATGTTATACAGAAACCTTTCAAAAATGCCTGATTTTACCCTTTGCCTTTCCAGAAAGCTTTCAAAACCTAAGTGGATAAAGTTTAGAGCAGTTTGATCTCATCTCATAGCTTCTCTTTGAGCAGGAGCTTTGATTAGAGAGCTTGTGAGCATCCTCACAACAATAAATAATCTTCTGATCAGGTTAAATAACATTTAAACCCAAGTATTTTTAAAAAAGCAATAAACACTCCAGGACTACCTGATAAGGAAGCATAACTCTATAATAAACATCTAAATACTAGGATTTGAGTTTAAATTCAAATTATAAAATACCCCAATAATTATTAACTCAAACATTTTCCTTTAAGCCAAGTTAACAGTTCTGCCTGATTAACAAAGTACCTGTACTATAACACAACTACAATATTTACACTGTAAAAGTGAGTAGTTTCAATACACACAGTGAAAAAATCTACCGAAGAGATTTCTATATACAAGTTTTAATGAAAACTCAGAGAAAGAGCATGACCTAGCAGCAAGACTTTTTGGTTTTTCTTTGTTGTACAGCATTGGATTTACATGCAGCATTATTAAATGGTAACCTATCTAGACAATAACATATATAAGACACAAGCATCATTCAAATTAAGTCCATTTTCACTAAGGCAATGAGTCAGAATTCCCTATTAAAAATTTGAATACAAAAATATGAGTTTTAACTAACAAGCAACAAACACACACATTATATATTATCTGATCAAAACATTATGTAATTGAAATTCCAAGTTTATGCATTACAAAATAAAATGAGGTAACAGGTACAAGTCATGGTTGACAGGAAATTGAAGACGTTCAAAGTTTGTCCCAGAAGAGTCCTCTTATATTTCCTTTCTGAAAATGTGCTTTATCAGCTTCTTAAGGTGTCAAAAACAGAATAAAGCTTGTTATAAGCAAATTTATTCTCTTCAAGAGTGAAAGAGCAAGTTCAACAGTTATCAAAAAGCAGCACTTGCAAAGTTCACAAATACACTATTCAGCCTTAAACAAGAATTAAAATATTAAAACTGAATAGGTTTAATAAAAGTTTTAATCCCCATGGTGCATAGTAGACAATTTCTGGTCATGTGAAAACTTTAAATCACTTACATCTGTAGTAGTCAAAAATTTTTAGCAACTTTTTTCTCTCCAAACCTCATTTTATAATCAACAGTTTTCACTTGGAGAAAAAGACAAAAAAAAATCACAACTTGAAGAATGTGGAAAATCTTTTTAGACAGGAAATATATCTGAGGAAACTAAATTTTACTTAAGAAGAGAAATACGTATATAGAACAAAAATATGTATGTTTTGTAGTTTTCATTTAAATGTTAGATTTGATTACCTAGATTCTACTAGAAAAAAGTCTCCTTGGACTAGCTATTGTTCAGAAAAGGACTGATCAATGTCATGGACAAGACTTTAAAGAATTCTAATGTCATTCCTTACACTACATTTTACTTCATTTGTTCTGGAAACATTTATCCATGACAGCAGTGCTCAGTGTGTAAAATATTACAGGATGTGGGAGTTCACAGTAATATTACTTAATTGTTCAACATTAACCATCATACATAGCTTAAAAGAAGGCAAGATATTTAATTACAAGAGTTTATCTTTGGTGCAAGATTTGTAACTGTTTAGTATACTTATCTCTCAAGCAGTCGGTCTGAATTACACTGCTTGTGAAGAGCATTAGGACTTTCCTGATGAGAATTAAATTGAAGCAACTAGACTTCAGCACTGTAATGCTCAGGGGGTATTAATGGAATTTTAGACACATTCCAGAGAATATTAATTTCAATTCTTACAACTATTTACTGAAATAATAAGACATTTGAACTCTCATAAAACTCTGGTGACTCGAGTAGTGATGATTTTTGGGGTGAGGAAATAACTATAAATACCAAAGTAGTCTACACTTATACAGATGAAATAAAAGATTTCAGCTACTTACACTAAGACCTAAGGGGAAGAAGAAAACATATATTGCCAGAAAAGACATGTTATAACAAAATCCAACTGAACTTTTTCTAGGTGTGCAGATTGAAAATGAACAAGCTGTAGGATATAAACTAAAGCACTGCCTTCACACCTGTAATTGCTGACCTTTTCCACTCCTGTCAGACTTCCAATTCATATAAGGACATGAAACCCCTTACTTGAATCACTGTTTTTTGACAGTAGGCCCCTTCAAACCTTTACTCCTCTCTCCTCTCCTACAGAGACACCTGGTTTTGCTGTGCTTGACAAACTTCTTGGCTGCCAAAGCTCCTACCCGGCCAGCCACCGCTGCCAAACAGAGCTGCTCACCTCATCTTAGCTGCCCACGAAGCTACAACACTTGCCCCATGACTGCACAGGCTCCTTCTGTTCTGCCCCACACCTACTTCTGTGTGCTCCAACACACACTGAGGACCACGCCTTTTCATTCTTCACACAGTAAGTATCTAGGGTTAATGTCAGAGCATAATGGAGCTTTCCCATTTATTGAATAAACAAACTTGCTATGGTAGTGTTATTTCAGTGCAGTGTAAACCAGCCTGGGTGACTCTCACCTGCCCTACAACTAAACTCACTGCAGGGAAATCCACAATGCCTTTTCTTCCAAAAAGCACCTAAAGCTTGATCAGGAGTTTCTGAACTAAAGGCAAATCAGTGAAAAGAAACGCCACAAACAAGACAATACTCAAATGCCCTTGTAGTATTACCTTCCTCACCAAAAAGTGCTGACTAAACTTTACCTTTGTGGAAATGCAGAATGCAGAAGGAAAAGGCCCAAAATCAGCAGAAGTTACCAGGAAAGGGCCCAGTTCAGCAACTCTTCTCCATTACACATGGAGTGCCACATACACAACACATCATCAGAAAGGCAAGCAACAAGGGAAAGCACAGATCTTTCCTGGACTCCTTATGCATGAGAAGCCCAGGGAGTCTCCAATAATTTGGACATAAGGTTTTAATTTTTTTTTTCCTTGTATGTCAGGGCAAGCAGACTGCCTGAAGAGAGCACCCTTTTAGACAGCGCAAGCAGTTAGGTGTGTCTACCTAGTTGCCAATTTATTATTATGAAAACCCTCTACAAAAACATGACCATTTAACCAGAATTAACACAGTCCTGGAGGCTTCACTTTCCATCTCCTTTGTGCATGTGTTTCATGCATATTTATTTGTTTATAATAAATAAATAAAACTTATTTATTTATAATAAAATCCTTACCTATTCAAAAAAATTAATTTATTTCAAAGAGGTATATAAACTTGGGTTTTGTTCAGTAATAATTCACTAACAAACTTTAAGCTACCATTAGCAGACAAAACACTGGTCTTTTGAGAATTAACAAGAAGTAAATCTCAAAATGCAGAGTTATTGTTGGAAGATTAATTCTAGGTACTGATATCTAACAGGACAAAAACCTAAAACTAGGCACTCACACTGCATACATTAAGTAGATAGAAAAATGCAATGCATTTAAAAGTTTTGTAAACTCTACTCTAATCATTGAAAATGACAACAGGGTTTCAAAAGTGTCTTCAGTAATGCTTAGTGGAGAGCAAACTTATCTACTACACTGGCATACCAGAAAACATATTTACATATGCAGAACCAGAGGAGACATCTTCAGACTATCATTTTTTTAAAAGAACAAACCACACTAATCATGGGTGGGTTTTATCACAATTCCTTTTCACAGAAATATTGATAGAAAATTTTGATACTCAAACAGTTTAAACAAACTTGTTACAGAGCACTGACAGATCTGCAACGTTTGTAATACTCCTTCACCATGCACATAACAGTCTCACAATGCACCATTTCTCCTGAAACATGTAATATATGCATTGGTGACAGTATAAAAATAAACAGAATCACTCTGTTAAAAAAAATTAGTGTAAGAGGGTTTTTCTCATTTGAAAAATGCATATAATTTTTTTCCAGATGCTTAACAGTATTATTCTCTTACAAAAATGGAGATGTTCTGCACAATTTTGGTTTCACTTCTGCTCACTTTGAATTGCGTTACACATCTGAAGTGTTAATATCCCCCAGACTTTGATTAAGAGCTCTTAAACTCCACTTAGGCTGAATCACACAATGCTTAAAAAACAAATCTAGTATTTCTAGATGTGTTCTAACTTTATTAAATGTTTCCCTTACTCTCCATGGTCCCAATAAATTACACGTTTTATTGAGAGTGACTTCTTTACAATTACTTCTAATAGGCAAGATATATCCATTGTAACTCGTCACTTGTATAACTAAATAAGAAGTCCTGCCTTTCTCAAAGAACAGAGCACAGCATTCCTAACACAAAAACCAAGAATTCAGTCTGAAGCAGAGCTGCACTTCTCTTGTATTTTGAAAAAAAAACTTGAAAAATTTTACAACTATCAGAGAACTGTGCAATTAAAGCCTGCTTTAAACTTCATAATCCAAAAATGCTGTAAGAGTCCCTTTTCTTCCAAGAACTTGCCAATGAAAGACTGACATCAAGTTTCATCAGCCATTTAAAGAATGTGTACAAAAATAATTTAATTAGAATATATGAAGCAGGTAATTTTACTGCTCAGAATCGACATATTGACTGCTGTTAAAGGGACACCTACACTAACCGGTGTTAATGGCTGAATAAACTATAATGTCCTCCCAAATCTTATTCCAAGAGATTTTCTCGTATTTTTTTTAATTAGAAAAAATATTACAAATCTAAAAGTGAGTCCATTTTTTAGGGTGAGAGGTGGGTTTGCTTTGTTTCCCCAAACAACACGGGAGAAGGTCCCTTTAACAAGGAAGGAGATAGGTATCACTTAATCAGGATGTGGGAATGGAATCTGTACCTATGGGTAAATGGCAATGCGTTCTGTGTTGGTTCAGCCCTTGGTTCTGAGTTCTGCGTCACTTCTGGCATCACTCGCTCGTCATCTGTCCCGTTAATGCTCTCCGGAGTTAAAGGAGACTGAATATCCCCTCCAGCTGATTCCTTAAATGAAACAAACAACATATTGAAGTTACAAACTGACCTGCCCAGACAGGTTACGTACATAAAAGCACTAACATTCATTCTTAAACAATGTAAAAATTTTAGTTAGTACTAATATGGTGTTCAGATTTCCAGAAACCCTCATGGTCATATTTCATCATGTGTATTTAATATAGAAGTATATTACCAAAAGATTCACATTATCTTACACAAAATACAAGTGGCCTATGAATTCTTTGTAAGATCCAGCCTTCTACTTATTATAGACCTCTCTCTTACATTGTATTACATTCCACCCTTATTCTGATACACAGTGGGTGACTCTTGACACCTGGAATTTTTGTCTCATACTTTACATTCTAATGCAGTGAAACAAACAATTCTGGTATTTGTTTCAAAATCTAGTTTTAGTGCTGCTTATTAACCAAAGTGAACAGTGGGAGGGCCATTTGTGGTGTGTTCCCATCTATAAAGAACACTTGTTCAGCAAAGTACAGGCAAAAATTTTCATGTTAGCCTGGCCTAGCTCTTGCTGGTCATAGTATTATCTGGGAAGGAGAATACTCCAACTACAGCCAGGTGTACACATAGCTATGGCTATACAATTAGACACCTCAACAACTTCATGGCTGCCTCCCAGCAGAAGGCACTGCTGTGGTTTTCATTACCTTTCATCACACCAGCATGTACATTTGTGTGTACGTTTGTGTATACATTTACATATGAAAAAGAAAAGAGTTGATAATATAAAGAGGCAAATAAATTATTCTATACAGATGGCATGGTCTTGTCTTCTACTACTGACACTGTTGAGCCAGGGATGGGTGATTTCATACAATTTCAGAAGGCAAATGAATGTTTATTCAAAAACCCCTCTCTCTTTGATAGAGAAAATCGTAAACATTAATTCCATGGGTCTCAAAGTAAAAACATTTCACCTGATTGGTACACCAGACTTAGGTCAGTGTGGCAGAACATATTTATAAACAATATGAAAGGAAAACAAGATAATAGATTGTTTACATTTCTCTCAGACTTTTTCCCAGGCTTAGCCTGGCAGAAATATTTCTCTTCTTCTCTCTGATTGAAATGAGAATATCCACATACTACTACTACTATTATTATTGTTATTACTATTATCATCCAGTAGGATAGACAGTTTCCATTGACAATAAGTGAACCTTTCTGGATCTAAAATTTTTTCTTCTATTTTTTTTTTCTTTTCAAACTACATTATGTATAATAAAACATTACATACCATAGTCTAGAAAATCTGTATAGTTTGTATCTTTAAGGCAAAAATTCCTGTAACACTACCACTAGATTCATAAAATCAGAGTCTACTTATTAAAATGTTTTAAATGCGAGTGAAAAGGAGAAACATTACAAGTGCCATCTAGGCCTATTTTTTCATTAAAGTACTTCCATAGACTTTTAATATGAATGAAATTCAAGTAACAAAAATTTCAAGTAACAAAAATTAAGGCAGAAATACATCCCAGTCTATGTAACAGGTAAAGGATCATGGCCTGCAAATTCATGAACAAAAGAAAAATCAGTTTTTAATGTGCTTCTCCTCCACAAAAAGTACAAGTTAATCAGTGCTTTCACACATTCACAACTACTACTGTCTGATAAGTAATTTATTTGCAGACAACTTTAATAGACCTGACTATGAAGAAAACACCAAATATAATAGAAAAAGACACTTACAGTGAAAAGATTTTTCACAAATGCTTAGAAATAATATGTTCCCATTTTATATTAATTAGAGAAGTATAACTATTTTAGAAACACTTTGTGAGTTCTGCATCTGTATTTAAGTTTTTATTGCTACCATTATAACTTCACATATCCACTCCAGATTTTACAAAATTGGGCATGACGTTGTGATATTTACTATTTAAACTAAACATAATAGTGGGGTGGATATTCATCAAAAGACATATTTCAATATAAACCCCATATGCACTTACAGAAGAGTCCTTAAAGTAAAATAAGTAGACAATACAGCACATATCAAACCACCTTTTAGTAAAAACAAGAACCTTTTAGATAACAATAAGAAACAGAAAAAATAGGAGAAGTTAGTGGTTCTAAATTAATGAACAAACAAAAAGAAATCCAGCATGTTTAGATATTTAGTATTATACTGTTGTCTCAGTAAGGATTCCATACACCTCCCTGGCACAGCTATTCTTCATAGTGTTTCCCTGCAGTGCTTGGCAGTGGCATAAGTCTGCTGGCTACTGCCACCCTAACATACATGAAACATTTGTTGCAGTATTTGTTGCAAAAATTCATATAGCATCCCAGAAAGTGACGTTTTTCACAAGCCCTAAGCGAACTCTGTACTTATACAAAGAACAAGACAAAAAATTATAAACCAGGATAATTTTGCCAAAACCAACCCTTTCTTTCACTAAGAATCATGATCGTAAAATTTTTCAGGCAATAGTTATTCTAATAGTTTGCATAGGAAAGTCTCAGAATCACATACAAGATTATTTTAAATAATTTACCCACCCCACAATTTCAGAAACCAAAAAAAGTCTTACTCTGAATCAGAAACCAAAAAAAGTCTTACTCTGAAATGACCAGGGTAAAAAAAAAAAAAAAAAAAAAAAAAAAAAAAAAAAATCAGAGCACAGTCATCCTTAGCAAAAAAGAACTGAGGTTCAGATGACAACTGAACAAACTGCTCTATATGGTTCTACAATTGTCAGGCTATTGCTCCATGCAGCTCAGTGAACTCCAGATCTAAGTGTAACTGCATGGGGAAGCTAGTAACTGAGAAATGGGTGGCTTGCCACTGCAAGATCCATGAATTTTATGACAAAAGCAAAATTATTTCCTATATTACAAGATGGATCTGGTAAATAGGAAGTGGCAAAGCAGGGGGACCCAGTATTTCAGTTTTATGTAAACACAGAAAGAGGACTGCAAGTTTTTATTACCTAAGGCTCAGTTAAATGGACACCAAATGGTACAGCTATGTGCATAGGTGGTCTTAGAAGTCCCAAAATAGAAAACTTCTTTTTAGACCAAGGCCTCCAGACATACCAGATATAGATATATTGTGTACTATTATATGAATCTGTCTTCATAAAGATGGCTTTAAAGTACAGGTTCTCTGACACAGAAGCAGTATGTTACTCTTCATCTCGAGAAAGCCCAGGGCACTCAATGGGACTTACATATAAAAAAGCAGCATCTCTCTTCTAATTTGGTGGTCTAGGCCACTGTCTTTCTCTGAACAAGTTAAGTTCTCTTTATAGTTAAGGTAAATGGTGATTTTATCTATTATCTGATATTCTGGAAAATCAAAGTAAAGCCTGCTGGTAGGCAGGCAGAGAACAGCGAGTATTAAAGAAACAGGGAGAATGAAGAGTTTAAAATTAGCAGCAGCATTGCTTAGGGACAAGGCACTCCTGCTATAAAGTAACTGCAAATTAGGCTATGTATGGTTTTCTTTCTACCATGTGTTTCCCACACACACACACAAAAAAAAAAATCTGAAGAACATATTCCATCAAATGAAACAAAATATCAAAAAAATCCACAGAACTTCTACTTCTGGGCTATTGAGGGACTTTATAGGAGCAGCACTTTGCTAAAGCACGTAACACCTGACACAATCAACCTAATTTCAGTGGACTTAAGGCAAAATTGCCCTGAAGTTTTAACATGGCTAGAGTCTGCTAAATATTTGAACTACAAATATACACCAGTTTTCTGAGATCTTTTTGCTGTGATCTCTTGATTTATTTTTCTTTGCAGTTTCCAATGTTATTGCATGGCATTCAGAATTGAAACTCACACGTAGCAGAGGTATTTTCAGGCTTGCATCAAACAATAGTGGACAGCAAATATCTTGTGCAGTGTTTTGTTACATTAGTTGTAGATATATTTCATAAAGATTCAATCTGAAAGAGCATACTTTTACTCTTTTAGAATTCTGTAGTAGAGACGGTGGGAAATGTACCATATCTAGTACTTGAATTAACTGGTAAATAATAAAGATATTTTTTAAAGCTGTACCAAGAGAAATAAAACATTCTATTTAAGTTTTATGTTTATATTTTCCAGTTTTGATATGCAGATTTTTCTACTTATTACTAATTTAACAGAGAAAGATATCTGCATGTCCAAGACTGCAGAGGGACTGATCCTTTTAGATAACTGAGTTGTCATTACAGAGTTCATAAACCTCTCAATGTCCTTCCTGCCAATGCCACCAAAGCTCTACTGAAAAAGCCAGGTTCCTGCAAGGCATTTACTCACCATTAAAAATATCTCCTTCCTCTTTCCCTCTCCCCCTCTGCAACAGATCATTATGCAAAAGGGAAAGAAGAGCTATAAAACTATTCAGAAAGACAACAGCTGAATTGTTTGCCTTACAGCCACCTTTTAGCAAATGATGAAAATGAGAGCAGGTGCTCTTTCAAGTGTCTCTATGGTCCCAACTTTCCTCTCTAGTAGCAAGGACCCATCCTCCCCCCCGTCATAAATCCGACTGAATGAGCCCAGTACCACAGAACTGCTAGAGTTTGTCATGATGCCATTGCTTCCTATCTGTTCTAAACTCTGAAGTTCTTGATTTTATTCCTTTCTCTCTAGGGAACTAGTATGTGAAAAATACTATGCTTATGTGTCAGCACTTGCACTAACTGTATTACCCAGAATAATATACTAGCTTACCAACATAGTGAAAAGTCAATAGAAGAAAAATAAGGCCTGAATAGGAAATTATTCTTCAGTGTTCCATAATGAAATTGCAGCCCTCAATAGGCATTATAGAATCACTCAGATTTCTGTAACTGCCTACACCATAAATGTTAGGTTTCAACTGTAAAAAGAACTCTGTACAGGAAAATGAACAACATTAATAGCTCACACAGTTTAATAGAAAGCTTTAACCCTGATGAGCTGCAAAACAAAAGCATCTTGTTTCTGAGTGAATAGCTCAAATTTACATCCAAACCATGTAATAAGTCACTCCACGTGACAGTGTCAGATTTAACTTCTGAGTCCAAAATATTAATCAACGTATCAAAGAGAAGCATAATAATTTTTTGCTTATAACATCAAGTTACTAGAGGCCTGGATGAAGCCCTTCACTGTTTCTAAAGTCAGGTGTGTATTATTGACAAGTGTATAATATTGAAATATATACTTCCATTGTCTCTGTAGAATTTATCAAAAATTTAGAGACAGTAAACTTACAGAACTCCCTGCGTTATTTTTTTTAAATTTCAGTGGAGTAAGTAGTTTCCCATTAAGAGCAAAAGCCAGCCTACCATTTGGGCAAAATGCTTACTGGAAAAACAACATGAGGCTTGTTCATTGTGTATGTTCTGATTTCCACTGACTTCTCTTGGTAGGACACCAGATGTAGCTTTCTGGTAGCAATAAAACTATTTGTACAGCATGCTGCAAAGTGCCTGCCATCCGTACTCCACTAAAGAGCAGGTGCCTATTACAGTAAAAAGCACTGAAGATACACTGATGCCATGAAAAGACTCCCCAGAAAAAAGGTTCAGTCTACTCAACCCAGGAATCCCTGCTGTGGTTTTGTTGCTGAATTCCCCAAGAGAAGGAATTGCATTTGTCTTCACTACTGCTTAAAACAAAGCAGATAGCTAACTGAGTCAAAAATCTTGGGTGGGGAGGGATACAGGAGAGATAGGGAATAAAAGCCTCAAGGACTTTCCTTTTCCAAAGCAGATTCTAAATATTCATAATTAATTTTAGCCATAACTATTGTAAATGTGAATATAGTAATTGATTCTCCCATTATGCCTAGATTAACGCAGTTAGTGTTTTGAGATATTTTATAAACTCCTATTGTATATCACTGCTAACTGTAATAAAACCCCAGAACCAGCCTGTGAATCTATCATCTTCCTTCAATGCATCTCACAAGAGAAAACTACAAAGTAGGAAGTAAGTAAAACTGGTTTACTGTTTCCACCTTTATTTTTGGTGCAATGATTGTTTTATAAAAGTTATTTACAGTGCACCACCAGAAGTTTTGTGCATACAATAGGAAATAGTACAAAAAATATTTAGTATAGTTCATTTACATAAATATATTAATTTTCTTGGGAAAGCTGAAATAAAGGAAAAAGAATTTAAAAACCACACAATTTTATTTTAGAGCAAGTTCCTTTGACTTGCTTACAGTATATGTTAAATTTTTAAAACTTCTTGACACTCTTGCTGACCAATGAGAGGATTCACAGTAACTGAGAAATCGTCCCTTAATTTTTAACACCTGTGTATGTAAGGAACAATAACAGTAAGTATCACAGACAAGAAGTATGATGCTTGAATAAGGCAAAAAGACTCACTTGAGAGGGTGTACTTGTTAGCTCCATCTTTTCATGGGATTTTTCCTTTGCTATTCGTGCAGCTTCTTTGAATTCCTGAAATTTTTCAGCAAACTGAAGGTACATATGTTTAAAGAATAAAAAAAAAGAAAAGAGAGAAAGAGTAGGCATGAAATAATACATTAAATGCAGAACAGAATGCTGTACTTTGCATTTCACAATGTCAAATTCTGTCAGTAATTTAAAAAAAAATTTCTCCTTATTAGATATTCATTTAAATGAGTTACACAGTGACATACCTTTCAGACACTTAATACATATCTTAATACACACTCTTTATATGTCAGGAAAATGAAAATGCAATGAAGCATGATCTGTTGCTGGTAGTTTTAAGAAACTCATGTCAGAGATGGCTAATAATAGGGACAAATTGCCTTGCATAGCTGCTTTCAGATTCAGGTTTTACCCTCCTGAAACAACAAATAATCTGCATCAGCCTAATGTGGTCACCATGAGCTAGGAAAGCTTTCAATGTACTTTGCTCTTTCATGACTGAAACCGAACTGACTTCTTCCCAAATGTTAACTGCATTTATAATTTCAATAGCTAATTAGAAAAGAAACAGTGGAAATACTGTGTTCATCTCTAGAACATTCATTGACATCAATCAAGTTAAAGAACAAATTAATTGAACTAGAACTGCCTATACTTAACACTAAACCATGAAATTGCACATGGAACTGCCATATTATGCTTTATTTCTATGCTACATGCACCTCTTCCAGAAAATACCTAAAGCAGCAATTTAGAAATATATGCCCTCTTAAACCTGAAAGATTAAATTAATTTGTTAAGGATAGGGCCTGGTTTCTCTGGCTAGAAGAAAAATTGGCTTCACAGTTCTCATCTTGACACTACACTAATTGCTGGAGTGGCCACAAATTTGTTTTTGTGTCCTACTGCTGTTATACAGACTATTACCTTAATATGATCAACTTAAGAGTGAAATGATTCTGCAAAAATATCAGAAGCTTCTCCAGCAGCTTCTAAATCTCTTTGGCAGCAGCATATGAAGAAATTTTAAACTCAATGTATATATACAAGGTACAAAGGCTACCTTTTGTGTGGCGCAACCTCATCCATTATTTTCAATCAGAACTTCACTTAATATGCAAGACCTAAAAAACCTTACTGTCTTTAAACGTTTTCCTGGTAGACTACTAGTGTCTGAGGACTTTAATTTCTCTCTGCTTGTACCTTGTTATTTCATTTGTTACATTATTTGAAAGCTTATTTTTCCTGAAAGTTTTATCCAGCATCAAAAAAGTCTCAGAACAGATGATGAAATTAGCAACAGATCACCAGAACCAGATAACACTTTTTTAAGACTTGTGCCTAAACCTCAAAATCTCATGGGTAACCTATTATTTACATCTGTCTTAAGACCAGAGAATTATTAAATAGCAAATATGATTCTGAAGTATGGAATAAATGGCTGAAGACAAAGGCAGTAAATATGACAGCCACAGAAATGTTTTTTTAAAACATCATAGATTAATAGACAGCATTCCAAGAAAGAGCCAAAAAGCCCAATTTGGTTGAGATTTTCAAAAATCTTCTAGAATTCTTTGAGACAGCCAGGAGATGGATAATAGCTATCTCTTGATAAAATTCCTGAATAACAAAGATGAGCCTCATGGTATGAAAGGAGAAGTTTTCTGGAAGACCACTTTTTTAAGGAAAAGATGAAAAATTGTGCACAGAGACTACATAAGGCTGCTGCCAGTATCCATGGTGGCACTTTCCATTTAGAATATTCTTTAAGTTTTATGGAATAAATCAGGTCAGCAAACTCAAGGGGGTAAGACAGCGTACCCTAAAAGGAATATTTCTTATACACCAAGATACTATCAAAAGCATAGGCATATTCTTAATGAGAAAGTAGTCTCAATTTTTCCTGAAAGTGAGAGGACATTCTATTTCTCCTACTGCAGCAGCAAGACTCTGCTAACAAATCACAGTCCTGTGAATATTCTCCAACACAGGTATCTTTCAAGGATCACGGACATCTGATGGAGCAGTCTTTAGATGAATTTGTGGTCTAACATTGAGAATAGCCTAGTGAACAGAAATAAATATTTAATTAATTTTCCTCTATGCTATTTGCATGTGAAGTTGATTAGAGTGCCAATACTTTTTCATCAGACAGTCTCACTCCACTAATTTCTATTCACAATAATTGTACAGAAAAGAGGTTGCCATTGTTGCACTCTACCCTAGCAATTAGTTCAGAAGGTCAGGGGCACATGAACAAAAAACAAATAGTACATAAGTCAGACAAGTTCTATAAGATATGCAGACAATAATGTGAGAATAAACAGTTTACTTTATCTGCTGGGATTCTTTGCATAATTAAATTGTGGAAATTGGTCACAGACTAGACCAACTTTTTTTGTGGTTGCAGGCTGCCTTTTGCTCTCTGGAACTTAAACCACTTACAATCCTAAAGTGCTAGCTGTATCAAAGTGCTCTAGTGAACCTGGCTATGATGCACAGAAGCAAGAGTAAGTAATCTGAGGGAGACAAGAAAGAGAATATAGAACATGATTTCTCTAAAGTTACATGGCAGATCTAATTCAGTTCTTCTGATTCCCAACCAAACACACCTACCAGCTCCAGTGGCTGAACAGCTTCTAATCTAAAGAAAAGTTTTCTTTCCCCATCAATATGTTTATAATTTTTAAAATAACACAAAAAGTGAAATCTTTAGGAATTGTAGTAGCAACAATTGGCAATTGCAATTTATGTGAATATCAGTTTAATAATTAAGATATAATACAACAGGAACAGTATGCTGAAAAGGGCTCATAGATTCACCATAATCTTCATAAAAGGTCTGTGACTCTTCTGTTTTATGAACAATAAGCAAATTTATTAAGAAAAATACAATCTGAGTAACTGCTCAGAAAAAAATAAAGTAAGAAAAAATGTCTACTGTAGCCTTTCAGATTAAATTTTCAACAGTAATATAGAGCTTTATGTCAAAGGAATATTCATAAGTCCTAGACATCTATTTGATGGCAGTGAAAAGAATGGGATTGAAAGAACTGTAATTAAGAAGGTGACGGAGGGCAAGAGAAGAGTTGAGGACAAAGATTAAAAAAACTGAATGTATTTTCATTGGCAAGGATAACCTAGAGCTTGTGTCAGGCAGAGTGTCCATGACTACAGCAGAATGCTTTGCCTTCAAAGAATCATCTGTGAATAATAAAAACAAGCTAATCTACAAAAGTATTAAATTAGATTGGCATTTGTGCTAAAGCCATTGAAATAATAAGAGAAGTTATTACCATGTTGGTAATAGTGCTTCTATTAAGCACTATGGAAAGTGCTTCTAGGACATACACAACAAATTAACTGACGAGGTTTCCAAGTTCACTGAAACAATGATAGGTCTGCAAATGCACATGCAATGCCAGAATCATTCAGAATGTCCTGTGGCTGTGTTTTGTGGAAAGGAAAACCAAGTGATTACAAAAGAAAGAAATCTTAAATGTTTGATGCTTGCCGAAACAAACTAGCCATATTGGGTCTCATTTTAATAGTTTTCTGGCAGGCTGTGCATATCCTTGGATAATGACAAGTACCTTCTCAACAGGGCTGCTATGGTTACTCTTCCTTCAAACAGCTAGCCACCATTATTCCTTCCTGAACATGTATTTCTCTTACTGCACTTGGGTGTCCAAATAATTTCTTTATTTCAGATATGAAAATTTTCTGCTTAATATAAACACAAGCTCTTAAACTGCACTGAAATTCCTCATTTGAAGAAAACCCACACTTGTACAGGTTCTTGGACTCATTTACCAGGGCAGTAGCAAAAACAACAAGTAATGTAGAAAGGATGCTCAGAGGACCTATGCCATCAGTTTGAGAAACAGGGATTTCTTTCCTTGGAAAGAGGTGTATCTCCTTATTGCAGAAGTAGACTAGAAAAGAAACTCATGTATGACACATACTGCTTAAGCATACATTTCAACTTTTGCATTCAGCAGAAAATGTATTTTTCTTTTACACTGACTATATTTCCCACTTGCTTTACTTTACGGCTGCAAACTTTGAAATAACAGTAATTTGATGTAACTACATAGTAGAAAAGTGAAAGTGAATGTAGCCTAAAAGACAAAAGTGCATCTGAAGACTACAAATGTTTTTTTTCTAGGACATCTAAATACACAAGAAACATTAAATTGTTTACTTATTTAAATTCTATCATGGAAAAACTGTAATGGAAGAACAATGTTTAAAAAGGAAAAACCTAGTAAATCAATAATTAGAAAGCATTAGCAACATAAAGTGTAATAGGCTTTAATCTCCCTCTTTTACTTCATCAGTTTAAAGAAAATTTGCAGATATCACACTTACTCTTGTGCTTTCACATTATAACGATTGATACAGAACAATTTTTTGTAAATTATTTTTAAATAACAACAGTAGTGAGTACTGAGCCAAGATACAGTGAGCAGGAATAAAATACACTTAAGTAGCTTCACTAGCTGAAGAGCTGCCACTGGTCATACTTACTTTTGAAAGGTGATGTTCTGATGAAAATCCCAAGCCATAGACTGTATTCGCCCTGCTGTCTGCCCACTGGCCAAACTTCTGGGATGTTTTAGTAAATGTCATGTTGGGGGTGATGGTGCTGTTAATTATTGCCTGGAAAAGGTAATAACTGTAAAAAATGGGCTTCATGTTTTTTTTTTTTTTTTCCCTAAAGAGAAGTCATAATTGAAAATTCCAATATTGTAGGCAACCACCTGAATATACTGAATGAGACACATGCTGGGAACTAGGAAACAGTTTTCTAATTCAATGCCAGCTAGAATTGCAAAGGCATGTTTTTGCATACATTGTAAGGAGGAAAAGGCTGGGGAGGGGAGTAGGCATCAATTCACAATTGCAAGCAGTCCTTTAAAGTTTCTACATATGAGGACTATCAAAGTCCTTTTTTGTCTCACACCTGTATTTCTTTGTCCCTTAAAGCAGTGCCTCTCAAGTTGCCTGTCAACTCCACTGCTGTTCTTCCCCCACTCCTGTTGTATATGAGATTATCACTGAAAAACACTAAATAATACAAAGGAGCACATTTTCTTTTTAAATCTCAGTTTTACAGCAATCTGTTTCCTTTACACACATACAAGCAAGGCTAACAATGGCAGGGTCATACACCAATTACAGAAGTGGAGCTACTCTTGTTTTAATCTTTCTTCTCTAGTTCTTGTTTTTGTATCTACAGCATGCAAAAATACCATCTTCCAGCATGTAAGTTCTGATAATACAAACACAAAATGAAATTACTAGGCGATATGCTCATTCTACTAAAAGCAACTGAAGTTTCACTGTGGATTTCAACAGCATTTCCATCACATTAAAGACTATATATGTGAAGTGCAAATTGTACAGATGTGAAGAGCATCACATGGTTTTCTCAGGATGGTGACTGAGAAACTTTAACATCACATAGACCGAATACTGCTCTCCTAAGACCAAGATCCTCTATAATCAAAATCGATCTATACTACTTTAGTGAGATGGACTTCTGGATGGATATTGAAATAAGTATTTATTTAAAGGAGTTTACTTTGCACCCTTTGTTTCTGCTGATATATTTAGGTACCACTGGAGCACAGCTACCACTAAATTAAAATTTCCTATGAATTCTACAGGGCAAGCCTGAAAAAATTACAGCTGAGGGGCTAGCCAAGCTCATAAACAGCACCCATGTTCATACAGCAGTTCTCAGATGAAGTAGTGGAGGGGAGTATTGCAAGAAAGTTCAAAAGAACACATTGTATTGAAATCTACAGAAAGGCAAGCAAAGCTAGTGCAGCATAGACGAATTTAACAAAACTCTTTCTTGGTGACTTTGGCAGCTTCTCACATTAATGAAGATGAGCAAATCTGAACAGAGCCAATTCTTTCTGATAATCTTTGTCTCTAAATACAAATTTTGCCTACTACTGTGAACAACTCCTTGAAAATTCTGGAATGCCTGAAAGCTTACATTTGAGCCAAGAAGCCACATAAGATCAAAGTCAGGATTTGCTGTGTAAACATAAAACGGAGAACTTTCTCCAACATTGTCTGAAGACATCCCTCAGATTTTCACGAAGCTGCTCAGTGAAGTCACTGGTACATAAAACATTATTCTTCTTTGTTTAGGCATAAGGTTCAGAGCTCACCTAAAGACATCAGATTTCTACTTGCACAATCACCTCCAACATACCACCTAGAAAACTGCTGTCTATAGCACACAGGACAAAAGAGAGAATGTGATATAGGACTTCTCAGAAAAGAGGTGCTCTGGAACTCTTTTTTACTTGTATGCTTCTTGTCCTGCACTGTTAGTGGTTGGAAGCCCACATTTGAAATAACCAGGTAGAAGCTCAGAACAGAGACCTGCAAGTTCAATTAATGCTCAATCTCACTTCCTGTAGAAGCTGTCAACAGTAATATGCTTGAAATGAAATATCCTGGGGACTGTGCAGGACCAATTCTTCCTCCCAACTCAAGCTCTAGCTATGTTGTCTAGTCTACTTAAGCTCAGAACATCCATTGCTTGATTAATTGTACCTTGCATCATATATTTGAGAGAGTGAGTATTATGTCATGGACATAACTTCCTCAATTCAGAAGAGGACTCCAATGCCAGAGAGCTAAGACCTCCAAGCAAAACACAGGTTTAAGGCCTTCACAGCTGCCATTTCTGGCAGTGACAGCAACACAGCTGGCTGCAGTTTAACCCAGTGAAAACCTGAGAGAAATGCTTCTATTGACCACATGACAGGCTCCACCATGGAGAACCTGAATATGGCGCCAGGTCCAGAATGGGATAGCTTTTTTTACACCAGACTGCATTTAGGCTGGGTTATGTTGACTGTCAAATTGCTTTCTTCCAAGAGAGAAAGGCAGGAAGAAAGCTTCAAAAATAATTGTGTTGAGAGAGATTTGCTGCGATTCTTCCCCTTATTTTCCAAGAAAGAAAAGTAAAGAGGCTTCACTTCAGTAGACAGCATTAGTCCAAGGACTGGGAACCCTACATTCAGATCCAAGTAATTGAAAAAAAAAAAAAAAAAAAAAAGCGCTTTCACTGAATTTACCAATTTTACAAGGAAATCAGGGATTTCCACCTTCTCTAAATAAAAAGCCTTGGTATGCTAGGTCTCTCACATCCAAAACTATGCTTTTAAAAGTGTAATGCTAGAGCATCCTACAAATACTGTGCAGTGTCAGCTACCTCTGGAAAAAACTAGATACCATGCCTTAATATATTTAGCTTAAAAAAACATTTCTTTTTTAAATCAAAATTTATAATTAAGCCTGTCTTGTCCATTCAAATGGGTACTGCCTTCACTGCTCTCCTCTAATCCAGATTTCACTGCAGAGTTATCAGTATAACAAGTGTCAAATATTTCATCAACTTTTAAGAATGTTGTTTCCATAAATGAACAAGAAGATCTTAAAAACAGAACAGAGTCAATCTGACAGGAAGACATTTAGCTTTTGAAGAAAACTGATTTAGTTTTCTTCAGGCTTTTTTGGAATTATAAAATAGCTTTCATGTTTCCCTTTCATATTACTTTAGAGATGAGAAAATAGGGCATGTGTCTGAGCTGTTCATTTTACAAGCTGCAAACCTGACGGCTGCAAGATATATAGTAGTGGTATATCTTGTGCTTAAATTAATGGCAATAATAATTTAAGACACAGAACTTTCTAACTTCTTCAAAGGAAAATCACTGAATACTTGTGTGTACAAGTCTCACTTAAAACATTTATTGAGCATTTAAAAAATTGTCACTTTAAAGTGAGACAGTGATTAAAATAACAAAATTATCTGCAGTAACACCGATGGCAGCCTTGACTGAGTAATAATATATGCAAGGTTCATGGAACCTGCAGACCAGGAAACCACTTTTTTCCAGAATATTCTCTTGTTCTATATTAATATAAAATTTAAGTTTGTTTTCGTACCTTGTATCTGTGAAAAAAATTATCAGTGAGTTAACGAGTACAGCAAGAACCACATTATACATGGTCTCCTTCCTTTTCTCAGAGATGGCGAGAGACAAAATGCAAAAGACAGTGGGACTCAGAATAACCCTAACGTCTGCCTGTACTGTTACTGGAGAAACAATGGAAGCTTTGTTCAATCACCCAGGAGAAAAAAGTACTAAAACATTTTTCCAAGGAACTCTGAAAGGAGTAGTTAATCAATGAGAACTGAAAGCCTTAGCAACAACTGCTCAGTGTTGTCATGCCATACTGCATAAGAAATCTTATTTTTCAGGCTTTCTTTTGACTCCAAGGCTGGTAGGAGAAAAAAGTCACATAAAAGATATTTACTCAAGAGGTCAGAGAAACCAGATTCAAGTTCTATCAGAGTACTTGCATTAAGTATTCTCTGCAATGGACAACAGGGCTCCACATATTGTGCATGATTCTAAAATGCATATATAGCCTCTACACTGAACACCTTATGGTCCTACACTTTTTTTAGACAAGACAGAGGGACATACATCATATCTGGTGCAAGATATTTCAAGAGGAGACTGTAGCTTCAGAAAACATTACACAAAATGCATTAAAAGTAAGGAAGTTGAGTCTGTAGGATCTGTCTTGGCTAAACCTAGATCAAATAAGGAAAAAAAAAAAAACTCTATTTCAAAATTAACCAAAGCAAAATTAACCCCATAAGCAATTTCAGGTTGGAAACTGCCATGCACAATAGGGGAGTGAAGATCATGTGTTGAAGTGTCCTTTTGTTTTTAAGAAGAAAGTTTTAATGACTCTTAGATAATTTTATCTAGAGAAGGTAAATTATATCCAGGAATACTTCTGAAATGCACCAATCTAAAGAGAGAGAAGGGTGTGGGACACAAGTAGGATTACCTCTCAAATCTATAGTATAGGTCTCTCCAACATTTCTACTGCAGTAATATACATGTGAACTGCCTTTACTTACTGACTTACTGCTCAGCACCCGAGAACTGAGCACATCATTCTCTCCACCCTACAAACCCAAAGGATGCTGTAAACCCCACCAGCACCCTGGTGTACAACAAAACCTGGCTGGATCTATTTCCTCTAAGGGAGGGGCATGACAGCTTTAAAACCAGTAGGGTTTGACAAGTGGTTTTGGCCACTGGCAGCATGTGCATGTCAGCAGTGTTACTGACACCCAGCTACATGCCATACAGCCACAACTCTCTCTGGGTGCACTCAAACTTAAAAATGCTTTATATTTACATTTAACTCTTTACACATACCATACCATATTGTACATAAACAGACATGCTAAAAAAAAGGATGGGGTTTTAAGTAAAAGTAAATGAACTCACTGGGAATTATACTGGAAACCCACTTAAAATTCTTCCATGTGTCCCTCTGTTATTCACCTGTGTATGTTGCAGAGTGATGTGGTGAATGCTTGAAAGAATGGAACTCTTTGCCATGACTGGGATTTTAGATCTTCATCTAAGACTTGGGTGAAAACATTATTAGCATTGAACAGCACTCACAGAGTAAATGAAAGTGCTGAACTGAATTATCAATGTATCTTGCCATTAGTACTGGATGTAGAGGGAATGCTGCAGCAGACAAAAGAACTACTAAATGGTGAACAACTACCTGACAATTTAATTCAGCAGGCACTCAGCAGGAGTTGCAGCACCAGGATGAAACAGAGGAATCCCAGTGGATGTCAGAATAAGGATTATGTATATTCTCCAGATCAATTAAAACACTACATTTTTTAACTGGTACTCTTAATTTCATACATCATCTAGTTCAAATCTGAGTGTCTTTATTCATTAATACTGACTCAAAAGGTATTTTAATTATTTGACAGAACTAATTGGATCATTTGAAGGAAGGCTGAGAAGGAAAAAAACAAAGTAAGACTTAAAGCTGGAAAAAATCTGGCAGGCTCTGATACCAGTCTCAGCCACTTCAAGCAGAGATTTTTGATTATGAGATCAATTTCTATATATTTCTTTGTGATAGAAAATCTCCTTTTACATTTAAAATAATCTGGATATTTTTTAAAAATGCAGGGTAATAATTTTCAGTTTTCAATAAGTAGTCATAAGATCCCTGTGAATACCACTATGCTTTTAACAGAGTATTTAATTTCCAGTCATTGTGAACTGATGCATTTCCAAAAGCTTCAAATTAGTCTCTCGAAAGGATCACAACTTTTGATTACAGTCTGTATATCTTTAATGCCCTTAGTGTAGAGTTTTCTGCTACACTGTTTGTAAAGTTACTGTTATTATAGTTATGTGGGTGAAAAAAAAAAGGATTTTCTGCATATCAAATTAATTTCTTAGACATATTTTACAAAAGAAGCAGCTCAGCACTATATCCTTTCTAGTAAAAACAGAGGAAAAACCAAATCAAACCAAAAAAAGCCCCACAAAAAAAAAACCTACTAAAACCAAACCAACTGAATCTAGATAAAAGCTTACCACTTATTAGGTAGGCTTTATTAGGAGGCAATCCTTGCATTCTCTACAGCAAAAATTGCAAGATTACATAACAAAGGATTTATGAAGTGATTATGGCCACTGAACAGATGTCCTTCATAAAGCTGAAGCTAATTATATTGATAAATGACTGAGTACAGAAATGAAAACAAGTTATTGTAACCCTATGAGTACTTTGGTATGATTTTTTGTCTTTTTAGACTTCTCATAGCATTAAACAAAGTATAGGTCAGTACTTCAATTCAGCAATAATTATTGAAGTCAACACAACTACATGGAAAACAGAATTTACAAATAAACACTTTAAACATATTATGAGGCAATGTTACCATTTTAAAATGCCAGTAATCTGTGGTCAGATAATGATACAAATATCTGAGAAAGAATATGAAGAACATCAAACTAGAAAATAGTAGCAAAAATGTTTCAGACAACTAGTTTTTCTGAAATATAGTTTACCTTTGAGCCATCCAGACTGATTATCCTATAGACATTTCTTGTGCTGTCATAGAAGTAGGACACAGTAACAGCATGCTTGCTGGTGGGAACCCAGTTTTTCTTAGTGTTTGGGTCAATCTGGAAGACATGAGCTCGGGTGCTGAAGATGGGTTGTTCCCTGAAGGAGAAAGAGAAAAAGTCATTAATCTAATCTGTACATACTATCATTGCACACAAGCTAGCTGCCAGTGTACTCATTTGGATGTACACAAGTTACTCTGCACAATAAACCCTGCCTGACAACTTCTATATCTGTTGCTGCATAGAGCAGGTTAGTTTGTTAATACATATATGCAAGCAAAACTCAAGTCTTCTAAGGCAAAAATCAGCATCCAATTGTGGAGGCAGATAAAACCACACATTTCTAATATAGATTCAGCATCATCCCATCATCTCCCCAGCTCTTCACTGACCACCTATCCTTTAAAACTAAATCGTATTAATGCATGTGTAACTTCTCTCATTATACTGACATTGCAGAACGTGCATAACTTCAAGTCCACTTCTTCTCCAAAATCTCTCAATACTCTGATTATTCTCACCAATTTTATGCCACAATCTGAATCTGAACTGGTTGATTCAATGCAATTACTCTAAAACTAACGATAATTAAGGCCAGGAACATGTGCTGTGAATCCCTCATTCTTTGGAGCTTTATGCCTGAAGGTATTTATGCCAACATTAAATAATGTATAAAATACATTTTAAATTATAAATTGCTTGGCAAATAAAATTACATAAGGCAAAAAAAAAACCCTTATTGTAATTTAGAATTTGCAACATTTTTCCCCATGACCACTACCAGGATATACGGCACTGCACAGAAATCTAAACACATTTTAATATCACTAAGATGGTGATAAGGTGGCCTTCTACAATAGAGTGACTGTATCAGTAGACAAGGGGAGGGCTGTGGATGTCAGTTATCTGCACTTATGTAAAGCCTTTGACACATGCCCTAAAATATACTTCTCTCTAGACTGGAAGAGATGGATTCAATGGATGGATAGTTTGGTGGATAAGGAACAGGTTGGACCTTTGCATCTAGAGGGCAGTGACCAATGCCTCAGAGTCTCAATGTTCATCAGTGACAGAGAGTTCACACCTGACCCCAAGCTGAGTGGCAAAGCTGATGCATGTGGATGGCATGCCATCCAGAGGGACCTGGAAAAACTCTAGGAGAGAACCCATGGGAATCTCATGAGGTTTAACAAGGCCATTGTGCAAGGTGCTGCACCTGGGTCAGAGCAACCCTGGCACCAGCACAGGCTGGGGATGGGCAGATCACAGCAGCCCTGCCCAGAAGGACTTGGGGGTGCTGGGGATGAGAGGCTGGACATGACCCAGCCATGGGCACTCCCAGCCCAGAGAGCCACACGTGTCCTGGGCTGCATCCAGAGCAGGGTGGGCAGCAGGGCCAGGGAGGGGATTCTGCCCCTCTGCTCTGCTCTGCTGAGAGCCCACTGCAGTGCTGCATCAGCTCTGGGGTCCCAGCACAGGAAGGACAGGGACCTGATGGAGAGAGTCCAGAGGAGGCCACAAAGATGATCAAAGGGATAGAACACCTCTCCTATCAGGAAAGGCTGAGAAAGTTGGAATTGTGCAGACTGGAGAAGAGGAGGCTCTGGGGAAACCTTACAGCAGCCTCTCAGTACCTAACATGGGGCTACAAGAGTAGAGGCAGAGGGTCTTTTTACCAGAGCATTCAGTAATAGGACATGGGGTGATGGCTTCAGACTGAAAGAGAGCAGGTTTAGGTGAGACATTAGGAGGAAGTTCTCTGCTGTGAGGATGGTGAGACACTGGAACAGGTTGCCCAGAGAAGATGTGGCTGTACTATCCCTGGAAGAGTTCGGGACCAGGCTGGATTGGCCACTGAGTATCCTGGTCTAGTAGAAGATGTCCCTGCCCATCTAAGTAGGTTGGAATTAGACTATCTTTAATGTCCCTTCCAATTCAAACTATTCTATGATACTGTAGCTGTCAGTTTAAATTTAGCTACATTTTAATGATAAGTTGATTGCAATATTTTTAAAGGAATGCTGCTATCAAATTCCAAAGACTTTAAGTCCCAGGACTTTAGGTTGAATTTAACTTTTTAGGTATTTTGACTCTCATTTTCAGGGTGTGAAAAAACATACCCTTTGACCTGCCCTTATTTTATTTTCAGAGGTATGTTTTCAACACTTTCTTTCCCACAAAATAAATTACCACAGAATTTTGGGTACTTGTAATTAAAGGGGTTTTACTTGACCTAACTACAAAAGGGTACATATGAACTCAATGAAGTATCTCTATTGCTCAGTAGGAAGAGCAGCTTTCAGTAGTAGAATTGTATTACACAGCTGGGAGTCAAGATTCCTTGAAGTTCACCAGATGACAGACGTGGTGTTCTCCTATGCTGGAGATGCTGGATGAAATGACAGAAGTATGCAAAACAGATCAGAGACAGCAAAACAGAGTTTCAGGGAGGCCAGTGGGAGCAATGCACATGGTAATTCTCCACAGAAATGTATCCTCAGCACCAATTCATCTTTTCTTTGTAAATCACCAAGCTATAAGAGGTTGCATAGCTATTTTCCTGATCCAAATCTCTTGCACACAAATGTTATACAAAGATGACTGGCATATATAGGCCCTTTGTTTAATAGAACAAACTACTCCTTTTTGCCCTTTTCAATAGCTACAATTACTTCTTCAATCATACTTAAACTTTAGTTATTTTCAATATTAGATCTATTTCATAATTTACCTCCCAGTTAAGCATATACCAATATCAAGGGACACATATTAATATAATGCACCGGCCCTTTAACCCTGGAAAATTAAAGAGCCCATCAAAAAATGGGAAACTATCTCAGAAGCCTGCCAATTGTTTTGATGAATATTGACATTGAAAGGAAACTATAAAGGCTCTGACCATAATAATTAAAGATCAAGGAAGAATTGAATCCAAGATGTAGATGTGTGGTTAATGAATATCCATTTGACTAGCACTGATGCTCAGTTCACATCCAGTACATTATATCACATATCACATAACTGGGACTTTCAACCACCACAGGTTAGGATTTTAATATGTAAAAGATAGGTGAGTACTATATGGCTGAAGTGAGATCCAGTGAAAGTCAACTGTTCAGCCTTGAGATGCTGCTCTCCATCACTGTCATCACAAAAATCTTCCACAGCCCCACCAAAACATCCTCAATTTCTTTGATGAGGTGGCCTGCATGTTCCTGCTGATTGCTCAGCAGTGCTGCTCAAGACAAAGCAGAGCACTTTGCAGGGCACAGTGTGGGTCTAACACAGACAGCACAGTTAGGTATGGAACACGATAAATGAAGCTTACCTACACTGCTTTAATCACTTCTCATAAAACTAGAGTTAGTCTTTTCTTTCCATGCTTAAAGTACAGCTTTACTGAATGACAAGCTGTCTTCACTCTTGGGAAAAAGCATAGCTCCTTTTGTTAAACGAGTTGGATAAATCATCAGTTTGCCAGATTACTGGGGTAATTAGGATTTTTTTCTGACAAAGACACTAAACTTCAGATGACTCTAGAATTAGACCACTGTTTTGACACTTAACGATGAAAATTTATAAAGATTATTTCTGCAAGCTAATGGAAGTTATGCACTATATATCTACAGGATTAAATGTCATATAGAATCAGTCACTGATGTACCACTGAAGTCCTTCAAAGCTGCTATACAATTACATCATCTGTAATTTTCTGTAGCAACATATTATATAGAGATACTTAAATTTTAATTTCCTAAAATACCTGTGAACATGCAACATGTAATGTATAAAACACATAAGAATATTTGTAACTTCAGCCAATAAATCTTCACATAAAAGTTTTGTTCTTCCATTATCCACATAAGGACACAATGCCATCCCAATCTGGAAGTTTCAATCAATTCAACTGAAATAATATTAATTTTAGGAACATTAATTAAAACAGAAGATAGCTTCCTCTTTGCCTTCCTAGGTGGTCAAAGAATTAATATCTTTTCTTAAAAATTATAATATCTGTTTCTATATATAAAAAATAAGTCTCCTGTTTTTCACAGGATTACAGATAAGTTGAGTTGGAAGGGATCCTCAGGGATCATCGAGTCCAACTGTTGGCCCTGCATAGCACCATCACCTCCATATGAATTTGAGAAAGGAAGAAAATCTTTAAAGAAGCAAAATCAATCCTGTAAAAAAACCAAACCACCCTAGCAGTTTCTTACTCTTTCCATTTCAGCTTTCTCTTCTTTTTCTTTCATTATTAGAAGGTATTCAGTACTCATTAAAGACATTAATAGGAGCTAAGACAAGAACTCCTCACTAATTACAAAGCAAAGTAATTCATTTTTCCAGAAATATACCAATGCTGAACAAAAAGAAAACTAACTAACAAGAATGCCATACAGAGTTTGACTATTAGAAATGTCTGCTCAGGCATGGTAAAAACATTAAGCCTTGCATCCTGCTGTTCTTAATTGCCTTAGGCTGCAACATTACATTGGTCAGACAAAGGCTAACAAGAAGTATGCGCCAAGTCCTCCTGGACCCAAGAAGCAATATGATAAGTAAAGAAGCATAAGAAGTATCACTTTAGCAGGCAGAGTCATAACATGCTTTTCCATAATCAATACAGAAATTAATTCATTGGTATGTGATCAATCCTAAACTAAACTTGGGAGATAAATCTGGTTTACTAACAGTTGAATGAATAGTTTCCAACCCCTCTTTCCATTTTGACATCTTAACATAGCCTTTACCAAAAAAATGCAGACTGCTCAATATAGGAAGTGCTACACTAATCAAAGATTGTATTAAAGAAGCTTAAGTTAGTATAGAAGGTTAGAAAGTACTTTACTTCCTAATTTGTGATTAATATATGCTTCATTTTAAAAAAAACATTTTATTCTTTAATGTCTGGCACCTCTAAAGCACTAGTGGTGAAGACCTCCTTTTGCTTATTTCTTCCCTCACACTATTGTTTACCATGACTCCAAAATTACCTTGAATGCTAGAAAACCTGCAATTTATCAAGACTGGGATTCCATTGTCTTAATTACTCTGAAAACAATAAGGCCACTGAAAAGAAAGTATGAACCTCTACAACATTACTTGATGTTCTACTTGCCTCCCCTTATGGAGTGTTAATGATGCTAAAAAACATACTAAAAATTAGATACAACTCTCCCTTCTTCCTCCATACTGGGCTAAATTGAGAGTGTTTCGACAGGGAAGTCGCTACCCTATGCAGAATGAGGTAATGAACTTCCCTGTATGAAATGAAGACCAGGCCAGAATTGCAGATAAAGACAAAAGAGATGTGGGCGATGACTCTTAAGCAAGAGCTGGGAGCAAAGAGCTGCCCAGGCAGAAGCAGACAGCAGACACCAAAATAGGCTCGCTCTGAGTGACTGTGGCCCATGGGGAAACTGAGTTTTACAAGACAAAGAACCACCACGGGCAATGCCTGCCACCTGGAAGTTTTAAATTTCTCAGCACAGGTATTTTCCCCAAACAGTATGACAAAAAGGGAATGAATAAGCATATGTGATGGAGTGTTCTTCTTTAGCTCAGTTTTGATAGTGAAAATTCCACAAGATTCATATCAATGTCTATTTCTCCAACATGGATTTTACACACTCCAGTACATTATCCAGACTTCCTGTTTTTGACACACAGAGTCCACATACAAGACTGCTTTCAAAACAAGTCCAACAAAATGTGCCTTGGAGACTTTTTCTTGTTGCAAACAGCCCAAGATTTCATCCATCAGGTTTCATACAAAGAGTTTCAGAGGAAGAAGATGCAACATACAGACAAAAACAGGACAATATCCCTCTGCTCAAAATGGGAGTGAAACCACACTCCAAGATGGTTGGAGTGGTGGAGACTGGACAAAAGTGTGCTGTCCTCATGCCATCACAGCCCCGGGCACAGAAGATCCTGCCACATGACAGACAGCATGCTCATCACACAGTCTCTGGCAGTCCTGAAGACTGCAAACCCTTACAGTAGGCATGTTTTGCAGGTGGTCATTTTGCATACACTAAATTCTGAGCCTCTATAATAGCTGTCATCCAAAGAAATTTCTCCCCAGGTCAGACAACATGAACACTGCACATGGTATTTCAGGCATTTGCTGATTATCCTCAGATTTAGGACAGGATAAAGACCTTTTTGCTTTTTCCAAATGTCAGCATACTAATCCCACAGCTTTTTCCCAGTGTCCTGCTAGTCTTAAAAATATTCTCCCCTTTTTTCGAAGCTGTAGCAAGCTTTCGTTACTCTAAGCAGCTTGAGAAGAGATTCCTGAAAAGAAATGAGGAGAGTGATTAAAAGTGCAGCTCTAGTCAAAACTAATTCATAAACTAGAGCACCCAAGCATAGTCAGTGTTGTTTAAGGAGCTCTGCAAACAATTCAAAGCAACAGGAAGCCTCAGAATTTTCCATGTTCATAAAAATGGTCTGAGGTCTGATAAAAATTGTATACATTTGTGGAAAAGTATTGCATAACACTGGCTTTCAATATATGGAAACTGTTCTAAAGTGTAATCTTTTTCTGGACAGGAAATAACTGACAATACGATCTTGAAGTTAAAATTATGAAGTTGAACAAACACACTCAGTGGGCTTATATAATGACTACGATTTTAGATTTTGCTTTTTGTCTTACACACAACTTTCATGTACAATGTACATAAACAATAACAACTTTCATATCTCAAAACAAGCTTTGAGATAGTAAAAAAGTGGAAGATACAATCATGTAATGAAATAAAAACATCTCTAATCCCACCAATGGTTTATCTCGCTCTACACCCACATTCTTAGACCTGTTTTTGCTGTTATGTTTTGCTTTATTTGAAGTCAGTAAATGTTTAGAAAGTTGCTACAAAAAAGCTCGTTTTCTGTATACAGTTATCAATTAATATGCATAACTGCCTATTTACCTATAAAGTTCAAAATATAAGCTTTACAGAATGTGCTCTGTAGCTGTGTATCACTGCACAGGCAGTGCCTTCAAGCATTTTCTAAGCTGTTTTGTTTCCATTTAAGAATAAGCTTTTAGTATTAGATTTTTAAGCACTTAAGAGGTAGCATAGCATCACAAGTAATAACTGCCATTTTTCAGGATTGAGGGGAGAAAAATTATCTAGAGACTTTGACTAAACCTGTTAGGTTAAGTAAAAAAGACATTTACCTTATCCAGAAAAGTAATTATGTACTGTCCATTACTGTTGGGGAAGATGAAATAGGAAAGGCTTATGACTGTTTGGCAAAAGATTTTGAGAATGTGGGAACTATAAGCAAGACTGAAATAAAAGCAAGCTTTGAGATACCAAGACTTAGTTACTAAACTACTAGAAAACAAAATTATGGCCAGCTGATGTTAATCCCCTTTTGATTAAACAGTACCCTCTACTTGCAGACAGGTCCAAGAGTCAGAGAAGATGCTACTAGCTTGGCAAAAGAGGTCCAAAGAGTAGTTTTTAAGGTTGAAAATGTAACACAGTATGGTAATGTAATGATTCTCATAGGCCGTATGTAAATGCTGTCAGTTTTGTATCTTATACCAGATTGGTTAGTAAAAATTAGAATATTCAACACAGAAGAATATTTATTGGATTATAACAGGAAATTCTCTCTCTTACCCTCTCCTGCTCTCTTGCCCTCTTATTTTTCCAGCTCTCTTTTTCGGGCCTGCTTAGAGCTGTGGCTGGCAGCTCCAAACAGAGCCCCTGCACCCACACCCTTTACAATAAACTGCAAGTTCCAAGACCTGGCTTCAGAGATCTCCCGTCCATCCCAACTGTCCTACCCACCCTCACTCCTACACATTACATTTTCAAGGACGTGAAGCTTTAACCAATTTGTTTCAACTTGAAGTAGGAAAAAGTTGCGCTCTAGTCGCATACCTTAACATCCCACATTTTTGAAAAGGAAAAAAATACCTAATAAAAAACCCAAACAACAACCTTGCACCATTTTACTGTAGACTAAGAAGTATATTCAAAACATGTATGTATACAGCTAAATGCAGGTTAAATTCAATGCCTATGAGCAGACAGAACTCTGCTTAAGTCAGCAATTATGGATTTCCATTAGCAGAAAAACTGTTCACTTGTAATTATTGCATCAATTAATAGAAGTTTTATATTACACAGTAGACAAGTCAGGAAAGCACATAACTTCAAACATTTCTGAAATCAATTCCTTTTGGTAACATTTCGGCACATCCACTAAGGTGGATGGCATATTCAGAAGGGTAAAAGAGCTGGTGAAGGGACTGGAGCACAAGTCATCTGAGGAGCAGCTGAAGAAAATAAAGAGGCTGAGGGGAGATCTTGTCTCTGTCCACCACTGTGTCAAAGGAGGTTGTAGCTAGGTGGGGGGTCAGTCTCTTCTCCTAGGTAAAAAGCGATGGGGTGAGAGGAAATAGCCTCAATTTGCACCGGGGAGATTTAGAGTATGTATTAAGAAAAAAATTATTTATGGTCAGGGTTATCAAGCAGGGTGCCCAGGGAAGTGGTGGAGTCATCATTCCTGGAAGTGGATATGGCACCTGAGGACATGTTTTAGTGGTGACCATGGTGCTGGTTCTAGGCTGATTGCTGGATTTGGTGATCTTACGGGTCTATTCCAACCTTAGCAATTCTACAGTTCACAGTTATGCAATCCTATAAAACAGACTGTTTGGGGAACAAATGGATGATACTATAGGTGCCAATCTCAACCAATTGCTCAGGAAGCCCACACATGGTACCTTCTAGAGAAGGAAGGGAAAGAAAAGAGGTAGGGGAGTTTTATACAAACAGGCACTGTAACACAACCACTGACAGCATTTAAAATGTATTGCCATCACATGAAATCCCAAGAGTTAGGATTACCATATCCTGGGAAATAAAGCTCTTGCTACTGAACAAACATAGGGACAAATTAGAAAGTTTTTCTAATTCCTCTTCTGTTTGAGCTTACCATTCATAAGGGTCTCATAAAGAATCTTAGTAAACTTTAGAGTAAAGACATTTTTCTACAGCACAGATTTACATTGAGCTGTAGGACAGCACAGACATTACAGTCTCACAAATTTAGTAACATCAACAGCATGGAAGGTGGCATAGTTGCAAAGCTGAGGACAAATCAGTGTCCAGTGCTTAAAATTAAGGCTTATATAATAGAACAAAGAAAAATCCCAACAAAACACTTAAATTTTTGATGTAATGTCAGTGAACATGGAGCTGTTTACACTAAAGATTAATAAAGCTACTTGTAGGTTATGCACAGGGCAGTGTTAAACTGATTTAAAAAAAAAAAAAAAGAAGGAAAATAATCATTGCATTTGCTCTCACTTCTGCAGTCTTCTGGATTTGCCTTAAATGTTTGTTCTCCAATTGCCCTCATATGCTGTTATCTATGCTGCTCAAGTTCAGCAGGTAGGCAACCAACTGAAGTGTTACAGGAAACATTCACAGCAATAATTTATCTCTGACTGTGAAGGTTACTCCCACAGCTGAATGATGGTCCATCTCTCTAAGGTTTTCACTTTTTTGTCCTTCCACACAACCTTGAAAAACACATTTTCATAGCAGGAATCAAGCAAGAGTTTTGGGAATCAAATGAGGTAACAAAAAGTGTATTACCAAGTACTCAGTTTTATCTTCCTAAAGCTATCACTTCAGTTTAGTAACTACTTCCAGGAATATAGAAATCTTCAGAATTCTTTTAGGTAGCTAAGTGATTATTCCTCTAAATTGTGCAAGTAAGTGGACAAAGGCATCTCTGAATAAACGTTTACCTTAAATTTTTCTTAATTACAAAATTGGATAGAACTAACCATTAGTTTTTAATGACTTAAGAGCAGTTAAACTATGTTAGGTTGAATTTTAGAATAGATATTTATCTATAGTGAAAATACTAAGAACTTTATGACACTCTGACACTAAAAAATTGTAGTTTCTTCTTGAATTTTGCTCTGTTCAAAAATTCTTGTCAGAGGCCCAGAGAGGAGGAGTTCTCTATTTAAATACATAAAATTAATTTCAAGATATACAGTTATTTTCCACATCTAGTCACTAAAAGTATTTATCAGAAGTAAACAAAAAAACTCCAACTTAATGTCAGGTTGTAGTCTATGAACAAAGATCCTGAAATAACAGTGTAATGAGATATTTCTGAAAGAAGTCTAGATTTCAACATTCCTATAACAGCCCTTACATGCAGTAAGCTAAGCTATGCTGCATCTAGAATAAGAAATAAGAATGGTCTAAAAACATTTGTTTCTCTCCATTCTACAGCAAGAAAATTCAACATAACACTTGCAACACAAGCAGAAAAGAGAAGAAAGCAGAAAGGAAGAAATACCATTTTCCCCGCTCATTAGTAAAACAGGTTTAGCAAGTCCCGAAAGCAATCCGTAACCAGTCTTTCTAGTTAGTTCCCCTAGTTCCTTGATACTGCCTGTGCAGAAACAATTTTTCCTTTGTAATCTTTATCTAAAATGTCCCTGTAATGGAGTTCTGACAGTCAGACTACTCTTACAGAACTTATGTATAAAATATATTAAGGGAGAATATTAAGTAGTTTAACTGCTTAGCTTGAATTTCTACTGTTATTTCACACAGTACTTTATTACAAAATCATGTAACAATTAAGTTATAGTTTCCTGTCTTCCTGCACCACCAGTTTTCTTGAGTTTAAATGAATTGATATTTTCTATACATGGTCCTCAGGAACAATATCTATAGTCCTCAGATCCATTGCAAGAGCTACAATTAAAAGGCAGGGAGGAAATACCAGAAATAAAAAAAATTAAGAAACCCCCTAGACCAGCAGCACAAGCACATCTCTCCAAATAACAGAAGCAGAGGGAGCAAAAGCACAAAGTTGCTTTGGGATCCAAAGACATTGCTAGTGAGGCAGGAGCTCGTGTACTGCTTTACCAGCAGGCACAGCAGCACTCTCCTTTCCAGGGGCATGGAGAAGGATGAGGAAAATTAGGAGGAAGGCTCCAGATGGGACATCATTTTCAATCTCTACAATCTCCTGAATGCAAACCTATTCATGACCTGCATGTTTTCCTTTTCACATTTCACAAACATGCTCAAATTAATTTATGGATTTTTGAGGATCTGAAGTTCACTAGTTTCCTTCGCAAAACAATTTTCAGCTTGTAATAAGGGTTGTTTATACCACTCAGAAGTAACTAATTGGACGACTGATGCTGATTAAACAAGGTAAGAATTAAGCCAAATTGCATGGGGCCACTTAGGTGCTCTTGCTGAGGCACAGATAGGTAGAAACAGCACCTTGCAAGGTCTTTAAAGTTAATCATAGTGGTCAGTGTGACAACACTGGTAGAAATGCCACCCAGAGCAACAGATTCAGAAAATTGACAGACTGAAACTCCTTGCTTTGTCTTGACATAAAGCCTAAGATAGTCTGTAAATCAACACCCTCTGTTCTATAGTTTGGTTAGATCAATTTACTGGCTCTAATAAAATCCTTCAGCAGCACTGACAAGTGTCATCATGCACAGGTAGGGCAGTATGAAGGAAGTGAGAACAGAGGGAAGGCACTAGGACATGAAGCTATGTAAATCACTGAAATAATAAGAGTGGCAATCCCATATCATCTTAGACTCCAAAAATACAGCACAGTTCAATAAACAATGTAAACACAGTATTTTCTGATTTGACATTCAGTGTGATTTTGCATGCTTCATCAAGTCTCACCATTGCCTAGACAAGAATTTCTGTTCTGATGGCTGTATTTCACAGCTATGGAGCAAAGTGGCTAAGCTGGGGCTTTTGACAATAGACTGATGAGAATTCTGGAATCTAGAAGATAACAGAAGAAATACAAAATCATAGACTCAAGTCATCATGTGTTTCCATTGAGAAAAATGGCAATTATATGGTAAACAGTAATACTATTTAAAAATTAGTCTAACTGCTGTTTTTCTAATCATCTTTGCCTTTGAGAGACAACGCTAAAATAATAATAGTCATAATTTTATTATTATTAAGACTAGATGTCTTGGCAGTTTGGAATACATATCCTCCTTGTTTATTACTCCACATTTGAAATTTGTCTCAAAGATATGTCTGTTCTAAAATGAAGTTTCTTCATTTGGCACCACAGTCTTTACCAACTTCTCTTTGCTTCGTACTAGCTGTAATTCATCTCCTTATTGGCTCTAAACTTCCATTTTGCTTCCCTGTAGACCTTCACACAGAAACAATCACACCTCCTCACCACTTCTCACCCAATCAACCACTTCCACTCCATCTTTTTCCACATCTCTAGGTTATTAATTTTGGTATGCTTTCTCCTTGTGAAAAAGCTTTTTCTTTAAGTGGGCCTGGCATTTGTCATGCCTTTCATTCCCAGCTAAAAACCTACAAATAACATATTTGGCATTAAGAATTTGCCAGTTCAGTCAGTTTTAAGAGCTTTTGCACTTAACCCTCAGAAATCAACACCTTGGAGTAAATCACTAGCACCACCACATGCTGACTGCAGACACCTCAAAGCTGAACTCATGCTTCCACCAGCACCAGTGGAAGTATGAGAATTGACATAAGAAAGGGCTGACAAGACATGCATTTCATCACCAGCACCTGATCTTCAAACAATTTGCAATCCCAACCAGAGTGCTACAGCTGCATGTTAAGCTTCAAAGGAAAATAAAAAATCATTGTTCCACATCAAAGATGAGAACTGGATAATTTTATTTGTATCAAGGAACTGAATTAGATTCCTAGAAAGGTAAACAAAATAATTTTATATTCATAAATAACAAATCAAATTGAATCACCCATTGAGCACTGCAGGAACTACAAAGACTATTTAATTCATTTTGAGCATATTATTACCATGCCAGCAAGTTTCTCCCTTCTGATAACTTACAGCCAAGTAAACACTATTGAATTTTGGATGCAGTGGTTGAACCTATATTGACCTGTAACTGGGAGTCCAGGTCTGTTTCCCTGATTGTTCACAGCATGCTTATGCCGAACATTCTGAGACACCCAAGTATCATTCCTGACAGGTAACACAGTTTGCTCACTGGATCACTGAAGGTATTCCTAAGATGGCTTCAAATCCTGTCACTGCCAATGACATGTTTCACACTGTCAGGCAACCTCCCACTGTAGCAAGATGCAAAACAATGATAAAGGGCAAAATCCATTTTTAAATATTCTAGTATGAATACACACTCTGCATGGAGCAGAGAGTGCTCTACACAACTCACTAGAGCAGCTGACAAAGGAAAAGTTAGACAGGTCTATATAGTAACCTTCAGTCAAGGAAGCATTTATGCCAAGTGCTGTACCATGGGGATGAACCCCAACAGGCTGAGAAGGACAGACACATGTGGCTAGGCTGTTCATTCCACTGATAAGCAGCTCATAAGGGGAGAGCAGTCGCTATTGTCCACTCAACTTGAGCAAGGCTTTTGACATCATCGCTCACAACATCCTCACTGACAAAATCAGGAAGTGTGCACTAAGTGAGTGAACAGTGAGGTTGATTGAGAAGTGGCTGAATAGCAGATCTCAGAGGGTCAAAATCAGTGGCAAAGTTGGAGGCTGTCCCTAGTGGTGTTCCCCAAGGTTCAATACTGGGCCCCAAATGTTTAACTTGTTCATCCTTGACCTGAAAAATGGGCAGATTTCATCAAATTCAGTTATGATACTATGCTGGAAAGAATGACTTGACACCTCCAAGTTCTGTGCAACCCTTCAGAAGGACCTTGAGAGGACGGAAAGACAGGTAGAGAAGAACCATCTGAAATTCAGCAAGGGCAACTGCAGGGTTGTGCATTTGGGGAGGAACAACCCCAGGCACCAGCACACCCTGGGGCTGACCTGCTGGGGAGCAGCGCTGTGGAGAAGGACCTGGGGGTCCTGGTGGCCAACAAGCTGTCCATGGGACAGCAGCGTGTCCTGGTGGCCAAAAAGGCCAATGGTATCCTGGGGGGCATTAAGAAGAGAATTGCCATGCAATGGAAGAGCAGGTCATGGAAAGTAATCCTGCCCTTGTACTCGGCCCTGGTAAGGCCTCATCTGGAGTGTTGTGTCCAGTTCTGGGTTCCTCATGGCAACAGAAACATGGAGCTCCTGCGGTGGGCTCAGCAGAGGTAACAGAGATGATGAGGGATCTGGAGCATCTCTCTTATGATGAAAGGCTGAGGGAGCTGGGGCTGTTCAACATCAAGAAGAAACAACTGAGAGGCAATCTCATCAGTGTATATAAATATTGGAAAGAAGGGTGTCAAGATGATGGACAAATGGTAGACCATTTTCCCAGAGATGCCAAGCAATTTGACAAGAGGCAGTGGGCAGACACTGATGCACAGGAAGCTTCACCTGGACACGAGGAAGGACTTCTTTACTGTGCAGTGACTGAGCAGTGGAACAGATTTCCCAGAGAGGGTGTGGAGTCTCCCTCACTGGAGATATTCAAGAACTGTCCGGACAGAATCCTGTGAAATGTGCTCTGGGACAGCCCTGCTGGAGCAGGGAGGTTGGACACCTGTGGACCCACTGTGGTCTCTTCCTATTTTACTCATTCTGTGAAGATGACAGTTCTGGAAACACAAAATGGCATCAATACTAGTCACAGGTCTTGCTATCGAAATCATGTAAAGAAACATTTTCTCACTGACAGCTCATGCACTTTTTTTGATAGTGCTGGTGGAGGCTGGTAAAGACAGTGTTATATGTTGTACTACTGGAACTAGATTAGCAACCACTTTGCAAACAACACTTCAAAATTTAGCTTATACTTCTGAAAGGCACTTATGATGACCTTAGTTCTAACCCCAAGATAGCAGGTGGGCATCAGAGCTTCACTCAGATGAAAATAATTTTTAAAAATCAGGTCTCAGAACACTGCTTAGCATTTTGACAAACTGAGAAAAAAAAATGGATATCATATAGTTGGTGCAGAAGTTTTTGGCTCCAATTGCCTACTTTAGAGGCCTGTATTTACCAGCTCAATAAAAATATTCAGCAGTAAATGAATGCTACTACAGTTAAGAAGCGTCTAATCAAAGAGCAAGAAAAGGTGTTTGTTAAGAGCTAGTTATTTTAGCAAGACTATCTTTTTAATGAACAATTTTCCTTACATGGTACCTGAATGAACTGGTAGGGTTCCATGCCTTCAAAACCCTTGTGTGAAACAAGAACTAGAAAAGCCTCCCTCACACCCTCCTGTGCATGAATATCGGAACAGATATTAAATGTAAGAAACCAAGCCCCAGTGTTTCTTTCTGTATCCATGAAATAAACAGTAGCCAAAACTGAGTAGGTTCATTAGGTACTTACAGAATTTTTGCATTGCAAAGTCAGTTTTAAAGAAAGCTGCATTTAAAAACATTTTATAGCTGTATGCTAAACATGGTATAATCTTCCCAAACTGGAACGCTTAGGTGCTCCCATGGTTATGTCCAAAAGAGGCTTAACTGAAGCATCAAATACTAGTCCATGTAGCAGAAACTGCCATTACCCAGTCACTAACAGGTTTTGAGTATACAAACAGGCTGGTTAATATAGTAAATAGAATGCCACGAGCGGGAAGTACTCATACCATAGTTAATTGCAAGAATTTTTCCAGTGTTACAAGCAAATGAAGAGTAACAGCTCTTCAGGAAGACAAACAGCATACATATAAGAAAAAATAATCTATGGTTCCCTGAATAAGCAAAGTCTTGGGTTTTACAAAAACATTAGCCAGTGGCAGAAGTACAAAGACAAAAAGACAAACATAATGGTGAAGCAGAAGGCAACCTTTGCAAGATTTAGATGTGAATTCTATCTGTAGACGCTGACTTAGTGCAAGTGATTTTAGGAATACCATGTCCATCTCTGAGCACTCAAGACCAGCAGTATCTTTTGAATGTTGGATTTGCTGTTGTTACTGAGAAGAAAAGGACTCTTTAAATATATTTTAATGCCAAGTAAAATTGTTCTTTGTAAGAACAATTAGAGAAGAAGACTGTCTTTCTTTGTCTAAGAACTTCATCCCAGAATAATATCAATTCTCCAGTTCTGCTAACAATCAAAGTGGCATATTGAAAAGGACCCTATAATACTCTTCATCATTCCATCCCAGTAACAAAACTACTCTAGCTTTGGTTGCAGTCTGATTTTTAAAACTATAATTAATGTGGACAAAAGAGGAAGTTTTGTTGGTTTATTTTTTTTAATTTCTATGTCCCATTTAAGCTCACCAAATACATGTCTCAGTAAAAACTACTTCAGATCTTAAGTGGCCCATTAAGATCCATTGTAAGAGACATGGGCAGCATTTACATTCAATATAAGGTTATCTTAGGGCAACTAGTGTTCAGTGCTCATTTCACAAAATTCAGGCAAAACAGACCATTCTTTAATGTACTTCAGCACTGGTGTCTTTTTTATGAAAACTTCTCAAAGATCATTTGAGTTTTACTATCATATGTAGCCAGACATACTATCTAAGCTCTGCAGTACTTCTGAGAACCATGAGTACCTAGGACTCCAACTGGTAGGACACCATCTATTCCCAAGCACTGCCAATTGTTTTCTGGTAAAAATCAGTTCCTCCACATGTCTAGATGTAGAAAAGGGACTTACACTCAAACATTGAAAAAGCACTTGTAAATCAGTATCCAGAAGCTGAAATTAAGTTAGATCCAACAGAAGTGCTCCTGTCTAATTGCAGGTTAACTCTTTTAGTCACACACAGTCAGTGAAAAACCCAAGTAGTGCAAATGCAAGGGTTAAAGCAAATCATCTGAATATCTGCTTAGGACCCCAGTTTACTACATACAGCCATTTGACAAGAGAGGTACACAGCACATATTATTGCATATGCTTATTTTTGTTAGCATGAGAAGTACCCTAAGATACCTGCCATGGCTGTGTACTCCACAGTGTCATAGTGGAGAAAACAGTGTTTTCTCCAATATCACACAGTTCATTCTTTCAGAATTTAGTACAGACAAGTCAGGGCTAGCAGTCTGTTGGAAATGAACAGGCCCTAAGAAGTAGGCCTAAGAATTGTGAGAATACATGTCAAAGACAATTTATTTCATCAACGCTTCACTGTAAAGTGTTGACCATTTAAAGATTATTCTTCAGTTTTCAAAACTCAGGGAAGATCTCATCATATGTCCTGTTACAAGAAGAGTTTCAAGATTAACCATGGATCCAAGACTACAGCATACTATTTACTCAATTAGTAACTTAAAAGCACTTTAAAAACCTAAATTCTATACCCAGCGATATAACCTATTATCGTTTGGGCTTAGTGAGTTTGTTTGTTTGGGTTTGGCTGTGGTGTTGTTTTGTTTTACTACAAAATACACTATTCAAAGGGGGAAAAATACAATTTCTCAATAAGCTGAGATTCAACCTAGTGGATAGTCACAAAAAACCTTCCCAGACCTGAGTTTCAAAACTGAGAAGCAAAGTTCAACAGGGGTAGGTCTGAGTTCAGACCTTTTGAAACATTTCCCACCTGAATAAACAGACACTGCTGTAGTAAAAGTTAGGTCTCTCCCACCTGCAGTCGCCCTTCCCTGCTGCACATGCCTGTATTTGCAGTCAGCTAGGTTACAGTACTGACATAGCTCACTGCACAAACATTGGTGCTGTAGTAGACAAGTGGAAGAAGCAGTGCTTACCTATTGGGGTGATTCCCACCATTCAGTGGCAAGGTCTGTGAAAATTTAATAATCAGAATGTTTGCAAAGAGCACAACCACAAACATCAACAAAACAGTGCCTGTGAATCATTTGCATGTATGTGGAGGAAGAAGAACCTGAGAGCAGCTATGTATTTCAAGTTCTCCCCTCCCATTACAGAAAATGAGTGATGCAGTCTGCTTAAGTTACCTAACTTGATAATAATAACTAAAAAAACATAAATCATGACTAGTTACTGGAAATGTCAATATATGCTTGTATCTGGCAATCCAGCGTCATCTATTACATGTTTCAACAGTATTTTCCTAGATTAATTTTTTAACGATGACTGGCATTCATCACTCCTTGCCACCAAAGAAGTGTGTCAGAGTGCAGTCAGTTGCCAGCAGCATGATTGTGATGCAGTTCCAGAAAATCAATATAGTATTGAAACACAGTTCCATTACTTCACCAAATGGAGTAATGCCACTACCAGGACTCTGTAGATAAAACAGAGCTCAACACTGCATAGTGCAAGGACCAGGTAGAATAAACGCACAGCTCCCTCTAGCCTCTTCTCCCCTCTAATATTTCTGTCCTGAACACAATACTAATTTTGGTAGATCTCACGTGGCTGAGCCTTGGGAAATATAGAAAATTTGAAACAGAACGGAGAAAAGAAGTCTACTATCTAAACTGGATATAAAATGAGATCTTTCATAACGCAGTGCTTTCAACACCCATTACACCTTACCTTTAAGACTGAATATATCTGAAAAAGCCTTGCAGGATGAACAGAACAAAACCCTGAAGTAGAAAGCATGCTCTTTGAATTTATTTTTTTTTTACAGAAAGCTTTCACCTAAGTAGGGCTTTTAAATAGGGCATTTAAATACATGTTTCATAGTATCTTTAAAATAGAAGAAAAAAAAAAAAAGAAGAGGTGGACTCTAGGGTTTTTTCACTTTAAATAATACAGAATGCTCAGCTTCTTTTTTCACTGTCACAGTTAACTGTTACTACACATGGGGAGACCTGAGAGTCTTCTCCAGTGCAAAACTGTCTCAGATGGGAAGTGCACATTGGTAAAATACAGGCACATATACTCATGCAAGGTCCATTCCAGACCTAGTCGCAGCCTGCCTGGGTATGAACACATCACACTAGCTTCCTTGCTAAGCACCTCTTAACTTTTAACCTCTGGACTAGCAGAGATCTTGGTCCTTGGTAATTATTTTAGGCCTCAACAGCTTCCAAATTACAGACATCTAGAGGAGAAGAAAAACTAAGTTGCAGTCTGGTTGAAGTATCTGCATTGTTTATATGGTTTGGAATACCTTAGAAAACCATAGCTTCAACTAAAACAATGTCCGAGGCACCTATACTAATGAGAAGCTACCAGTAAATTAGTGTTACATTATATGATAATGCTCTTCTCTGAAGTACACCAGTGCCTAGACAGAGATGTGAAAGGCAATGATTTAAAGAGTGATTAGCTAAGAGCCTTTAATAAAATTATAGTTTTATGACACAATCATAAAGAATAAATGTTTAGCAACAAAAATTCCCATAAAAGTGATACCTAAATTCAACTTTAAACTTTTACCAACTAGCAGGCAGGAATACTCTGCTCAGTTCTAGTTAAGTGTCATTGCCATCCCTGATAAGAAGTGCTGACCTGTTACAGAATTACAAGCCATTGCAATCTCTGTGGCTCCAAGACTGTGTATTTCCTTAGATACTGCCTCAACATCTAGTTAAGTCCTGCAAAGATAATGGTAACTGTGGTAGAGCAAACACTGTTTTGGAAAAAGGAATCACAAGAACACATATAACACACACACATCCGATGCTTGCCTTGAGAGTAAAAATAATGAGAATTAATACTGAGAATAAAAATGAGAATAATAATAATCTCAACATGATGAATCAATGTTTATTTTCAGCAGAAGTTGGATTTTTCCAAAAAGGGTGGCCTATAAAATCTTAATAATGCATGGAAGTACCAAAAGAGACCAATTGCAACTTAATTCATTACAAATACCTTCACTAGGTCAGCAATCATCCTCCCATGATGCTCACGACATGCATTTATGTTTTACCAGGCCAGAATACCTGGTTCAGATTTCTCATGCTTGTTTTGAAGACATAAAATGACTGTGTCAGAATATAATTCAAGCATGGTAGATGTCTACACATACTGTTCTCTGAAAAGTAGTTTATTAACCATTTCAGGCTGACTTACAGGCAGTCTGTTTTGGTATTTATACATTACTAAATCTTAATCAAGTTTTGTTATCTGTAGACCTTGATATACTCTCCATTCTGCTACAGACGACATCATAAACTAATTTGCTGCCATTACTTTTACACAGTAAGCATCTCATTTTACCCCTGAGACAGCAAGACAGCCAGGAATTGCAGTAACACTGAACTACTGCCAAGAAGCTCACCTTCTGCTCTACTACCTGAACTATTTCTATGGAGCACAGCTGATAAAAGTGTTGCTAAAACAAAGTCTAGGGAAAGCTACCATTAAGTCTTGTGTGAGGAAAACAGGTTAAAGAACTTGAGTCTGGACAAATTCAATGATCAATAATACTTCTGGGTTCCAACAGATTTACAGTGTTCATTTCTTGTTACTGAGATACAGAAAGCAACTGAAACATTTCAGCACTGTAGTTTGTCCTGTTTTTATTAAATGTGTTTTACTAACTGGACATACTTCAAATAGTGTAAGATCTAGGAGTGGATCAGCCAGTTGCAGACTACCAAAAATTAAAATACTTATTTCTAGGCAAGTGAAGCACTAACAAGTATACCCTAAAATACTAATCTTTCTCAATATTCTCCAGCCAGCTTAAGAACTCTAGTACTCTAATTCTGCCATCTCAAACTGACACATATCACAACTACCTTTACGAGGATAACATATAAATATAGTCCAACAAAACTGAAGATGAAGCCTTTATAAAGACACCTTGATTAACATGACATGACAGAGATGAGCACATCTTCCAGAAGTTTCTACCTTGTAATTCCTTAAAATTCAGCATGAATGATGGGAAAAGCAAGTAGCAAATTTAGATATTTGTCGCAGCCATCATGTAAAGGCCATCATCTGAAGTAGTTATGGAGAGGCTATGCATCAATAAATCAGGAATTAATACCAGATATTCTGTTTAATAGGACATCAATTTCTGCATCCCTACCAGAATTCACAGCTGTGCGTCTTCCCCATTGTGTCTGTAAAGAAAAGTATTCATTCCAGCCTAAACAATAACTGCATCACTGTCTCTACTTCCCCTGCTCACAGACCGAAGTACAAGCAGTACCAGCAAGAAGAAAAATGTATCAATGGTTCCAGATTGAAACACGATACTTACCTGGTCAATGCATACAGCAGCCTAAGTTGCCAATAGAAATCCTGACTATGCTTCAGAGCTGTTATTTGAGGATTTTTAATGCAATCAGATTTCTGCTCAAAGAAGACTGTGCAATACAGGCAATGAACATATGAATACATGTTATCAACTAGGATAGAACACAAAATCCATGTTTCTCTATTAAACAATACTATATTGTATGTGGTCAATCCAACAAAAGGTTGTCCACAATGGTTATATGACTCAACAGTAACTATTGATAAGAATTTGTTTTTATGCAACAGGAATGAGGAACTGGAAGAAGTGAGACAGACTGGCAGATAGAGAAACAAGAAAGGACATCCTGCGTGTCTGGCCTATATAATCCATAGGGCTTGATACACTTACCTTCTGTGAGGCAAAAGACACGCACAGACATACAGGATAAATCAATAAGAAAGTGTCCTGAACTACTCTACATTTCTCTAGTTTCAAGTTTCCCAAAAAAATGTTTAATAGCAGCACTGGCCCAAAGCCAGTTACTCACCAATTGGTTTCCACCACACACCCAATGCATAATTACCTGGCTTGCCTGATGGTATTGCACATGTTGAACAGTCTGAACTACACCAGCAGAACAGTGAATTCTTCATTATATGTAATTAGACTAAGAAAGCCCCTGCCGGTTTGGTAAGCCAACTTCCCTCCCCCAAGTTTTCTGTGTTCTAACCACTGAAATGGGTGAGCTCTCCACCAGCCAGTTACTACAAGATCAGTTTACAAGCTCACACAGCATACCAGTACTCATTAAATACTGAATATAATACACAGACCATCATGTGACCCAGGTACATTAAATTACCAATGATTTTGCAACTTGATTCTAGAATGCTCAAATTTTAGACCTCAGTAGAGCATAGAGTATCAACTGTTGAATTAAAAGCCCAGTGAATCTTGGTGTAGAAATACTCTGAAATCCATGGATACCAGCATTTAGAAATTAATTCAAAACAGCTACAAAATCAAGACCTCTGCTCTGAACAGTAACAGATGTCTGATACTTAACCATAGCTGCACTAAGTAGGTGCTGGCCCTGGCCAGATTTAGAGAGATTCAGGCTTCCCAGTAACACATTCCTACATTTCAGGGTTTGTCTTCCTTGTTAGAAGGTGGTCTGCAAAGGAATTCTATATTGCAACACCCCAAAGCATACTGTTTAAAATGTCTTTAAAATATTTGCTAGCATATTTACTGTTCTTGACCTTAATGTGCCAAGATACTACTCAAGTCATTGTACCAACAACTGTGGTTTTTAAAATTTTTCAGCTCTCTACAGATGGAGATTTGTAGTGTTTATTAAGAAACTATGACACTAAAACACTAGGAAAGCTGGAGTTCTGGAGACAAAATATTTGCTCCTCTTCAACAGTTCAGTGGATTTGTAATATGATATGCTTAACCCAAATAGCTACAAACATTTGTATCCATTTTAAATCAATGAGAATGTTTCCATTATTTTAATTGTATATAATCCTGTGTGTGATTAGCAATTTTAAGTATATATTCCAAAAAAATGATGGTATAATTTAGACTTTTGGCAGAAACATCACTTTCTTGGATATGTAGACAGCTGCAAGTCTGGGTTTATTCTGTTTGAATTTTTTTAATGGAAGGGAAGACAACAGAAAAATAAAAACAAGCCTAAGGAGCAAAGAGTCATTCCTTCCTACATCTTGACCTGTGACCCCCAGTGATAGCACAGAGACAAGGATGCAGCTGTTATCACCACACATGCAAGAAAGTTAATAAATTTAAGAATTCAAATGTCCTAAACATCTTGAAGAGACATCTGTAACTCCCACAGTAATATGCCAATTTCACATCCAAATTATTAAGTGACCAATATACAAAGGACATGATTTGTAACTTTTGTAGACTGCCTCCACCTTGCAGTTTGCCAGATCATACCAGATTTCTGTTGCTTTGGAACATGGATGAGTTTCCATTCCACTATCAGACAAGCCAGGTAGTCTGGATTATTTTTTCAAATCACTATACAAATTCCTAAGGATATGACTGTGGAAACTTTTCATAGGTATCCATGTCACATTTTTATCTACCAATTTGTATGAGATCTGACTAATTTTACAGATTTTATTCCTTCTAATTTCCTTAAGCTCTCAAGTGGATTCCCTAGTTTACTAGGGAACCTGCTGTGAAGCCGACTTCCTCAAAGCCTTCAATTTATTGAGAAATTCCCATGTAGTTCGATATTCTATGAAGACTCCAGAAGAGTGAACACGAGCTTTCCCTGTTCTGGAATTTCACCCTAGCGTACTGAGTTTAAAGCACTCGTTTTCAGGACTGAACATCGCCTAATAAGCCGGGAAAGGTTCTCACGGTGAGGAACTGGGAGCCGAGACGGCTCTTCCAGAATTCCGATGTGGCTACGGCGGAGATAAACCTCTGCAGATCGCGGTGCGCCCCTCTCGGATCGCACAGCTCTCCCCTCACCGGGCTGATGCACGGCACCGACTGCAGCAGGATTGCTGCTGCTGGCGCACCCCCGCCAGTGAGACCCCTCGCCTCCGTGCGCATCCAGCAGCGCCCACAGCTCCGCGGGCGGCCGCTCCCACCCCCAGCCCCGGCACCAGCCCGGCGGCCCCCGCGACATCCTTACCCCATGGCGGCCGGCAGCGCCTGGCACCGGTGGTGCCGCGTCCCCGGGGCGCTCCTCGCCGCGCTGGCTGCTCCGCAGCCCCGTGGCGGCGGGGCCGCTGCTCTGAGCTCGCCGCAGCTGCCGGGGGCCGAGCAGGGCCGCCCGCACCCTAGGGAGCGCCCCCCGCGGGCCGGGCTCCCATGGCCACCGGCCCCGCCGGGCGCCCGCAGGCAGCGGCTCCGGGCCCCGGGCGGGCGGCAGCGATGGCTTCGGGGGCGGACGAGTCCCCTCCTGCAGGCGAACGGGGAGGCGCTCGCCTTCTTCGCGAGGGACTGGCGGCGGCTGCGGCGCTTCTCGCCGGGACGTGCGCGGCCGCGGAGGGCTCTGTGTGCCTCAGAGGCGGAGCGGGATGGGGCAGGCGGTGCGCACAGAGCTCCACGCCGACGCTCCCCCTAGCACCGCCGCCAGCAGCGTGGCGGGCACGGATGCATTTTCCCGAGAAGGCAGAGCGAGCCGTGGAACCGGCGCTGGCATCGGACTCCCGGCGAGAGGCCGCTACCGACGAGATGCGGCCGCGCGTCGCCCGCGGGCACCGGGGCACCGCGTTCCCCCGATCCGCCCGCCCGCCCCCGGCTGCGGAGATGCGGGGCACCGCTCCTCCTTCCCGCGGCGGCGGGCCCGCTCCTCGCCGTCACGCCTTCTTCTGCAGCAAGCGGGCGGGCATCGTCCTGGGGCGCGGCGGATCGGTCACTGACAGCGGGCGGCGGGAGGGGCTGCCGCCGTCGAGCCCGCGCTGTTCTGCGGCGGGGCCGCGGGCTGAGCCCCGCCGGTGGGACGGAGGGAGGGAGCGATGGCCGCCTCAGGCGGTGCCTGGCTGCTCCGGCGCCACCGAACCGCTGCCTGTGCCTGCTCGTATCCCCCGCCTCCGCCTCACACCTCCGCCACCGCCCGCTCGTCCCCTCGCGGCGGGCAGGCGCAGCCGCCGCGCGGAGGGCGCACCTCCGTCCCGCTCCTCCTTCCCGGGGAACGGGAAGGGAAGAGAAGGGAAAGGAAGGAACGAGAAGAGCGGAGTGGAGCCGCGCCCTGCCCTACAGCCCCGCGCCGCACGCAGCCAGCGCGCTCCTGCCAGCGGCGGCACCTGCCCGCTCTGCCTCCATCCTCCGCCCGGGGAGCTTTAAATAGAACACGTCACCGCGCTCCCCTACGCACCGACGTCACGCCCTGCTCCCGGCGCTGACGTCACCGGGGTGCGGAGGATGATGTCAGAGTGGTCCACGCCGCCGGAAGCTCTTCTATAATAGGGAACGGCGGCGGGGGGAGAGCGGAGCGGGGAGGGCTCGGGGCGCTGGCGGCGCCCGGGCCGCCTCCTCCCACCCCCGGCCCCTGCGGCGCCGTCTCCACGGCAACGCCGCGCCCAGCGGCTCGGCGGGGAGAGCCGGTGTCACGGAGTCACGGGCGAAGGCGGTGCGCAGCCCTCTCCGGAACGTGGCTGCTGCACCTCCGCCTTGCCAAAACACAGGCCCGCGTCCCCGTGCTCTGCAGGCACCCTGCAGACACTTAACACAGACAGCGTTGCCGGAAGAACGGGGAAGAAACACAGCAGCCGTTCTAAAATTATCCCCCCAAAAACGTACATTCCCGCACATCCACGCTAGTACTATCGAAAAGAAAGTAAACTGGACAGGACCTATAATATCTGGCTGAGTTCTTCTGTTGTGCCATGCGAAGAGCAAGCTTCTAATCCATCACAGCTGTCCAAGTTCCAGCACCATGTACTATCTTGCAGGGATATACCTCATCTAAAATTCTGCAAGTACTTCCATTAACTCCCTGAGATTCCCTCAATTTGTAAACATTAGGTTTAACTACTCCAGTACACTGCCAGTGGCATTGGGATGCCCCAGGTGGAACATGCTCCTTGCTATGAATATTTTCATGGTATCTCAGTATTTTGATGGTATTTTCTGCTTAAGTGAGGTTGTAGCTACCAGAGGCATATTAAACTACAATGAGCATAAGAGGAAAATATTGATACTATACTATATACCAATCTCCACATAAAAATTGAACAAGCCTAGAATATTACCAGTGTGTGTTACAGAAGTGTAAAGCATGATAAAACAAAATATGCTAAAGCTGTTGCTTGTTAACGAAGAGTTACTTGTCCTCTCATAGAACCTCTATTACTTGTGACCAAGTATATTCCATTGAGAGGCATAAAAGACAGCTAAAGCATTAACCTAACAATCTGATCTTCCTAGGGTCAGGCTGCACATTTCCAAACTTTATTTTAATTTACAGATGAATGCTTTACAGACTATTGTTTCAACATTTTGACCTCTAAAATGAATCAGCTATGGGAAAAGCAAGCACGGTAAATTAAATATCAAGGCAAACCTCCTCCAATCACAGTCATAGGAAACCCAGCATGAATCATTACTATGGGAGTAGCAGCAAGGCATACTGCCTCACAAGGCAGAAAAGAACAGCTTCCTCAGTTGTCCATTTCTCATTTCCCACACACCACCTCATAAGCTACAGTAAAGGCACTGAGCTAAAAAAAGTTTAGTCTGAGTGACAACAGTCTAAAGTTTGTTGTGTGCAATGCTCAGAACCTGCATAGTTATGATAAGGCTGCATTACTTCACTGGACTGCAATTGCTCTGGTTGGGCTTCACCTACTAGCTCTGAAATACGAAGTTCTATGTATTTTCCACTAAAAATCAAACTGTGTGTGTGGACTTCTATCATAAAAGGGAGGATCTCTGGTGTTGGGGTGGGGGGGAAGATGGAGATCCACAACTATTCCTTTTTCTATATGATTAGAGTGAAAAAGATCAAAATTAATGCCAATTAGGCAAGCACAAATAATAAGTAGCTTATATGTACGTATTCACTGATGTCAAGAAGCTAGGAGTCCATATTCATTAGCTTTTAAAAGTCTGAAATGATACTCTGCACGCAGCAATGGCAACAGGGAACAGGCAGGTCAACAGCAACGAAACTAAGGCTTTCGTTTCATATACAAGTAACTGTTACATCAGTTTTGTTCTTTCAGCTCAAGCTCACACACTAATGCAAATGCTTTAGTATTTCATTATGTTCACAGTATTTTGTTTAGATATCACAAAGATGATTCCATCTGTCTCTGCCTTTCAACTTGTTCACGTATTTGTCGTGCATGAAGTATGCTTTTCTACAACATGGTTACAAACCCAGAAATCCCCAAGAATTAAGATAAAAGAGAAAGATATTAAAATAGACAAATACACACTGAACCCTGGGGTGAAGAATAGTGTGTTCACTTGCGAATCAGAGGTGTGAACAGAATCGTGGACAAAGAAATGTGGGATCTCAATAATGTCTTTATTTACTTGTTAAATAAATGGGCTGTATATTTCATGCCCTTCTATAAGTAATAAAATATGAGTACTGGGATGGATAAGATCCTGGGTAGGGGATCAGAACTGTAGAGACAAAGCTTTACTTCAAGTAAATCTGATTTTTTTTCATTATTAATTCTTCATTTAAACAATTTTTATTTATTATTACATTTAAGTGCAGAAATTCCACCTAATTGATTACTTCTCTTCCATATTTATTGTTACATTGCCTCCAGTTCTGACAGGTTTCTCTAAGATTTAAGCTTTGTCTCAATTACACCCTTTTACAATCTTGATTAGTTTTCAGGTTGATTTTGTTGAGTTAACATTATTTGTCTTGTGGGGAAAAGCCTCTCTTCATACTTGCCAACCTTACTGAAATCCCTTTTCTGTCTTGCCATTCCCCAAATTAATATATGATATTAATATATGATACAAAAGCATGGTGATCTATGTCAGCTAAGGCAGAACTGTACATACAGATACAAAGTAAGCAAGCAGGGTGATTAATCATAGATATTAACATGAGAAATACACAATCACCTCATCTTGAAGACTGAAGTGACACAAAATAGAGGATTTTAACAGTGATGGCAAGACTTTTAGCTCTAAGTTAATTGCTTTGGGGTTTTCCCCCTGGTATTTTAGAACACTTCTTTGTCTAGAGCACTTTGATGGAGGCAGTCTTGAGCATGCCTGGAAGTCATCAGCAGCTCAGTGGCTTTCCATCACAAAAATACCAGGTAATGCCACAATCAAATAAGAGATGGATGGCTTCAGGCAAGGCAAAGCACAGGGTGGTGCAGGGGAAAGAGTGTTATTTTGCAGAATTGAAGTAGCATACTCCTGGTGTGTATGTTCGTAGCCAGCTATTGAGCTGCCAAACCCTGTTCTGACACCCTTGCCCAGGATGGCCAACCAGATGGGACAACACCTGTAAACTTGGCAGCAGTTACTGGTATCTCTGAAAGGAATGCTACTTTGAGTGTCTCAGTGGGATACCTGTAGAAGGAAAAAAAAAACCCAGATGGCTCTGCTGTCTGAATCTCAAGCCTGCTATGAATCAACATGAGCTGACTGCTCAAAGTCCTGGAAGAGCAGAACATCAAGAAGCACTAGAAAGGTCTGCATTTTGCCTAACATTGCATGGTACCTGTTTTTTCTCCATGCAAAACCAGATCTGTACCACTTGATTGCACACTGGCTAGGAGCTACCATTCTTATGGAAAAGACAGGGGAATCCCATTAAGCAATATTAAGCAGTGAAAATATTTGAATTGCAATTGTTTGTTCAGGTCTAGTTGACAGGCTCAAAACAAAGGAATTCTAGCTGCAGCAAAACCAGAAAGAAACTGCTAAAGAGTTGTTTAGGGAACCTTGGAGCAATTATGTGAGAATAGAAAACGAAAAATTGGCTTGTTTGGTTTCTGAAAGGAAAATCCAATATGACATATTATTATGTTCTCCAAATATTTTGGGTGAGATTAATATTAGCAAGGGAGAAAAAAGAGCTATTAAGTAGCAAAAGAATTAACAAGTGTAAGCCTTCTAAATTTTTTTTTTTTTTCTGGTACTCTAAGGGTTGTTGCTCCTCAAGAGCAATAGGAGTAGCCTTCCTAAACAAGAATTGGGTGCAAAAGAAGCAATGACTGAAAAGTAATTACAGATGGCAGCCATCTCTGACTCCATCTGGGAAAAGGTAGAGTGGTAACTAAAGACACAGACATCTTTGCTACAGCAGCTCACGGCCTGCAGCCTTTCTCCATGGTTCAGGGCTGGGGTACTACTGCTCCTCTCTTACATCAACTATTTATTTATGTTTGTTTGTACTGTTTGTTCAATACCAGGTGAGTTTAAATTCTACAATCCCTAAGGAAACCAAGGATGTTTATTCCCGTTGAAGGTGAGGGAGCCAGCACCTCACACTTGCCTAATTTCTGATCCATTGCTGTTATTTAATGTCTCCTTCCTTCTCCTACTCCTTTATATCTTCTTGTCCTCTTTTCTCCTGTCTAATCACAAATTTCTCTCCCCACACACATGATACTTTCAGTGAGTGGGATCACTTCTCAATCATTTTTCCTTGCAGGATCTGCATTTAATATATAAGTGGAGAAAAGAGGGGAGGAGAGTAAATGTCATCCTCTTCCCTGAGCCCAAGGTTTTTGTCTGCATTTTCATCAGTCTAGAATAAACTTCACTATTACATCAGGTGGGCCTGGAGGGATTCTGGACCAATTTTACAGCCACTGTTTTTTTCTCATGGAATAGATGAAGAAACATAAGTGTTGCCTGATATGCAAGTAAATGTGGTACTCTCAAACTAAGACTAGATTTGATTTTGAATGCGAGTGTATGACATAATTCCCTGAGATGCCTTATGGTCCAATATTTCTAACTCTGTGCTGTTGCCAGTGAATGCTAATTTTCCAGCACCCACTTCCAACATTTCATTGTCTTGCCACCAGAAATGTATTGCACATCTCCTACACAGCTCTGTGGCAGTACACCCCTACTGGAATTTTTAAAAGATACTGATCCCTGACTAATGCTTTTATTTCTTACTTAGGTTTATCAGCGGCTGTTATTTCCTCCAGTGTTTTTTCTGACTATACAGAAAGCAGAGTTTATGCCACTAGAGTGATTAGGTCAACTTGTTATTTCTGTCTTATTACACCAAGTTTACCTAGAGACATCACTCAGTTTTGGTTTTGCAGTTTCAGATGAAGACTAGTAAAATATTGTAAAGTAATCACTGTAGTTTTTACATGTGAGTACTGAGAGAGTATATATGAGAAGGAGGGAGGAGTTGGGGAAAGCATTTTTAGGGGCAAAGCCTTGAGGTTCCTAATGTTCAGCATCAGTGCATTCCTTGCATATCATTTGAGAATAGCCAATTAAAAGAAGACACAACTTCACATAAATCTTGCCCTTTATCTGGCAGATGCAGGAATTCTGAACGGGGCAAGGTAATATTCAGGTTTATAGCCCAATGAAAGCTTTTCAGAGGCTTGATACTGCTCACCAAGTATTCGGAAGGAAACTGGAGAAGAAGGAGCAAGAGCTCTGTCCTGTGAAGTACAATGTGAACTGCTGCAGGGAAGCAAAGACATTTGCAAAACACAAACTTTTTTATTTTCACGCCTTGTTTAGGAAGTATACCATTATACTGGTTAAATTGAACCATACTAAAATTACTGTTTTCAGTTTACCTCTTGTAGATTACTTGTGTTTTCTAAGATTTTGCTCTTCATGTGATAATACTTGTAAATGTGATGGCCATCTGTGCAATTCTAACTCAGAAGATGTGCATTTTAATTCCTTGGCCAAAAGTTAGCCATAATATTATTTTCTATATACACATCATATAGTCACTCTGAGAGTGACAGATAGAGTCAGCCACAGTTAACATCTGATTTCTGATATTGGCTGAGTAGCCAGTGCCATTAATATACATTGTAAGTAGCACTCAGTATAAATAGAATCCACATAAAAAAGACACATTGAGTTGGATAAAGAGGAAGTAATTAAAACCATAGTATATTACATACCTAAAGGTGTAGAGTTAAGGCTTCCATGGCAACCTTAACCCTGCATTTCCTGCCTTTAGTGATTTCAAAAGCTCAGCTTCACTCTTGCTTTAATATAGTATTTCATACTGAATATTTTCACCGATAGAAAGGTTATTCTGAAACCTGACATTTCTAGGACTCCTAATACTAACCCAGTTTGCACAGCAACAACTATAAATTATTCAGAAGAAACTGAACTAATACATAGTGCACAACAAAGACTGAACTTGCTTTAAGCTGGTGTAATGTATTATGGATATGTGGTAATCTCTTCATATATAAAGTGCTTGCAGCTCTCCTTTGGATCTCTATTTCACCGCCTTTGTGATGCTGGCTGAAAAAGTATCTGGCCTGAAAAACACCATATTAAACTGAAGATGAGAAGGAATATGCCTGCAAATATAAAATTAGGAAAAGATTTTATTTTAATTACAGCTAATGAAAAATATTAGCAAGTATGCGTGGAAAATTGGTGGTGGTGGTAATGAATATGAGCAACAGTGTGGATTACTGTTTAAAATTGTTCCAATTTTGAACTTCTAACTTTTGCTTAGACTTCTGTAACTTGTTTCAGGAAGTGTGTATGGCACAGATGTATGTGTCCCTCTCTTGGCTACCTGCATTTTTACATGAGTGTCAACTTTTATGGCTTACTAGTAACATAAATACTATTGGTTTGAGATAGCATTGAATAGGCACTTCATTTTTAGAGCCAAAGTACATAGGACCAGCTCTTTATAGGACGCTTTACTTAAATGTTTATTAAAAACTGTGTCTTCAGTTATTCCTATTATAGGACTTCATAGAAAAGTTTGGAAGAAAACATCTATTTGCATCATATTTCAAAGCTTAAGGTAATCCTTTTTCTTGTTAACAAAAATGTTCTGATTTCTTGAGTAAAACTCCTAAACACAAGTACATTTTATTTCAAAGCTTTAATGGTACAGGAAAATGTACTTGGTCATCTATGTCTGTAATTATCTGAAGGATGTCAAGACAATTGATTCAGGCTTTTCTCAGTGATGCTAAGCAATAGCACAAGAGCCAATGGGCAGACACTGATGCACAGGAAGTTCCACGTGGACGTGATGAAGAAGTTCTTTACTGTGCAGTGACTGAGCAGTGGAACAGTCTCAGTTCCAGAGGGTGTGGAGTCTCCCTCACTGGAAATATTCAAGAACTTGTCTGGACACAATCCTTGAAATGTGTTCTGGGACAGCCCTGCTGGAGCAGGGAGGTTGGACCACATTGACCCGCTGCAGTCCCTCCCAACCTGACCCATTCTGTAATTCTGCCAAATGTATTTGAAATTTGGAAAACTGTAGAACAGCTTTTGTGTAAGTAGACATGTAATACTCAAAATATTAATATCATTAATAATCTTCTCAGTGGGGGTAAGATTAAAATTAAGTAATTTCTTAGTTGATAGTACATATCTTTGACAACAAAGCCATTATGTAAGTTTGGGGTTTTTTTTCCTATAAAATTCTGTCATCATTTACATCCAAATGATAAAATTTAGTTCTTAAACATGAACAAGCTCATGAATGAAATAAAACTGGGCATTCAGGTGCATTTTCCACAAACAAGTAAGCAACCAAAACCAGAGGTAAAAGTCAGAAAGACACAGTAAAGAAATATAATACAAGAGAATTCACGCTGGCCACCAAAGATAGCTCTTTCACCCTATTCAGCCTCTGGCATTATATTCAGAAGATGTCAGGAAAATATAACTCAGGTAGGAAGTTATATTTTATTTACTAATCCACAGTAGGACCTTCCCAATTTGTTCAAGTCCCAGTATGCTCATGGAGAACTCATAAATTCTCAGTGCATGCTTAAATGTATAAATTTTAAAACAAATATAAAGTAGAGATAATACTGACTTTATTAAATGTTTAATTCAATAGAGAAAAAAAAAAAGTATCTGTCTGTCTGTCAGTTTGGGGATGTTACTGTATGCATGAAGATAAGTTGATGGATATTGCCTCCAGATCCATTAACCTTAAATAAATTTCTCTCAACTACTTATAAAAACTGGGTAACAGTGGATTATCTACTAGACCTTTGTAGCAACAATAAAATTCTTATTAAAACCTTAACCCTCAGAAACAGACATATCAGGCATGCCTTTCAAAAACTTAACTGACTAGTTTAGGGCATGAAGAACATGAATATCATCCTAAGGGTACAACGGGCTAATACAAAACTGAAAAAAACCTCAGATTTGTAGAGTTGTGCAGAATAAATTTGCTTTATCCAGTGTTTTCAATCAAAATTCATGACCCTGTGTTTTAAGACATGTCTCACTTCATGCAAGAGAGAAAAGATTAAAATTTAGGAAAATTTAGACCTTCATTTAAAACACTTGTATTTAAAGGAGTGTAATTACAAAATTTACAGAAACAAAGATAGAAGTAATAAAATTACTAGCAATTACTCATTAATCTAACCAGAGCAGAGCATTAACCATGTATAACCATTAACTCTCATCAAATGCATATGGCACATATTAAACAGTAATCTAATCTACAAAATCCTCATCTGAAGAAGGTACAGGGATAATTCATATGTAGTCATCCCAAATGAAGATAACTGTAAGTACATATTTTGCTATAAGTAATTATTATAGATTTATTAAATCTCTATTTTAACTGGATTTTAAAATTTAAAGTTGGAATTCACAGATTTAACTGACATGTTTGCAGAGTTACCTCACATTTTCATTTGGGAGCCATGATATTAATTACATTTAATACATTCTGTACGTATATTATGTGATACCTATATGCATATAAAATTAGTATAGTGTATGTAATAAATACTTTAAAAGCATGGAAGAAATCATATAAGGGCATCACTGAATCTGGCTGAAGGTTAAACATCAGTACAAGAATGCTGCACAGGGAAAAAAGACTGCATTTGTGTAATTATTAATTTTTCATTTAGAATTTTCTTGCTAAAGTTATTTTCTTGCTAAACGGTTGATGGACTTACTTTTAATGCCTTTATACCTTTTTAATATTGTTTTAAAATATGTTCTTTGTATTATTATTAAAAACTTGTATTGTTTTCCTGTGGAAAGCTGCTTTTTCCGTGGTACATAAAATTTGTTTTAAACCTAAGTCTCTGACTTGGCTTCAATCCCAGAATATCCTGATTTCTAAATGAAATTCAAAGCATTTCATATGGGTATCATGACTAAGAAGCTTCAATCTTCACAGTGGAGCCTGCATTGTATTAATCCTGTTATACCATTTATTTCATTGTAGCTACATTTTTTATTTTAATATATGTGCTATGTTTGGTCTCAGTACCAAACATGAAAAAGGGATACTTCGAATGAAGCTCTGTGTTGACATAAGTTTCATTATTTCAGACCTGGTCCCAGAGACTAACAACATCATAAATGAGCATATATTACAGGTGGTTTTGAAACAAAAAAATATGTTTCAAGTAAGTTAAATAAATGAGTAGGGACAGCGTGTACAAATGCATGTTTTTCATCACTGTTAACGAGTGCAGTAGTATAGGTGCCCTTTAATGAGGCTGTTTGCTATGGTAAAGCACATTCCAACCACATACCTGTCTGAACTCTTATAGGCCTCCCACAGTACCAAGAGGCAAAGAAAAGTCTGTAGACTTTTCAAAGCTTCAACAAAGGTTTCCATAGAGAAATTGACTTTTATTCTTCATTTTTTTCCTTCTTGAACTACTGACAATTGAGATGCTTTGATCAAACTTTCCGTCACTATTTACCTTCAGAGACTAACTAGCTAGAGCACTTCAGCTCCAAAAGCTTCAGAAAATTGCACTAAATAGGACTTTTATGTTGCATAATGATTTTCATTCTATGAGAGAGATTGCAGATGGCTCATCAGAGATCTCTTTGTCAATTACTTCTGGAAACCACTCTCTTTCCTGCATATCAGAACTAAGTATAGTTTGTAGTTTATAGAGCTGACTTTAGACACTGCCTCTATTACAGATCATAAATTTCCTTCAATGATTGCTCAGTTTCATGGCCGTTGTTCAAATAAATTTGTTTTACAAATAGTTCTTTTACAACAAATATACCATTTTTTTATTCTAATGCAAGCATCTTTTGAGGCAGAAACACGAGATTAGTCCTAACAACATTCTGTTTGGGGGAATCTGTTGGAATCACTAGTGGAAGTTCTCCAATTCTTTGTTGTATAGTTGTTCAGTTGAGTATCTGCTGATCAACAGTCCAATTCCTAACTAAAACTAGAAGTAAGATTTTATATGCCTTTTCTAACAGAAGAGTATCTATAAACTCAGATCACAGTCAGGGGCAGGAAGAAAGACAGCACACATTGAAAAAAATAGGACAGCTCTCAGCACATCAAAGCACAGAGATTTGTCTCAGAAGGCTGTTGGCAATTTGTAAAATGTCAGGTTATTTCAGGTGCCTCACTGAAATGTGCAGCTAGGTTGACAAGTGAATGCAGGCAAGACATGGGAAAAAATGCTTAAGAGTAAACAGTCTGTGCCAAAAAAAAAAAAGTTATTCAGTATCTCGATTGATGCAAACACAAAATCAATGTGCCTTTTGCCAAGAAGCAGAGGAAAGGAAACCAGGAAAATACATAGCAACACAAGTTACTTCAATCAGTCAAGGCATTTCTAAATTATTTTTTCTTTCTTTTTTCATTTTTGCTGTATAAAAAGATGTTGATCTTTAATAACCTGCTCTAAACACTGCCTGCTGCCAAGTATATTGATTGTGTTAGGTTAGACTTGTCATAGACCTCATGGCAGATGTGAGAAACCTAGAAGCAGCACATTATTTGGTTAATGGATAGATTATGGTGAGAAAAGCAGTCAAACGACCCAAAGAACGCCATTTGGATGTGGCAGGTGGGGAACTGGAGCTATAAGGACTTGTATAACAGATTTCTTATAGTTAAGACACAAAGTTTCAGTCTTGAGCAGGAAGTAGAAAGTTAAGTCTTGATTCCAAACAAACAACGCAGAAAGATTGTCATTGTTTAATCCCGTTTCGCAACCAGAGCTGCACAGCCACTTCCTCACTTCTCCACTATCAAAATCTGTGACAGAATCAGAAGGGTAAAAGTTAGAAAACATGGCTTGAGATACAGATAGTTTAATAGAAAAAGCAAAAGCTGTGCATGCAAGCACAATAAGCAAAATAAGGAATTTATTTGCTGCTTCCCATGGACAGGCAGGTGTTCACCCAGCAGAGCTGGACTCCATCACAAGTCATGGTTACTCAGGAAAACAAACATTATAATTCCAAATATTCTCTGTTCTTCCTTCTTCCCCCCAGTTTATAACCTGGGCATGATGGTCTGGAATATCCCTTTGGTCAGTTTCCATCACTGTCCACCCGTGTCTCATCCAAACTTCCCAAGCAGCCCCAGTCTGCTCACCAGAACAAAAAGTTCTTATGAGAAATTTCTTTGTGGCTGAACTTTGCTTTACATCTTCATTCCAAGTATGCCACTAGGATTTGTCTCTCATAAACGTAATGCTAACCACAAACAGACCCTTATATGAAGATTCCATGTCATAGCCAAGACAATAAAGTCCTTTCACAGCCCACACTTTCCTTTGCCAGTCCATTTGCAGTCCCACTTCACTAGGCCCCTGTGGTTTTTTGCTTTCTTATCTGTTAGGCCTATCTCAGAGTAGCCAGAACCTTAGATAGTAACAACTCCAGCTGTGGCCTGAGCTCAGCTGAGCAAGCCCCCACATAAGAATTTTGAAGCACAGGAAGCTTTCAACTTACTCCTTCCCTCTTAAACATGGGAGCTTCAACAGTGTATCTATGCACGCACAAACTCACTGTTTCAGTACCTGCTCCTGCCAAGAGCTCACAGTGTACTCCTCAAGAAGGAATCACATTAAAGAGGACATTGCGGTGATGGCATGTGTCAAGTGATGGGCAACAAAACTGGTGAAAGGACTAGAAAATATGTCATATGAAGAACAAACAAGGGAGCTGAGTTTCTTTAGTCTCAAGATGAGGAGGCTCAGGGGGCACCTTAACAGTTTTACAGCTCCCTGAAAGGAAGGTGCCAGGTAGGAGATGGTCTCTCCTATGGTGCCTGCAGGACTACAGGAAATAGCATTTAATTTTGACAGGGGAGATTCAGATTACATATTAATTTTTTCCCTCTAAATTATTAGGGTGGTTAAGCATTGGAATAGATTGCCTAAGGAAGTAATTGAATCACCTTGAGATGTCCTTGAGGTGTTTGGATGTGGTGCTGGGTGATCGTTTAGGGATTACAGCGGTAGTGCTGGATGGATGGTTGATGGACTGACTGCATGGATCTTAAAAGTCTCTTCCAACATTTACGATTCTATGATTTTGCTTCTGACATCCTTCAGGCGCAAAGCATTTCAATATGTTTGTGACCCCAGATTAATTTTATAATCCATGTCGGCCAAATCCCAGTATTTAGCCAAATACAACAGCTTGGAGACACACTTCTGAAGTACTCAATAACAGCTAGTCTGCCAGTAATTACAGAAACAAAACCGGCTGCACCGCCGTGTGTCCCCCGGGCCCTCCCAGCACCGGTCGCCGCCGCCACCGCCACGTCCCACCCGCCCCTCACGAAAGCGCCCGCCCCGCGCATGCGTCCCGCCGCGCCGCTAGGGGGCGGTGGCGGCGGGAGGCGGCGGAGAAGCGGCGGGCGCTTCCTGCGGCGGTGCGGCCCCTTCCTGCCGCATGCCGGCCCCTTCCTGCGGGTCCCTGCATCCGGGGGCCGGGACGGTGCTCAGCTGCAGAAGCTGCTCTCCGCTGCCCACCCCGCGCAGTGCTGGCCGCAGGCTCGCCCCAGGCTCGTCCCGCCTGCCTCCGCTCAGGCCCTGCGTGAGTGTCCTGTGGGGGTCCCGCGTGGACGTGGCAAGGAGAGGCGTGGGGGGGCCGGGCTCTGGCCCCGGGGGTGGCAGCGGGCCCGGACGCCTCTCCCAGCATGGGGGCTGGGGGCTGACGAGCTTCCGTGTGCTTCTATGTGTTTCTGTGTGTTCCGTGTGCTTCCCTGCGCGTTCACTCGTGTGGCTCTGTGGGAAATAACTGCTTGTTTGGAAACAGTGCTCACAGCGACAAAGACCCCTGAACTGTAAGTTACGGAGCTTGTTTAGAAGAGCCTGGCAATTCCTGGCGAGGTAACCAGTGCTGGAAATACGGTCGAGGTCCTTGTCGTTGTTGTGAGACAGCAGTGTTGCTGTATTGTTTTGGTTTCGGAAAGGTAACTCCTCCATTGCTTGTCTTCTTGGTGTTTACAGCTTCAAAGGCTAAACCGAACATGCGTTTCTATCGAATTCTCGTTCATCGTTCTGTTACTAGCTAGTATCCATAAACTGGTTATCTGTACGGTGTGCTTTGGAGGCTGCCTGGTCTGCTCAGTGGGGAGTGAGCCATGTTGACAGTTGTTCTGTCTACTAGAGATGGAAAAGTTTGGACAGCACATAAATACTCATCCAGACTAAATGTTAAGTGACTTACTTGTTATGCAACATGATGTGATTTCTTCAGGAGAACTGAAAGTGAACATCCAAAGAGTAACTTTCATAATGCATAATGCTTCCCCTCACCTACCTCATCAAATGGGGAAAAAAATAAGAATAGCTTTCTCTTAGAACTAGTACAGTAATGTGCACCTATTTACTATTCACTAGTGTGGGCTGTTATCATAGGAAATAAGGAGCAAAACCAAACCATATAAACTCCTTATTATTAATTCTCTTATGCTCTGTCCTAATGCTGTCTGCAGTGACAGTTGGAGCTATCTGGCTTGTTGTACCAAAATCAACTTTTAGTCAAAAAGATAGTAAATCTATATTTTTCTATGACAGAATATGTTCAGTAAAATAGTACTGAATATGTATGATAAAGCGTGATTAGCTTAGTTGCAATTGGCGTAATAATTTTTCTGCTTTCTTACGTTGCATGTTGTGAAAAAATACTAACTTCATGGCATAACTTGTAGTTCATGATTAGCTGCACCTTCATGCTCTTATGATGTACTCAAGGGTTTCTTTCCATATATTGTGAGCCTCATTATGGAATGTTTCAAATACGAAACAAATTCAAATATCGCTGTTACATGGGATTTCTCCCTGAGATGAAAACTGTTATATCTTGTGACATGTAATTTTTTAAAAATTAAACTTAAAATTGAGGGGGGTCATATAAAAATTCACTTTTAAACATAAATAAAGTAATTATGAAATTTCAAAGTGTGCAGTATTTTTATTCAGTGTCTAATACTGAAAGTAAGTCCTGTGATCACCTGATGACCTGTTTAAGCAATTCCTGGAAGTATATTCTAGCTTAGTTGAATTATTAAACCAAGAGCTTAAAAGGTAACTGGTATTTCTTTTTGGCTGAATTTTTTTTTTTTTTTTTTTTTTTAGATAAAAGGATACATGTTCACTTTGAGTAGAAAGGAGCATGTTCCCAAATTCTTCCAACTTGGGTCGTCCACCCTTCCTGCCAAAATATCAACAGCAGAGTACTTTTCTCACTAAACTTCCTGTAAATATACCTCCTACTCTTCTTTCTCCCCAGCAAATTGTCGTTCCTCCGTTTCATCTTCGCAGTGCAGTGTAAGTACAGTAAGATTTGGTAGTAGGGGTTGGGTTGAAAGAAATATTTCTCTTTTTAGAGGATGGTTTTCACTATTAATAACATTGAACTGCACTGAACTTCACAAAACATGAAGATGTCATGCAAATAAAAAAGAGCTATATAATTTCTCTTATGGACCTGCAAATCTAAATGCTCACCTGTGATGAATAATACATGAGATGTAATTGCACTGATCAGAATTGTTAATCCATAGTTCAGTTTTAAAGATCTTCAATCATATTTGTTTATTGGGGAGAACAGGGAGACCATGAGAAGGGGAAGAAACATTTATTCTTGGTTTTGTATTTGAAGACACTGTGTTGTTTAGGCTTTTGAATTTAAAAGTTCCTCAAGTGAATTTGTTTGCTGACCCCTTCTTATACATATGCTGTCAAGAATGAGCATTTTCTGTTTTTAATTAAATATATATTATAAACTGAAATATATCTTCATATTGAATAGAAAAGAAAGATGTAGTCCTTCTAAAAACAACCCAAATGACAGGACTTGTAGAATTTAATATTCAGTAAACAACAACTACCAACCCATGAAAAGTATCTTGGTTATCTTATGAATATTGTTACTGACTGTAGTCTTTCTAGAGCTGTTTTGAATGGGAACATTGAAGCTACTCCAGCTGTTACTCCAGTTGTTACACTGCAACCAGTGACTTATGAAAGTGGCAGTCCAGTGTCTACGCCAGATGTCCAGACGTCATTTCAAGGAAGAAAGTAAGTTCATTGAATGTGTGTGACTAATAGTGGTTGTGGTTGTAATGTACCTGTTGTGAAGTTCCTCTGATATCAATTTCTTATGCAATTTCAGTTATGTTAGAAGTTGCAGTACTGAATACTTTTTTCTTTTTGATGGAAATTGGCCATGTATTAGCTCTTTAAAGCATTGTATTTGTTTGAGAATCTTACTACTCAGAAGTGACTTCCTAGTTTTTCTCTTCTGGCCTCTGTAGCCTTGCAGAAGTGATTAAGTGATTTATATATTTACTGCAGTGAATTGTGGTCTGTGTGGGCTTGACTTTAAGCTGGTTTGCGTCAACAAATGTTCTTTTCCTGTTAATTTGTCATGTTAAAAATAAAGAGTGCACCCTCAAGATTTTATGGGAATTGTCATGCTTTCCTGATGGCACATTGTATTTTTCCTTATTTTCTTAACTGTGTGATGTATTATTTTTCAAATGCAAGGTATTAAATTCAAGCATGTGTAAGTTCTTTTTTTTTAAAGAGGATTTTATGGAAACCTAGTTTTTGTAGTTTTTTTTTTTTTAATTAACTTGAATTTACATTACTACCTTTGTTATTTTAAAAGGGAAATTTTGCATAAATGTAGGGTTTAATTTTCTTTTAATGCTTTAGAAAAAATCCTGTTCTCTTTATTAGTTCAGATATTCTAGCTGATACATGTTTCTAGTAATTGTGGGAATCAACTGATTGGAAGGAGATTCTATGTGTCCTCAGTACTATCTCCTGAATGCTATTTCTCCACTGAATCTAACATGAAAAAACAAGCACAGTCAAATAAATGCTATTAAGTTATAGCTGAGTGTGTAAGGAAGCTCCTGGTTTTGTGCTGCCTGAATCTTTTCCTCTTGAGCAGTCTGTTCTATGACAAACTGTGCCATGCTGGGAGATTTGTAGTCAGCTTAAACAAACTTGTCATGTGGATTTCAGTTGGCTAAATGCAGACACTTGCCTTAAAGAATTGCATCAATCCAGTTCTTGAGTAGCTTAATTTCTGTGATTTTATGTTCTCTTTTCCCATTCCAGGTTTGTTTCACATAGTACCTAGGATGGGCACACCTCTTCTATAGCATATTTGGGCTTAGTGAAGTAGTTATGTCATTAAGTATTAGGATTTGAACTTTGTAGAAACTGTCTTTTAATCATAAATTGGAGCTTGTGAACTAGAGGAATTACACAGTGTCTCTCTCTCTAGGAGACAAAGTCAACAGCATGTTCCAGATGATGCCAAACGGCAGAGGATTCATTCCCATGATTCTGATACAGCTGTAGTTAACAAAGCAGTGCCTTTGCCAGAAGAAGGTAGACGCTCCTTCCCAGCATCAGTTTCAGTTCCGTCTCCAGTGTTGCGTGCACGTGGCTCGCCAGTCTTACTTGGATGTGTCCCTCCTTTGCAAGATACTTTGTTTCCAGATCCTACAGAAGCCAGGCTCCCTGTTGCCAAGGACCAGGTAATGGCTTCCTGTACCTGTGCTTTACTTCTGAGTAGGCAGAGGTAGAGGTACTGTAGGAGACCACAGACATTTCTGCCAAGGTTTTTGACAGTATCATGGGATATCTATTGGTAAGCCACTATTAGAAGTAGTATCAATAAGCATAGCTGCCATGTGGTTCTGTATCACTTCCTTGTCTGTGCTTGGGCTTGAAGCATTTTTATGGTGGCAGGGGAGTCAGGGCATTGTTTCCTTGTGTTGTTTATTTACATCCTAACGTCAGGAAACCTGCATGTCTGATGTAGGAAGTGAAATTTGGAGAATAGTCCATTTCTCACATGATTGGAGGTGGAGAAAATCCTGGTTAAAAAAAAAAAAAAAATCCACCATAGTAATATAAGAGAAGCCCATGCAGTATTTGACCTGTAAAGATGTTCGCTACAAGAGTTATTGTTATAGCTGTTCTGGAATATAGAAGAGAATGGAGTGAACTTCAGAGCTGTTTCTTATTCTGCACCCACATGACAGAAGGGGTTTGAGTTTTTTAGTGTAAATACGCCTGTAATACATTATAGAATGTAACAGTGTTGGAAAGGGAAATGAGTCAATATCTCCTTCCAACAGAGATGTGACTTCTTAATTTGTTTATGTGGGATAAAAAATAAAGCTAATTTAAATCAGGTTTTTTAATGATATTTTTCTCCCTATTAATGGTAGACAAACTGTTGACAATAAAGTCAGCAGAAAATGTCTCTGGTCATTCACTAAATATTCTCTGAAATACTTCATGTACTGATGATGCAGAAATTATTTTCTGTAGTTTGCCAGTCTATAATAAATGGAACAAATTTAAATTTAAAAACTTAGCAGAAATTTCTTTAAGGAACTATTGATTGTGAGTTTAAGTGCAGTAAAACTCTAGACAGTGGAGTAGGTCATGTGAAATGGTGCTGGGTTTTGCATTAAAAAAAAAAACAGTCTTCTATGTTTCATGTGATTGCATCCGTGGCAAGAAAGAATGTTCACATGTTCACTTTGGTGTGTCTTTACTTTTTGTATGTGTGTGTCCAGTTAAGTAAACAGGTTTTGGAGTGGTTTCAAGTATGTCGGCAGCAGCCCTCTGATTTGGACAGAAAAGAACTTTGCAGAACAGAACTCCAGAGAGAAATTCAGCTAATTTTTCCACGTATGTTTTGAATCTAATCACGTAATATCAGTTTGCATGTTCTTCAAGTTTGTGGTTCTCTCTTCCTCTCAAACTGTAATATGTCACGTCATGTTTATTTTTTGTTACTCTTCTTTTACAGAGAGCAGACTCTTTTTGGTTGGGTCCTCACTGAATGGATTTGGCACTCGTACTAGTGATGGTGATTTGTGCCTGGTGGTTAAAGAAGAACCAGTAAGTAATTTAAAACATATGTAGTTAAAACAAAGTCTGGTTTTATGCATGTGCTGTTAAAAGGCTGGATCCTGAAATGATAAAAAATGCTCAAATCTTGTTGATTTAATAACGTGCACTCATAATATCTGCAAACTATGAGCCCAGTAATGTGCAGATAAGTATTCAACCATAACAACCTAACAAAACTTATTTTTAAAACTTTACCTTTAATTCATAAGTGCAAAAATAAAGCAAAAGGGAAGCAGATGCCTAGAATGATGAAGAAAACTGGTTAGAGTACTCTTATAAATGCAGAAACAATTTCTAATAAGTAAAATTTCATATTATTTAGATTCATAGCTACCAATTTTAGTGATCAGGAATAAAAATGTATTTAGTATCTTAAACATTTTTAGTGAGGAAAAAATACTGTGAGTAGAAATTAGGTAAACAGAAGGGATAGCTGAAAGAAATTTAAATAGACTATAATCTTGAAAGAATTGAAGCATAATTTAAAGGGAAAAAGAGGGCATTTTTGTATAAATGGGGCTAGGTTTTCATCTAGGTCTGTGATTTTTGAATGTTGGATAATCACCTTGAATATTGAGTATTGATTTTTCTGTCTGGCATTTACTGTGATAAATGTGTATGTAGGCTGTAGAATGTGTTGGTGTACATGTTCATGTATTATTCTGAGAACTAATTTCATTTTAAAAGGAAAGCATGCTTACTTTTAATGTTTAAATGAGAGATACCAATATTTTTTATTAATTTTAATTCCACATTTCAGGTGAATCAGAAGACTGAAGCAAGACGTATACTCAGCTTAGTCCAAAAACTCTTCACTACTAAGCTTTGTAAGTTACCATCTAAAGTGAGCTGATAAGATTATTCAGTTCTAGAAGAAGTGTTGGTGCTCAATTGCAACTAATGTATGTAAGTGTGTCTTGTCTAAGTTCTAATCACAGTACTGTTTGAAGAAAAGCTATAAATATTTAGTAATGTTACTTGATGCTTATGAATGGTAATTAGAAAAACAACCGTTTTTCTTGAAAACTAGGGGACTTCAATAATGGGAATATCTCGGATGACTTTTGAGGTGTGGAAAAAAATGAGAAGGGAGTAGCTTTCTTTTTGGGAAACCTCTATTAGTGTACTCTTGCTAATATCTTAGATTGCAGTGTCTTCCTGGAAAAATACTCTTTAAGAATTTCTAAAGTACGATGTCACTCACAGTAGACTGTGTAGAATTGTTGGGGTTTTTTTCTTTTGAGAAGTAATTAACTTAGGGGCCTAATGAAGAAAGTAATAAATGTTGACAATGCTAGCACATACAGATAAAACATGTCAATTCATAATTTCTTTAGCTTATTGTTTAGACTCCCTTCAGATTAAGAATTCACATGGGTAGTTCTTGACCTAAATGTGAAAGCCTTCTACTTCAAAGAGGCTTTTGTATCTTCCTTTGAATTATGAAATACTCTAACATTTACTGATATCAATGACTTTATTATGCTGCTTCCCAGACTTGTGGTAGATTATTTGATGCTACCCCTTATAGTGATGTTCTGAACAGTCCTGCAGTGCTAAAAGGAACAAACTATAAATTTAAATGTAGACTTCAAAATTTCTTTGTTGGCAAGTATGCATGCACAGATTTTAACAGCTCATGTGGAAGAAAGACTTGATACATCTATTGCTGAATAGGCATCTGATATTTAATGCTTATTACTACTGATTATGAACATTTGCATAAGTCTGAAAATTAATCTGGGTTTGTCTGTGGTGCAGCTCTCTCCAGTGCTTTCTGATAGCACGGTGATAATAACATTGGTGTGTTTTCAAGGTTCAAGAAGCTTCTAAATGAGCAGGTTTTTTCAAGAGCTCTTGTTCTGTGACGAAGTTTTAGACAAAATCAGGTTTATTTAGCAGTAGCAGAAAGATATGATAGTCATGTGCAAGTGATCCCCAAGTGATTTGTGCCTTTGCCCATTTTTGATTTTGTAATTCTCTGATACCTTGCAAGTGCATTTGGTCAGCTTGGTTTAATCACAGTATTCTATGGAAGTTAAAGTAGGACAAAGCGCTGCTGAGATTGCCACTCCTGTCAGGCTCCCTTTGTTGGGGTATGTAGTTCTCTTACATCATCTCCTCAGAATCTTAACATCACTGTGGCATTAATTCCTGTTTGTAGTAATCTGTCCTGTGTTTGTGTGTGGATGTTTCCTGAATAGAACTAGGAGACAGTAGTTGGTTAAAAACGTTCAAAAACAAAAGTCTTTGCCATATGGGTCTTTACATCTAGATTTAGCTAATTTACTAGCTGTAGCTCAGTTATGCTAAGGTTTAGTACTTCTGGAACAGGAGGTGTCCTGGTCTCAGGTGAGATAGTTAATTTTCTTCTTAGCATCTGATACAGTGCTGTGGTTTGGATTTAATATGAAAATAATGTTGGTAATACACTGAAGTTTTAGTTGTTCTCAGTAGTGCTTACTATACATCAAGGAGAGCCTGTCTACCTAAAATGTATGAAGCTGCTTCTGGTAATTATTTTCAAGTTTTGTGCTGCCCTGTTAGTATGTATGATAGTATCCTATAATTTTAAGGTAATAGCTCTCTGACAATATTAGTTAAGTATTTATTTCTTTTTCTGTAGAAGAGAGACTGCAGTATGTTCTGACGAGTTGTGTGAACACTCATAAAACTTACTGTTGCTTCACAGGAGAGAATGGAAATAAACATAGTTTGGGCCAAACATAAAAGCTAGCAAAGTGTGTGTCAAGATGAAAGAGAAACAACAGGGAGAAAATATAAGATGCTATTTAAAATAAGTTGTTGCTCTAGTTTTTTGAAAGACTTGACAAAAAGTAATAAAGAGGATATTTGTGGCATAGGTAAAGTTTTAGAGCTTTTTTAACCCTTTTCCAGCTCACTTTGGTTCAGAAACTTGGGAGAAGTTTTTTCTGTCTGTGCCTCTTACAACATCTGTGTCTTTGTTCTTACACTCTGCAGTGTTCCTGTGCATTCCAATATAAGGACAGTAAAAGTCTGATTCTGTGCTTATTTTGCCCTAATTCTTTGATGGATAAATGAAGAAACATTCCAAGTACAAATTAGATCAGTCACTTTCACAATTTGTTTTGTTTACAGAACTTTAAGTGCCATCTCTTTTACCCTTCATATAAAGTTGAATGCGATTGTTAGATTAGGAGGTTTGGGAAGTGGATTCAAAATTTGTATAAACTCTAGTTTGTTTTAGGTTTGTAAAAGGTAACAAGTCTGAGCAAGGAGTTTTAGTCCATCAGATTCTAAGTCTTATAGCTGAGGCTTTTCTATGTTGTAATTCTGCATCTAGCATACCAACTAAAATGAAAATGTGTTCTGTTTTTGAGTAGTCTAATAACAGAGAAAAGTGGGAAAAAGCTTCTGATATTATATTTATTGTTTTTGTGTATATCTAAACCACTGAGAGTAAATGTCAGACTGATTCCTCACTTCAGATTCATCTGTGTGGGATTCATTTGAAAAATACCTTGATAGTATTAGGTTGACAGGTATTTACTGTCTGCATAAATAGCAAAGCGCTCGTTTTCCCTTAGATTTACAAAGAGGTGCAGTAGCATTGAGAGTAGGGTGTCAGAGTAGAATCTGCATGATAGTGTTCTAGTGGCAAATGTGTAACAGCTGGGACAAGCAAAAGAATTTGAGTTGAGTTGAATGACTTTCAAGGACTGTGCAGATCACTGAGGGAATTCCAAAAAATCAGCAGTTATTTCATCCTGTGGTGGGTTGTACCTTCCTAGATTCTTCATGAATGTGAATTCAGGCTTCTGTGTTGTCCAGTTTCTTCTTCTCTAGTATAACCAAATCGATAAGTAAGAGTAGGCTATGTGCCCAGGATATCAAGGATCTTTCTGGCATATACCGTGCTTGGGATTAATATTCTGCACAATTGCTTAACCTTTCAGTCTGTGAAAGAGAGGGATTTAAGCTCTTGTCTGAAATTCTGCATTAATAAGTTATATATGAAGCAGTGCTTAGTCTTCTTTGAAGCCATTTATATTGCTTTTTGCAAATATAAATGGTGTTCAGGACCTTTCCATAATATGCTTAAAACTGTGGAGAAGCTGTATAGATTTCTTTTCTTGTGTTTTGGTGTACCCTCTCTGGTTGTAGCTTTCATGATCACACAGTCAGTTTACTAAGGCATTTACGCAACCTTCAAGAATTCCACACCCTGTATTTGGGACTGTTTCTTCCCCTGCATGTATATCTAAGGTACAATATAGATTCTGTTAACAGCATCATTGTTCTGAGCCAAGAAAGAGGATACCAGCAGGAAGTTACTGCCTTCTAATTTCCTCTTACCTCTTTTACCTTCCTCCTTGCTTTTTAACACCCTGTGAAACAGATTGGGATTATGCTTTGTGTTGTATCTTCTTTTCTTAACTAGCTAATTTGACACAAGCATCATCAAGTGTAGGGGGGCATTTACAGACAAGGATGTGTTTGGAAGTAGATTATCACTAGAATGAGTTCAGTTAACCTCCAAAGAGGAATAGGAAGGGTCATAGTGAGGAAAGTTGAATTGCTGTGGCATACAGGTGGACGTCCACCATTGCCTACCATGTGTTAGTTCATTGGGAGTCTTTGTCTTAAATTTGTTAGTGAATAGAGAGGAGGTAGAGAGCTCTGCATGCTTTAGACTCACTTTAAAAATATTATGGGATGCTGGAGGGGAGAGGCCTGGATGTGTCGAAGGTGCAACTAGAATGAGTGGATGCTTGTGTTAATTTAGCAGACAGTGAACATGAATTGAAGTTGTTAATTTAAGATTCTCCCTTTAATATCAGTAAATTAGTAAGATTGTCTTTTTTTTCTGAGTGCAAATCTGTGTGTTGCTTAGGCTTGTGCAATGCATTAAAATCCAGATAAAAGATTGCCTCAGGTCAAATCTGTCTGATTATGCATATCCACAAAACAGTTTCAGAAAGTTTAAAAAAAAAAAGTTTATTTTAATTGAGTGTTGCACAGATTTTGTTCCATCAAATCTGAATTTGTCATCCAAAAGCAATGGAGATGATGCTGTTTAATCAAGCTAGCTGTTCAGCTGATAGAAGTACCTTGTTGCTTTTTCTGGAGGAAAAGAAAAAGTAAATTTATTCAAGGTTGGGTTTAAGTCTGTATTACATGTACTGCGCATGCTTATTTATGCTAATCTGAGGTTATTTTATAAAAACAATGGGAAAATGTATGATGTTGGATATGGACAAATTCAAGTGGTCCTAGATTTGGCAACAGAAGTAATTACTAAAATCACACCTTTTGTCCAAATTCATACCATATAAGCTACAGACTCTTTATTTTCTATTACTTTCTTGGGCACAGTTCATTCAGGATTATGGGAAGCTACTGAATGTAGGCTTAGGTATCATGAAGTCTAGGGAATTCGCAACAATATGGCTGATGCAACAGCTTTGGGAAGCTGAGTGTGGAGGGTGCATTTGGTAGCTCTATGTGAGTGGCTGAGCTTAATATGTGTGAATTTGGATGGTCTGGCATGGAGCCTGTTGGTCTATCCTGTGTAGGCAATAATCTGATAATCATCATCAACGCGGATTTTATTGCATGTTCTATCACTGTTAAAACAAAAGGCAGATAAAGCTTATCCCATTTTTGATAGAAAGCATTATTGTGTTTTCAGTAGCATTTCCTGGTATGTACTTTATAATTCAAATCAGCAGTTTTCAAAATAAATTTTAAGCCTGTCACTAGCCCATCCTGGTTGGATATATTCTTGTTCCTTTATTTTTGTACCTTAATTACAACTATTCAGGATTTGTATTACAAGTACTGTTCCATGAAAGGATTGTAGTCCTTATGTTAAAACTTCTGGAATATATTTCCCTCAGAAAAGTCTTCTCCTTTATATTCTACTTACATTTTCTCTGATGTTTAGTTGTGGGGGGTTTTCCGCCTGCTTTTGTAGGTTTTTTTTTGCTACAGTTGCTAAAGGTTACTTAGTTTAGCACAACTCTGCTAACTTTAATAAGCTCCTATTTGCTACAAATTAGTCTGTTAGATTCTATTACAGGATCTTTTATTAAATGCTGCATCTCGCATGAAACTTAATTGCATGTCTTTCTCCCTTTTAGCAAGCTACATTGAGCGACCTCAGCTGATCAGAGCAAAAGTGCCAATAGTGAAATTCAGGGATAAAGTCAGGCAAGTATTCTGTTCAACCTAATATTTTAGACTTTGACATGGGAAAGTATTCTATATGTGTACTGCCCTTTTGAGTAGTCCTACCGTTTTGTGTGTTTATTTGTGTGGTGCTGTAGCTGTATCACAAATTTTTAGAGCTAGTATGCAGTGGCAGTCAGCTTATTGCCTTGATGGTCTGAAGCACCTCTTGTGGTTGAGATGCTATTTGGTTCCTGTGATGTGATTTAGAAGCAGTACATCACATATTTCTGTAGGTTATTTGTACATAGTGGACTCCAAGTTAATAAATGGTTTGATGGAAAAACAGTGGTAGGAAGAAAACTGTTGTGAAATATAATTTTACTTGCTGAGCAGACATAACTATTGAGCTGTACAAACAACACTGAAACAAACTAGTTTGTGGTGATATTTTCTGTATTTATTGTATATTCATTATGAGAATAATTTAGAGGGATGCACTAGGACAGATAATGATGTCTTTCTTATTGTGTGTGATAGAAGTATCTGATAGGAAAAAGTCATGCAAACATTGAAATATGTTGACAGTCTTGAGTAATGTTTATTGTGCTCATTGGCTTCATTTTGTAACACTGTATGTATCAGTTTCCTGTAGTAACGTCGTTTCACCCTTCTTTGTAAATTGGCCTTTGAACAACTTTGTAGCTCTCTTAACCTGTCTTTGAACAACAATGTAGCTCTCTTAACCTGTCTATACAGTTCTAAAATTTCACAATCCTGTCTCTGTCTTTTAAAAACAAATAAGCATACTTTTCTGGCCCCTCCCTATGAAAGCATATCGCAACATGTTTTTATCACTATATACCTTTATCATGGCTAGGTTGCTGCTCTGATAAAACTAAATCTGTCATGTCTACAATTTGAACTAATCTATATCATCAGTTTAACCTTTTGTTTCATATGAGATTATACACACTTGTTGGGGTTTTTGCTTTACATTTTTTTCTACATCCAGTCCCATATTTACTTGAGTATAATTGCTGACCTTTTAAAAATTGGAATGTTTTTTACTTTCTCTTTTAGTAGTACAGAACGTAGTTTCTTTTACGCTTCCTGAAAGTATGGTGCTTGTCAAGCTAAAATTCGGGTTATTTAGATTAGCTACATATAGCAATGCTAGTCTTTTCATATATAAATGAAATTATATATTCCCGGTGCAAATATTGAATGAGTTACGGGATTATAGCAAGAATATTTTCCCCCCATTTTTTCTCATTTAAAATGAGAAAATAAACTTTAAAAAGAGACCTTTAGTATGGAACAGATGGAAGTGATTGTGTAGGAAGATTGAAGTCTTACAGCCCATAGTAATCATGATAATTGATCAAAGGCTTGTTGGGAAGTCACTTTCAAAAAATAAGTCATGATAATTGTATACCTTACAGATAGGATTTAAAGAACTCTTTATCTCCCACTAAATCAAACTATGATCTTCTAAGAACAGAAGCAGCACATTACATTTTTGCAGAGTTAAAAGCAGTATTGTTCGCTATCTGGTTTTCCATCTTCCACATTGCTTTTGTGGAAGAGAGGAATGGTGGTGAATATCATCATTTTGGGTTGGGATTTTTTTTAATTGTAGTTTGTTTTTGTTTTGTTTTCTGTCTTTACAGTTATCTTACTCTTACATAACCTGTCACCTTCATGTTTTGTATTTTTATTTAAGCATTTGTCTCTTTCCAGGCTCTTACTGGCCTCTTGTGTTTTGTAGGCTCAGATGTACAAAAACACATACACACGTATTTTTTTTCCCAGAGGTCTTGCAAAATGGATTGGATATCCTGTACCCAGGGCACTAAGCCTGTCTTTGCCAAAATTGAAACTAAACATTACAAGCTTCCTGTGAGAGCTAGTTTTTTGATGCCCACCTGCTGGGAGAAGGTGGTTGAATTCAATAGGTGTTGTCTCTGTATCTGGAGATGAACATTCTAATGTGTTACCATTAACTGAAATACATATATATTTCATATATAACTGAAAATGGCTGTTTTCCCTTACTTTGATTCAGTGAATGAGAAAGCATTCGGTTTGTATTTGTTCTTATATAACCTTTAAACTTGGGGGTTTATAGTGCTGTAAAAGTAGGAGATGATCAACTGCACTTAAAGACTTACCATCTTTTTTTTTGTAGTCTTTCCTAGGAAATTATTCTAATGTGGTTCTGCTTCCCAACAAGCCTTTGATCAATTATCATGATTATTATACTACAGAAGATACCAAAATCTTCCTCTTCTGCTACATTTGATGTGCAGTTGACTCTTTTCCTCTCCTTTAGTGCTTTTTAGTAGAACTTGAGTCCAAGCGTTACAAAACATTTTTCACTTGCCACCACTGCAACAGCTATTAAACATGTAGAGTAAACATGCAGTAGAACTTGCTTCAATGAGCATCTGGTAAATAGGCTTGTCAATTTGGATTAATTGGAATCACACATGCAATCTGACATTTTTTATTATATTTAAACATGCAGTTAATATTCTTATGGATGTTCATGCTTATGTTTACAACTGTGATGTGGTACCTGAAGCTTTGAAGCTTGTTTATTTCCTGTACTGTTATGTACTATATTCTTAAAACATATAAAAGGTTATGCTTGATACTAACTCAGCTTAAAAATTATGCAGTAGTTTTGATGCAAAGAATGTTTTGATGTAAAAAGTGTATAAAAGATGTAGAAAATGTAAAATGTTCAAAATACACGAAAAATTTCATATAGGCCTCAAATTGTCATTTACAAATTTAATGAACTTCAGGTCCATCTTCCCTTTATGTAATCAAGAAAATCCAAAGTGTTTGGGTGAACAAATGCTATGTGAATCAAACTTGTGCATGTAAAATGGAAATAGATGTATATCACCTATACAGCTACTTCTTTGTCTAATAATAGGCTCTTCCTGTTGCAAGTTAGTGTTGATATGGTTTATTGACCATGAATGCAATGTCATTTTTTGAGTTCTGTGATTAGTTAGGCTCTATATGCAGTAGGAAATTCAAACTGGGACAGGTTGTGTTATAAATAAAGCAGTTAGTGCTTGTTTGCCTTATTTAATCTTAACAGAATAAAAAGTACCAAAACTGTTTTATTGCACAACATGTAGTGTTTACTCAGAATTGGTTTTATTCCTACATACTGAGTCGCTCTTACTGTCATTGCAGAAATGGCTCTTACCTTCTGACCTCTTCCAGTTCTCTTTCACAGTTCATTGGCATAATTTCCTAAACTAATACCTCAGAAAATCCTTCCTGTTATCAAAAGTTATTTGTAGTAAATCATGCAGTGCAAGTGTAGTTGGGATAAAGATTGGGTAAAAATTAAAAAAGATATCCTAAGTTGTCCTAGAGTCTAAATTTGCATCTATATGTATTCTTCATGTAAAACAACAATTACATTTTTATAACAAAGGAATTCAAGTCTGTAAGTGGCTCAGGAGCCATAAACAAAACTAAATCATGGCATTTAAAACTCTAAAGAAAGTTTCTAGGACTTTATATTAAAATTATTTTTCTCCATATGTGTCATAAGGTAGGTAGTAAACATTCAGAAATTAAATACCATGATGCTTCATTTTTTTTCCTCCCTAATAGCAATGTGGATTTCGACTTGAATGTAAACAATGTGATAGGTATAAGAAATACATTCCTTCTGAGAAGCTATGCATTCAGTAAGTTTTTATTTTATTTTTTTATTTCTGTAACTTTGCTTATAGAGTTTGTATTTTGGTATTGATATGCTATGAAAATTTAATAGAATAAAGTTAAAATTTAATAGATATATATATTTACCTATTTAGCTACATTAAGTAGCTTTAAGTTCTTGTTGCTCATTTTAAATACATGGAGAAAACAGCTGTATGTTTTTAATTGAATATTATAATATTGAGAAAATAAAAAAGATTCCTCATATTCAGTTCCATACTACAAGGGCTACTTCAGGTATTCTGCAGATAATAATGTCATGATAGTAATGGTTGTAGTATTGTAGTCTCCAGCTTCTTTTATCTCCTTACAGCCAATGACAGTATGGATGGCTGTTAGCTAGCTATGTCTGTATTCTGTTGCAGAGTCTTTGCTTGGAAAATCCAGAATACTGCTTCTGTATCTATACTAATCCCAAATCAAAATTGGTTTGTGTCTGCTCAGGAATTTACATGTTAGGGAGAGATTGTGAAACAGCCTTGTGAAAGGAAGATAATAACAACAGCATTCTTAGTGGTAAACTAAGGTTTTCTTTCTTAGCATTGCAATGTCATTTGGCAGATAAGTACATAAAGGAGTGTGCGTCAGCCTTTTTCTTCTAGAGCATTTGCATTTATTCATTTATCCTCTTCTTCAGTTCTTGCATAAAGGAATTTATTTCTATTTAGGGTAGGTAGTTACCAATAGAAGCTACCGTCACTGGTTAATTTTTAATTATATTTCAGTCAAAGTAGTTAGTGTTCCATATTCATGTTTCTAGGAGAGTCTACAGCTTGTCCTGGATCAGTTGGTTAACTGTGATTTTTTCATACATTCAAGAAAGTGTATGATTGGCAAAGGATTGCTTCCAAGTTTAAAAATATTAGGAAGTAGTCATTGGACAGTCACTTCATGAAGTCTAATGTTGATATACTTGTTTGTAGCTTTTCACAGATTGTCTTTTCTCAGACAATCACTGTAGAGCAGACAAGTCTAGATTTGAAAAGAGCAGTGGAAGCAGTCCTAGTATCCCACCTTCTCTTCTGTTCTTCTGTGGTGTTCACTTTTACAAGGCCAGCAAAATCAACTTCATGTTTCCTGGTGAAGGCTAAATAATATTTTCTTGAAGTCAAGGAGTGAGTTAATAGCAAAGGGAGACCTGTGATTGAAAATACAATCTTCTCAATGTTCTGGGCCTTCCTAAATAGTCTTCAACCTGCATGGGAGAAAAAAACTATCAAATTACCTCTAATGTGGAAGATGTATTGGTCTGTTTTCCATTGGAACAAATTAGATGCTCAGGCAAACAAGGGACTATCTATCTTAGTGAATATGATAAAAAAACTAAAACTCAAAAAATTTCTGTGAATACTCTTCTGTCTGTTTTGAAGTTAACTCTTCTGTGTTGGTGCATGAGTGCTTTAGGAAACATTGAAGATGATGAGGCAAGCTGACACAAAATGTGAACAGAAAATGTAGGTAGATTAGGCAGAGCTAGAAGGTGAAATCTATGCTGTTATATTACCAGTGGTTTGTTTAAGGGGGCATGCCTGTGATTAATCAGCAGGTTTTGCTAGATATTTTTCATTTAGTGGAGGCTGAACTTTTTAGCTTTGTGCAAATAACATTACTGAGCATTTTCTTGAGAAAATGTTGTATCAAAATTTACTGGCCATATTGCACACTAACTTTGTTGTATACTAATTACAGGCACCAGCAGACAGAATTTACTATCTCAAAATGAGGTCAACTGAAATACTGTGACACAAAATAGCTATGTTTGAAACTGGAACCTATTTGCATTTTTCTCTCATGAAAAAAATCCTATTCCAATTAATGCATCTTCATGTGGTATCTGTACAGTACCTTTTTGGCATCTCATAATTAGTGTATTGAGTTATATTTTTTAGTTTAACCACTGGTGAACAATGTCAGGAATAAGATGATTAGTGGTAAGGAGTTTGGTTGTTTCCAAAAGATCTTCCAGATCTAGTAGGACATTCATTCTGAGAAGAGTACCACTTACATGGTCATATGTGCTGAGCCACTCTGAACATGTTGTGAGAAAATCATGCTTGATAGTTTCATAAAATAACAGAGAGCACCCCAACTGATGCAGTTGTAGGATGTCTTTTGTCCTCGTGTCCTCATAAGCAGAATACAAAACTTTGTATAATGATGTCAGGTTAGAAAAGATACTCCAGAATGCATAAGCTTTTTTTGATTATCTGCTTCTGCATACCTGAAAATAATAAACTATGCTGCAGAGTCTCAGGAGTTTGTGGTGAGTGATGTCTGCCTACTATAGATTAATACCTCAATTAGAAGGTTATCTATATTCAGCAGAAATTCAGAAGATCATACCTAGCATATGGCTGTATTTATGTTTTTTCTCATTAAATGCATACATATTAATTTAACGAGATACTGTATCTAACATGTCATCTGCATAAAAAGCTATTGAGGACAAGGCAAATTTAAAATTTATGTTTGTATGAGGGATACTGCTGTCATGTATCCTGATGTAAATTTTAGAATCAGCTGTGTCCTCAAGCCACAATAATTATTTTCCCTGCCTTCAAAGTTTATATAGCCTGAGTAAAAAAATAACATAGAGTCTGTCCTGACAGCAAGTTTTTTTCACAGAAAATTAGTACAATTAACTGGAGAGACCTTAGAAGTAGAAAGATGCTTTGCAAATTTCCTAGTATACCTCCTGTAAAGTGTCTGTGGATTTTACTACTCAAAAGGCTGTTTGCAAATGTAAGTACTTTGTTTTGATTTTAATAGGATTGATAGTAATTGTAGAATTCTTTAAGTAAATTCTATAAAATGCCTGCCGAAGGTAACCTTAGACTACAAAACTACCATGTTGATCAAGTAAGAGCAAATGTTGATTAATTGCTATCTAGTTAAATGTACTGTTTTGAGATTTGTTTATTTTACTTGCAGTTGAGAATCGAGTTCGTCCATTAGTACTTGTTGTTAAGAAGTGGGCAAGTTTTCATGAGATAAATGATGCCAGTCGTGGTACTTTAAACAGCTATAGTCTTGTGTTGATGGTTTTGCACTATTTACAGAGTAAGTATTTTTTACATGTTGAAACTGTCCCTTTTAAGTTCATATTTGTTTAATTTTCCTCTTTAATGAAGCAGTAGTCGTATCCTACACCGAAATACTTAAAGTGAGTTTTACTCCATTTCATTAATGTTGCATTTGTGTTTAACAAGTGGACCTGCTCTTTGGTCACCTTTAAAAAGGTTTGGAAAAAAATGTACTTGAAGGACATTGTGTAGCTATAAAACAAACTTAAGTACTACTTCACAGAAATGCGTAAGAACATTTACTGTAGTCATCTCTGATCTCTGGCAGCTGCCACAGCTGTCTAGGAAAGAAGAAAAGAGGGTTCAACTAATCCCTTTCATGCAAAACTGATCAGTCAGCTGTCTTGGGAAGATCAGCAGTCCAGAAATCAGAGGAGCTATGTACCTGTGCCTCCTCAGCCTTTTCTGTGGAGGAAAAAAAATGGCATGAAAAAGAAGCACTTGAGATGTGGCCCTGTACATTGTACATGCATCTGAGCACCAGATTTTTAGGTTCTGATGTTTTATTCATGCAGATTTTAAGCTTTTTTTCCTTGCTATATACGTGTGATGTTTCTGAAAATAGCTTCTGTCCTAGAATTTCTAATAGTGTTTTTGTTGATACTGTGGACAGAAAAAAAAAAGAACACCTTTCTTTTGCCCTAGTGTCCCTGCCTTCACTAGACAAATTTCTTTTCTATACTTATATTATTACTATATTCTTATACTAATGTGGATGTCTTTGGACCCGGGTTTAGTGTGGCTTGAGTTTAGTTTGTAGATACATCAGTATCTTGTACGTGAACTTTCTTCCAGATAATAGGTCTAACTAACTTGAACAGTAAGAAAAGGAAACTCATAGGGCAAATGCTAGTGGTAAGTGGTAATTTTTTCCCTCCCATCCATCCTCTTATTAAAGCTCAGTAAAGCATACACACCTAGATACAGCATCTTGATTTTGTTGCTCAGATTTTGTTGCCTTTTAAGTTAGTGTGGTAGAGAACTGGGAAATATCCAAGATGTTGCAGAAGCATTAACACCCACAAATAAAAATGTTATTGAGGCAGCTGTGGTAATTTTCTTAGGAGTCCTGAATGTATATTTGACTCTTTGAAGGTACTCCAAACACATTCTAAGAATTCTGCTCTTCTGATTCTTAGTCCCTAAGGAAAAAGGATTATGTGACATCTCTTCATCTGTAAGACCTTGTTGAAGAGTGAACTAAGTTCCAAGTCCAAGACCTATGTACTGAATTTATTTTTTTCCCCGGTGAATGATGTAGACCAATTTCTTAAACCATGCTGAAGACATGATGTTAAAGCCTTAGTTTGAGGAGTACTCTGACAGTTCTACAGCTGTTTGAGTAGGATGTGAAAACGTAGGGATTTTGATCCATCTATAGGACCACCTGATCTGGGTGTTGTTTTTTTTTTTTGTCTCTAATTTATATAGTTCAATAGATGCACTCCTAATCCATGGTTTTCATAAAAGTGACCAATATTTAGATAATTTTATGTTTGTTAGTATTGTTAATGACTGTATGATCTTTATAACATGTTTGCCATTTAGCAGATCACCTAACACTATTAGACTGTGTGTATTTTATGGGGATTTTGCTAGCAACGCCTACTAAGTGTGTTGAGCATTTTTAATAGGCTGCATTTGGAGATTCAGTATGTAATCCTCGACAGCTGAAAAACATGTTCTTTTGCAGTAGACTTGTTCATAGAATTGTATTAGATGTAAGGAAGAAAAGATGAGTGAAGCTCTAATTTTTCATTAAGGGAATCTAGATGATTTTCTATAGCCATGAGTTCTGAATATGAATTTCAGAAATAAAGCTGTACCCAGCTGCTATAGAATTTTTCATGCCTTTTACATAGAGTAGTGTCTTGGTAAGACCTTTCATTAGCTGAATAAAGTTCCTATAGTACTGTAGAGTACGAAATACAGTAATAGAAATGTTTGCCGAATAACCTATTTTACAAAATGCATGAAAGTGAAGTTCTTGATAAATGTTTTTAAGATAGAATTTCAATGCAACTCTTTGATGCAGTTAATATGATATTGCTTCCTGTGAATTACATGAATCACAGCAACTTTGAACTTTTTTTTTTATAGCCTTACCTGAACCCATCCTTCCATCCCTCCAAAAAAATTACCCAGTAAGTGTTTCTTATGGATTTACTACATAATTTATGTGTGTGACCCTGCTTATCTAAATGTATAAATTCTTAACTATCTCTAATGGGTTGAGTTGAATTAGCAGTCTGTTGGTCGCATCATTGATATGCTAGACCTAAGTGTGAAAAATATTATTTGCTGCTTTTGATAATTTTTTAAATGAAAATTCTGTTATGTATGGAAGATTTGACACACAGAATAAAGTGCTAATGAAAACTTCTAGCCTAATTCTCTCTATGCTGGCCTGGAAATATCTTGGTGTCAGCTGTAATTTTCTGTAACTTTCCTGTATCTTAATGTGTTAAGTGCTTTTTCATTCAGCTCTGGTGCTTCAGAATTCCATACCTTTCCAAAGCTGTTGAGTTGCCTGATATTTCCATGTGCAGGAAGTGAGTGATATATGGTTTACTAAGGAAACTTGAGACCTCACAAAATTTGACTTCAGTCCAAAAAGTAAACACCTTTTTGGAACTTTGTTATTGTAGTTAGATCATACTCTGTTCATTTCTGGAGAATCAGTATGCTTTGGTCCCTCTAGAATTAGGAGTGTTATTAGTGAGATCTAATCTAAGAAAAATTATCTGGAAGTAAGAACTGCCCTCCTAAATATTTGTCTGTGCACAGAAGTGCTATTGCTGAATAGTTCTATGCTGTAATTTATTTACAAAAATTCCTTGGTTCCTTCCTCTTTACCTGTCTCATATGTGTCACTTGAAATTTTTCTTTATTCATAGTTGACGTAATTTGGTGTTCCTGTCTACATATGGGGGGTTTTTAATTGGTTGCTGGCAATTGTGCCAAGCTAGTATCAGAAAGCCATTCTGTCTTTTGCCTGTATTTCCCATAATGCTGAAATGGGAATATTTAGTGGTGCTGAACATCAGGGAGAAAATACTTTGGTGTCAGCCATTTAGGGTAATTAAGATAATTGAGATGCAGAAGAAAGTATTGAACAATAATTCACTGTGATTTTATTTATATTGTAAATCTGCTTAGGGAAACCTGTGCTATATTTTTATAGTCTTTATCTTTGCCTTTGATTTTTTGATGGTACTCTATACCTTCTAGTTTCTTAATTGGGAGCTCTGAAAAGCTTTTGAAACTATCTTTTGTTTCTTTACACTTAGCTTTATCTGATAGATTTTTCAATTGTTAGATTTGCTAATTACTTTTCCTTAAAGCTTGCATGCTGTAGTGTTTTAAGTTTTGTGTAGCATGTTACTTAAACAAAAGTGTTTAGAACTGGCTACTTTTGACTCTTCTGTATTTATAATGCAGACATTTATATTTGTAGTGTTCAAACTTTGTAGCGACATCCAGAGTACTATACAAATATTAATGCCTTCAATCATTAAAGCAAATGTATCCAGTACCTTAAGCTGAAAAATCTAGTTAATCTAAATGCAAAGTTTTATCTTGTGTTGTGTGAAAATGGTAAATCACTTGCAGGTGAGCATTGCTGTAAGAATTGCGTTTTGCCATGTTCTGATATAGATTATACTTGGTTTTGTTGTTCTTTCTTATATTTGGGAATGGACAAAATATCCTAGGATTGCTAACAAAATTAGAAGAATATTTTTATGCATGCTTACTACAAACCAAATTGCAAGTATATTTTGATCTACTGTCTCCATTAGGAATACAATTAAATGCTTAAAAATTATGAAATTTGAAATTTCTGAATAGTAATATTTCAAAGGAATTTAAAATGAAAAATATGGCAAAACAGTTTTGGTCTTGTGGCTTGCAGTAATAATTAAAAAGCACAGGCAAATTTCAGTATCAAAAGAAACCATATCTTTTTCTTATGATTGTAGCTGGTCAGAGTTGTGTCTCTATGCAAAAACTATACAAACATACTGCATCTTCCCTAAGTACACCTACCCACAGTTTTTCAAAATCCAATCTGCAGTCATAAAATACTTCCATTATCTAGAGGAAACTGCTTATCTTAAATTGTTGGTGCTATATAGGAGAGACATGCTTACATTGAGGAGGAAATGAAAGACAGATTCTGTGTCTCAGTGAATCACTATTACAAATATGAAGGGTGAGAAGTCCTGGAAAGCCACCAGATTTGCCCATTTCTGCATTCTATTGTCGTGGGGGAGTTTCCAGCTGGCACCAAGCTGATGTGTTTTGCAGCCACTAGTTTAGAGGGAATATCACACCTCATCAAAGGCAGGGTTGTATTCTGGGGCTTCCCTTGCCCCCGAGCCAGGTGAGGTAGACAGCAATAGCCCACCAAGTGTGTTCATCAGTTTTGAAGTCAATATAGTACCTGCTTCCATGTCAGGACTTCATGGATAAGCTCTAGAGAACCTGTGGTGGATTAAACCATTGTGGCTGGTGAACATTGCTGTCAGTGGCACTCAGAAGAAAACTTGTGCCTGACTTGCCACTGTTCAATGTGGATTTCTCCCTCAGGGTTCCTATGGTCAGGGTGACCCCAAGAGAGATCGTAAAGAGTCTTTGCTTCCCTAGCCCGAACACAGCCAAAGAAGGAGCCTGGAATACTTCCAATTGTGCTTTCAAGGTTGTTTATTTCTTCTTATTTAAACATTCTTTCTCTGATTTGCCAAGCTCTGGCTAGCAAGGAGGCCATAACGTTTCTCTCTCTAGCCCTGGGCAGCTCCCACATTATATACTCAAAACTATGTGTCTATGTTTACAATTTCTTCACTAACTCCTATCATCTATGTTAGACAGTGAATCTCTACCTTAAACCAATAGAAAAGTGCCACCATCACACCAAACCAGGGAGGACAAGACAAAGAAGAAGGCTAGGACATGCCCATTCCTCCATCTTGTACCCCCTTGAACCCCATTCTAGAAATCTGAAAAGTCTACTTTTCCACCCTGTGTTAATTTAAATACCACACTGACTTGTAATTCCTCATCCAGAGTTGGCAGTTTTCCATGGGCTAAAATCAAAGCCACAGCTGTTCTTGACTTCATGCCAGGGTCTCTGAGACCCCTGCCAGGGTCTCGAGACAGCCAGGGCAGCCAGAGGGATGTCCTGGACTCTGACATTCAAGGGGTCTGGTGTTTTAACTGAAGTCAAGATGAAGTTGGGTTTCCATGAGTGCTCTGGATGATGAACTTCAAGGACTCTAGGATAAGCACATCTTTGTTTCTGCTGCCTCAGCTTCTTGTCATGTCCTGCAAAAGGTGGGGCAGAAGGTGGGATGGTCTTTAAATGGGAGTCAGCCCTTGGAAAGACACAGTTTGCTTCACACTGAGTTGCACTTTTAAAAAATATAAACATGAGTTAAATACTCATTTACAAGACTGGGGAAAAGGATATTTTAGGATTTTTTATGCTGATGTTACTACTAAATTATTTTGAATGAAGGATCTTGTACATTCAGAATTAAACTCACTATACATCAAAATACTCGAATACAAACTTTATTTTGATGTACACTTGTGTTCCTTTCCAGTGTGTAAGGTGGAATGAGCATACTTAAAAGCATTTTGTAGCTTGAACATGAAGCATGTTGCTGAATACTGATATTTCTTGAAAAATCAGTAATCAAGATAAAAATTAGAGATCCAGCAAAAAGGAAGAAATACTTCCAGATCTCTTTTATGGGATATCTTAAAATAGTGGAGAGCTCATTTATATTTGTTGCTCAATCAGATCCTGAATCTAATTTCTGTCTCTTTAAACAGCTTGAGGCAAAGGCGCAGTAAGCGAAATAGGGACTTATTTTAATAGAAACTGAATCTTTTGCCTTCTAGAGCAAGTTAAGAAAAGAAAAAGTACTTCGAAGGATGCTTTGTAATTCCATTTTTTTAGCAATCTCACCTATGTGCAGAATCTGTAAGCTGTACCTTGTTTTGTTTGTCTAGTTATTCCCTGAGTCCCTCTAGTGGAAAGGAAAGTACTGTTACCCCTGTTTTACAATAGATGAATGGAGATTAGTTGAAGTTAGGGGATTATCATGCCTTGTCTGTGGCAAAGCAGAAAAAAGTATCTAGGTATCCCTTAGCTGGTCTGACCTCTTGTTTCATTGGACACTGAGTGATTCCTTTGTTAAGAAATGACCTTAAATTACATTGGTAATTGAATTATTGAATATTGGTATATCTTGACAGAAGTTTTCACTAAATCTTGCCAATTTTAAGTAGTAATTAATTTGGTTTTACGTGTAGAATATTCTAATATGGTAATAGCAACTTCTTGCATAATAAATTTTCTTTATTTCAGAAAGATTTAACACTTGGTTTTGCCTTCTCTGTGGGGTAATCAGCTACCCACAGTGCATAAAAAATAAGTCTACTAACAGTGTCACAAACATGTGATTAATACATTGCTTTAGTTACCGTTAATAAGTCTTATTTTCTTCCACAAAAGTAATGTAAGTTATGCCTTCTATTTTGCAATACTCAGATGTCTTTTTTAGAGCAATTTTTATAGTGACATAACCACTGAACCAAGTGGAAATGAGAATTACTTATATGTGTCTCTTAAAGTAGGTGGTTGGGGGTTTTAATAGTTAGCTGCTATAGCCTGTAACCTGTGTTTTTACTAATGCATGTGTCTAGAATAATATGTGTGTATTTTCTTGAAAGCAAAAGCCTTTCTGAGTAAGAAAATCTTTGAGATCTTATTGTCTACCAGTAAAAAAATAGCTTTTTTAATTTGAAAAATAATAAAATAAGTCCTAACTTTTTAGCTGCTGAGGATATCAACCTCACTGTGATGGCAGAATTCTCTTGCAATTGAGAAGTTCTCAGGCAATTAAATATTCAAAGTGTAAAAAAATTAATCTTGTCTTCCTTTTCTACTGCCTCCAAACACTTACTACTCATAGTAGACATCTGTTGTAACTCCATGACACGTCTGTATTTTTGTAGGTCAGTGCCCCCATTTTCTTCTTCCTTTCCCCCCCTTCTCTTGTATGTTTTTTCATCAGCTGGTGTACTGCTAATTCTAAATTCAATTGTTCTGACTCTTCTTTGGCTTTCTGTGGGGATGGGCAAGAAGTGACTTTCACAGTAGCATCTTTCTGATAAACTTTAGGGTTAAAACTGTATTTACTATATGGCATGGGAACAACTGTTCCTTTCTACATCTTTGGATACTGCATATCTTCTTTTTATGTCTGTGTTTCCATTGTTTTGATGTCTTCTGATGAACTATAAGCTGCTAAATTCTGAGCTTTGCAAACTAAAATAATCTTTTATATATAGCATTATATCATAAAAGATCAACCATTGAAATTTTTAGATCTCTAGAAGAATAGCTTTTTTTCCCCAAAATGTGTTGCACAAGGTTCCAGGGAATTTTGCTGGAGCTGACAGAAAGAAGATGGGACCCTCAAACTTTCCAGTCCTACTGGTTTTGTCACTTAACAGTACTTTTCTCAGAGGAAGCAGTGCCAGCTTTGGACATGGAAATAATGCTACACTGTGTAGTGCTTCTAGTGCTATTCTAGTACTATAAAGTTTGAATCACGCCTGATACTACTCTTAAAAATAAAAAATTAATAGGTGGGGAGGGGAAAGAAGATACAGTAATGAGAGAACAGGTTCCTAAATTTACATAAATGTGTGTCTTTATATGAATGTAATGTTTGCTTCAGTGTTGTAGCAAATTATATGAATGAACTCAAGTGTATCTTGAGTTCATTTTCAGTAAAATACGCAACATTGCTGTAAAACGGTGTTAAAACCAGGTATTAGCAAGTCATAAATTGTTTCTGTAGCAAGAGGAGATATGTTTACTTCTATGTACCCCAGTCTATCAGAAGAACCTAAAGGATGCAATGGACACTGAAACAGCAGGGCAGTTCTAAAACCATATGTATTTAGTCTTGTATATATTCCTTTTTAGGCTGGCAATAGTGCCTTCTTTTCATAGCAAACCTGATGTTTTTCATACCCCATTATACTCACCCTCTTCCTCCTACAGAAAAGCATACTTCAGCTTAAATGCAGCATTCTCTGTATTCACGCATTTTATATAACTTCACTGCTGGTTGGGTTTGGAGTTTTTTTGGGTTTGGGTTTTGTTTGGTTTGCGTTTTTTTGTTTGTTTTTTTGTTGGTTTTTTTCATTCTTGGCTAGAGGAAGTCATACCTGCAGTCTTTATGCTTATTTTGTGGGTGGAGCAGGTTCATTCATATGCAGTTTTTAACTTGGTGCCTGGGAGCAATGTTAGGCCTTCCCTCTGGATTATTTCTGTACTTCAGTTCAGCTATGGGAAATTGACAATAGGTCAACTTCACCTGCATATTTCTCAGATGAACTGCATTCAGCTCAGGGCAGGCTACCTTACTCAGCTTTTGCTCTTGTGGTTTTAAATGCAAGTCTAGTTTGAAGATTCTCCTGTGTTAAAATTCTTTAGTAAACAGAAGTTAACAGTCTTGTATGCTCCTGTGCAAGATGATTCTACCTGAGTTTAGGGGGAGTAAGTAGTATTCAGTGGGGCAGAAGAGAAGTAGTCCTTGGCTTGTAAGTTGTCCTTGAACTTATAATAAGCAAGCAATAGGCAGCTTTCTTATTGTGGAAAATACATGCATCTGGGTTAAGGTGCTCTCTGTGTATATACATATATATACAGTCTGATTTTATTTTGACAGGAATGTTTTGATCCTACTATGCAGTTGCATTTTGTTCATCAAGCTCCACGTACCATTCCTCCTTACGTCTCAAAAAATGGATCAAGCCTTGGAGATTTGCTAATAGGCTTCTTCAAATATTATGCCACAGAATTTGAGTAAGTAATAAGTTCATTTTAGTGGTTTAGAAGATATGAAACTTTGATTCCTTCTATTCAATGTAGCAACACTTTATAACCCTTGAAAGGAAGAAAAGCAGCAATGCAGGAGTGGTAACTGAGAGAGAGGAAATGAGTGGAAAGGCTAAATAACAACAGGAATGCCAGTAAATTGTCTGGTATCTTCTGCTTATCTAGGCATTCTTTCTTGTAAAATAGTTTGCAAAAGTTAGAGAGCTTTGTCCTTTAAAAATTCATGGGGTTTGTTGTACAGTTACACTATTCTATAACTGCCTATTCATGTGTGAGATCTGTTCTTAGCTGTCATTTAAGGTATCAGCTTTGATATGAATTATTTGGACCTTAAGGGCTGTGCTTGTCTTTTGTCACAGTGAGTCAATGGAGGTAACTGGCCAGGTGGCTCCTTACTTCAACCAGAATATACACCCGTATAGGCCTCACATAGTGAGGCCTATATTCTCTCATGTATCGTTGTTTCATTCACGTTATTGGTTAAGAATCTGAGTTCAATTTTGGCATCTGGACTTCCTTATATAAGAAGAGAAGCTTAAGTTGTGAGGACATCTGAGAAAGCCTTAAGTTACAACTGCTTTGCCAAATTGTTACTCATGTATTTCTGAATTTCTTAGAAAAAATGGTTGTTCTTGTAAAATATCAAATGGTTGTGTCCCAGTCAGCTTAAAGATCTTCTAAATCACTTCTGAGGCAGTTGTTTCCTGCATGTTGCTGTCCTGTGTACGTGCATCATCTCCAATTCTTGGAAGGAGAATAAAACATACAATTGGATACTCCTAATTTTGGAAGTGGTTATAATTTACTTCAATATAAGAAGTGAAAAACCATAGAATCATTAAAGCATTTCAGGGGTGTGCATCACATGTGAAACATGTAAGCTAAATCCCTATGACCTGGAGTAATGCATGAACCAACTGCATTTTGTGCATGCTTAAGTCTGACTGAGAGATTTTCATGTAAGAGATTTTCTTTCAATGATCTCTGCAGATAAGAGAATGGTCTTTTGTCTTAAATGTTTCTCCTGAGTACCTGTCCTTTTAGCTGACAAGGTGATGTTTGCTGAAGAGGCAAATGAGAAGACAGTGGTGGAGGATAACCTTAGATTCTTAATTTGGGTGGGATACTACATTAATCTTTTACTACTTGACTGTACGAGCTATTAATCTTCTTGTAGCAGAGATGATCTTGTCTAATTACGGCAAAATGCCTAGTCTGAGTCTTCTGGGTTTGGGTGCTTGTGAACATAGTCAAGACCAGATTTCTGGCTAAGTTGGTGGCTGGTCCAGAACAACTTAATTTTTGTCTGCTGTTAGAAAGGATATGCTAAGACATATGCAGACCAAAAATTCTGCCATATCAATGTTTGAGCTGATGGCAATCCCAAAATACTATTTTTGTGATGATTATAAATCAGGAAAAAATACCATGTAAATTTATTCATAGACACGCAGAGGAGCTTCTGGGTAAAAGAAAGCTTGAAAAAGTAGATAGTGAAGATAGGATAGTCCTGATGTCAAGGGAAGAAAATGTTTCAAAAAGCAGCTGAATAAAAAGAATGCCTGATGTGTTCTTCTAGTGTTCAGTATCTGTTAAGTATTTAAACATTTTAGTTGTAATAATCTGTTAAAAAAAAAAAAAAACAAACAAAAAACATAACAGTGAAAACAGCCATTAGAATTCCTGTATTCAAAATGCTACTACACAGCTGAGAAGTCATTCGAGGAAATTATGCACTTAATGCAGCAGCCTATATTATTTTTAACTCTTTCTGCTATGGAAATAGAATTTAATCAAGTGTATTCCTGTTTATCTCTTTATCCCTGTCAACTATAAATCCTCTTAGAAAGGAATAGGATTGATAGTAAAATTCCATGTCGTTTCGGTCACTGGTCATTGGAGAAGATGAATTAGTGCACCATAGGGAGGAACATGAACATGGTGCTTAAAAGGCTTTGTATGATAGCCAGCCAGCGAAAGCAAAGGTAGTCTCATGCTAGCCACAGGATCTGTTATCTTTGGTTTGGAGTTGCTTGTGGGAACAACAGTACAAATGAGAATGAGAGTAAAAATTAAATACAGAGAACCACAGAGTAATAGAATATGCTCATTGGAAGGGACCCATCAGAATAATTGAAATCCAACTCCTGGCCCTGCATGGGATCATCCCTCAGATTCATTCCCTAAGACCCTTTGCCTGAGAGCATTGTCCAAACACTTCTTGAACTCTTTCAGGCTGGTGCTGTGACCACTTTCCTGGGGAGCCTGTTCCGGTTCCTAAACATCCTTCGGGTGAAAAATCCTTTCCTAATATCCAAACTAAACTTCCCCTGACTCAGCTTCATGCTGTTACCTTAAGTCCTGTCATGAGAGTTAAGGGATCAGTGTCTGCCCTTCCTCTTCCCCTCATAAGGAAGTTGCAGACTGCAATGAGGTCTCCCCGTCTCCTTTTCTTCTGGCTGAACAGACCAAGTGACCACAGCTACTCCTCATACAGCTTCTCCTCAAGGCCCTTCATGATTCTTGTGGCCGTGTTTTAAACACTTTCCAATATCTTTATATCTTTCCTATACTGCAACACCTAGAACTGCCCCCAGCACTAGAGGTGAGGCTGCCCCAGAGCAGAGCAGGACAATCCCCTCCC